>NC_142130.1:33891794-34194824 GCF_024610735.1 Ursus americanus | reverse complement strand
AGAATGATACAAACAAGGTGCACATGCTTAATGGTCCATGCTAAAGGGAACAGAATCAATAGATCAAACAAAGATTTAAAATACACATAATAAATATATCGAACAAGGTAACGGAGAGTACTGGAAATATGAAGCAGGAACGAGCAATTATAAAGAAGAACAAACTGTTCCTCTAATGTAACAACCGAAATTAAGAATTCAATAAATGAATTTATCAGCAAAATAGATAAAGGTGAAGTATAAATTAGTGAGATGAAAGCCCAGATCAGGAAACTTTGCTCATAAAAGTTAAGAATAGACAAAGAGATGGCAAAAGTAAGAGAAAAGCTAAGAGACAGGAGATTTGAAGTATAAACTTAGTAGAGATCACAGAAAGAGAAAGGAAAACAAATTACGAGGAAATACCGGAAGAAATATTGACTGGGAATTTTCCAGGATTAGAAAAAGGTGTAAAGATTATTGATTCAAAGATCCCATAGAGCACTAACCGGAGACATTAAAAAACATAAAGCCACAAATACAACACTGTCATACTCACCAGAGTGAAACCGAAGATCAAACCCAGAGAAAATTCTAAAGGCTTCCAGAGAGAAAAATTATATCAACTTCAAAGCAGTAAGGATCTGCTCTATGACAGGCTTCTTGAGAACCACACTGGGAGCCAGGAGACAACAGTGTGGTGTAATATGCAAAGTGCTGAAGGAAAACAAATTTGAAGCTAGGATTTTATATCAAAACTGTTTTAAATTTATAGTTTTTCCCTTCATTTCTGAGATGGCTTAATTTTTGCCTTTCATTTCTTTCCTAAGCTTTACTAGCTCCTGCTTCATCTCCTGTTGTCTCACGTTGTCCCTAAGCTCTTTGCTTCTCTACTCAATGCTCTTAAGTTGAGTAAACAGCTGTTTATAATGCAGTTTTAAAAATTCACAACCAAGGGCGCCTGGGGGGCTCAGTCAGTTAAGCGTCTGCCACTGGCTCAGGTCATCATCCCAGGGTCCTGGGATCGAGTCCCGCATTGGGCTCCTTGCTCAGCAGGGAGTCTGCTTCTCTGTCCCTTCCCTGGCTTGTGTGCATTCTCTCTCTCACTCACTCTCTTTCTCTCTCAAATAAACAAAAAAATCTTTTAAAAAAAAATTATCGGCCAAATATTTAGTCACAACTTTTATTTACTCTCTGGCAACATTTTTCTGGTAAATGTTTTTGATAAGTTCACAGTTTCGTTTTCCTATTTCTTTCATATTTTCCCCCTCAAAGTATTTTAGTATCGATCCTCTGCTGGTCCTTCTTGATGACTTAGTCTTTGAAGCACAGAAAGAAGGTATGTCGGCTGGATCAGCTATCTGCAAAATGCTTGTGTGTAAGAAGCATTGGAATTTTCCTTAATACTCAGAGTTCCATGCAGTGATTTGTTTAATATTTCTTTGCCACATGGTAATGGGCATCTGTGTGTTTCCCTCCAATGTAAAGCCTATGGATCTTTTTCGCAAGTCATAAACTAAGGATTTAAAACTTCTCTCTTTGGGTGAGCTGTTCATCATTGAGAAGTGTGCTTTGCTAGCTCTTTCTGCATTTGGAGTCATGGCATCTGCCCCATATTCCCTCTCATCTGCACCCTGCTTGACCACTACCGCTTTGGGCAGTCCTTCTAATCTGCGGCTTGTTTTCGAGCTGTCTCCTGCTTTCTCCCACAAATGGAGTTTATACTCCTCTTGTTCATTTTGATTTCTACAAAAGAAGGGAAAAGGGCTACTTTACACTACCTACTTCACATTGAAATCCAATGGAAATTATTGTTTAAGTGGTGAAATATTGTTTAAAAGGGTGAAATTAAAACATTCAAGTCCTCAGAAAGGCACCACACAAAGATACTCTTTGAAAATGACATCACCCAGGAGAAAAATAAATAGGGAGGGCATCTGTGAGTATTAAAGAAAGAAACAACAGCAATGCGAAGCTAAAATTCTGTGTGACGTCAACATGGTTTGAGTGTCTCTCGGAGCTATGTGCCTAGCTCCTTTAGTATTGGAAGCCCTCTCCTCGGAAAATACAGCGTTTTGATCTGGGGAGAATTGGAGATCTTATCTCCTCATGTGGCAGTTTCTGGGCCTTAGGTCCCTCAGAGGCACGCTTTGTCTTATTTACCTTTAAATGCTCAGTGCGTGGCACACAGTAGAGATGTGATAAATTATAAATGAATGAAGGTCACATAGAATATGAAGACAGTCACTTGATGATCTGACTCATGATCCAGAGCTCTTGCTCTAATACACTGTTATTAAAAGAAACCTATCCACAGACTTAAATATCACTGCCTAAGTGTCTTATATTCACCAATGATCTATTATGACTTTTCTCAAACTTTGGCCAAAGATACAAAACTACAATTTAAATTCTCATACTCTTTCTGGGTAGCTTAGGGGTTGAAGACATTGCTTTATGTGTTAGTCATCCATTATTACAGAAATCTGATCAGATGGATTTTTAATCCAATTGGGATGGGGGGAGGGAAGAGGTAATGACAGAGGGCTCGGTTCTCTGGTGGAAACAATGGTCATTAGCTTTGTGGCAGGGGAAGGATGGAGGGGTGGCATATAGGTCATGCACTAAATAGTGAAGACCTACTTACTCAAACATTTATTTACTGACTTGCTCTAGTTTGTGTCTCATCGTCTACCAATCTCCCTATCCTAAGACAGCAAGTCTGATGGTATTGACCTAAAAAATAAAATTAATTTTCTCTCGAACCATTGAGGCTCTGGATTTGAAAACTTATTTTTCCTTTATTCCTTTCTTCTCGCCAAACCACAAACAACTACCCTCCAAGAGGGTCTGTTCTGCTTGTTTTGGAGCTGCTGACTTTGAAAATATTTGATTCTGGTATCCTACCCCATTCTGAGCCTAGAGCTCACAGCCAAGTGCAGAATAATCTGGAAAGGATGGTGGGGTAAAAATATGTACCTTGGCTGTGTGCTCCCTACTGAGCAGTGGATATTTCTTGTTATAGATCTGAACAAATGTGTAAGCCTACAGCTCCAAAGGGGACCAAATTTCCCTCCCGGATAGTCTGTGATACCTCTACACGTCTTCTTGAAGTGCCCATGGAGAAATGAACCCTTTTACCCTCTGAGCTGGGCGGATGGTAGTGCTGGGGTGCTGGAAATGTCAGAACTCACTGTGAATGCCAGTGTCGATAGGAGAAAAACTCATGTAACTTTCTCCATCTACTTTAAGCACAAGCTTTTTTTTTTTTCCCCTAAAGATTTTGAGTGAGAGGAAGCATCAGTGAGAGAGTGAGGGAACATGAGGGGGGTGGGGGAGGGCAGAGGGAGAGTTAGAAGCAGGGTCCCTGCTAAGCAGGACCCTGGGATCATGTCCTGAGCCAAAGGCAGACGCTTAACTGACTGAGCCACCCAGGCGCCCCTAAACACAAGTTTAAATGATGACTTTTGATGGAATTCAAGTGACAGGTGGGAGGATTGTTTTACTAGTATTATGCCACATGCTAAACAGAGATTTTAAACATTGTGTGCCTTTCATAAAGTAAAAGTAAAACCTTAACTATCTAGTACGGTATATACACATGTACATGGATCAGCTATATATAGTGATCATTATCATCTGTTTAGTGTTTATAATTCACAAGGCAGTTTTTACTTATCTTACTTAATCCTCATAATAAATTCCTTATTAGACCATGCTAGTAGAGAAAGAATGGCATACAGCTAGATTCTGGTGGCAGATTTGGGGCCCCAGGGGCTCAAGTGGTCATGAGAGTTAGCTGCTATCAGGGAGACAAAATAGTGAAGAAAGTAGACTGAAAAATCAGAGTATCTGTTCAAAGAGTTAGTTGTGTGGTTTCGAGCAAGTGTCCTGAATATTTTTTGGATTCAGTTTCCGTATTTTTAAAAATGAGATTGGATCAGAGAATCATAAGGCCCCTTTTACCTATTAAAGTCCTGTAAAAAATAAAGCAAAAATTTTCCACAATCTTTTTTATGCCAGGAGTATTTCAAACTTCTAAGTAGGCCATACTAATAGAAATGGTGATGTTCAAAAATTAGTCCTGAGACAGAATTATTCATAGAGATACCAGTAATATCAGAGCTGCTTTTGAATCAGAGGTGGCAAATAATGACCTCCCTTCTATAAGTCTTCTCTGGAGTTGGCAGGGCCATCCCGTTGACAGGGAAAATGACCTGTCTACTTCACATAAAGTTCTAAATACCCTGAGCAGAACCTTCAAAATTGACTGATCAAAAGATGTCTAGTCAAAATGCTAGAACACAACTATTAAATAGGATGTCAAATCATGGGGTGACCAAAGAACTTCTAGTCAAATCCTCCCATTTTGTAAAACAAGGTTCACACAGAGAAACAGTAGCAGAACATGAACCTAGGTCTCCTGGTTCCCAGTCTGCCTCTTTTCACCATTCTTTATGGCCTCTTGCTTCTGGCTTCACAGGTGAGTTTGTGGTGTGAACTCTCTCTCTGGGACAGCTGAGACCACTTGTTTGGTCAGAACCTGAGCTTTGAAGAACGGTTCACTTCTAGCAGGACAGGAAGGACCTGGGCCCCCCTGAGTTGTCCTAACATGATGTCACTCAACACCAAAATGACAATGTGAATACCATCTAGAAAGGAACTACAGCCCCAATATGACCTGTAATAGAATATAATGGCTAAGACATTAACAAGATCACAGGAAGTGGTAATCTAATTGCATTCTGCTTGATAACATCACATCTGGAGTTCATCTGCTCATTGCTGAATTTAAGTTTTAAGACCTTGGCAAACTGGAGGACATCAAGTGAAGGGAAGCAGGATGGTGAGGGCTCTTCCAATGTTGTAAGTAACCGATTATACAGTGCCCTCGTTTTCAAAGTGCTTTGCCTACATTTATCCCTCCCACAAATTGGTAAGGTAGGCTGGTAGGATAAATTATCCCTGCGATGGTGATAGAGTTAAATAAATGCTTCATCCTATCACCCCTCTTAAATATTAAAAAAAAATCTGTGGCTTCTCCATGGCACAAGTAGTGTGCGGATATTTGCTAAACAAGTTGGATTTTGCTTCAGAAGTTAATAATGAGAATAAAGAATAAAAAATACAGGGAAGCTAATGCTAGGTTAGTTGTGTGTAATAAAGCTACAAACTGTTGCATGAACTCACCAACACCAAGAGAAAATCAAGTAAAGTCAAGATGACCATTTGTCAGGGATTTAGCTAAGTCCAACAATTGTTATTAACTGCCTACTATATGATAGGCACCAAGTGCCATGAGAGATATCAGAGATGAACAAATGCTGGCCCCTGCCCTTAAGAAGCATACAGGGCAGGAAAGGATGACATGGAAACAGATACATGCATCAATAGAGGCATATACAAGGCACAGTTGTAGTACCACGGGTATGAAAAATGAGTTAAGAATTGGTCAGGAGGAGCAAAAGGGTGGTCAAGGCAAAAGGAATACATTTGGCACATTTGGGATCCTACCAGTAGCAGGTATCACTCACTGTAGAATGGGTTCCTTCTTTGGGTATAAGTGTGAGATAGATGACTTTTATTAAAGTCCTTTCAAAACCTCAACTTAAGCCCTTCAGAAGTCTGTAACATCTTACCATCTCATAATTCTCAGGGAGGTCCTATTCAGGCCAGCTGCTTTAATAAAAAGTGTGCAGTTCTCTACAAGTGGTGTACTAAAACATAAAAATATAAGGCGAATTTAAGCAATTTTGAGCAGACAGAAACCTAGTTAAGAGATCTAAAACATGATTGAGGGAGTGTTAGCTCACATATCAAATAGAGCTTTATCTGGTGGTATGCTTAAATTCTAGATTCCTAAACATAATTTTTGAGAAGGGGCTTCTTAATCTAATAATGGAAAGTTAAGCCAATTCTGTCATCTTTGCCCTCTTCCCATGTTTTTTTCACAGCACTTACCACTCATGTTCCTTTGCTTGTGTCCCACTGTAATGTAAGCTCCTTGAGGGCAGAGAAGATCTGATTTATTGTTGTATTCTCAGAGCCCAGAAGAGTACCTGGCAAATATTAGAGCTTTCATTTACTCATTGAATGAAAGAACCATTAGCTGAGGAGATCACCCCACAATGTGAGCAGTAAATACTTGGTAAGTTGTGACTTGGCCACATGCCCTTTCTATCTAACTGGGCTTTGCAATTCTCCCCTCCTTTCCCTGTGGTTGAAGCAGGCCTTTGTAACTTTTAAGGCACTTGACATAAAAGCCATTAGTGAAAAGAAAAGATTTTTGCAAGATTTACTCAACTCCAGGGGTGAATAGAGGAAGAATGTGTACAAAGGACTTCTTTGGTTTCTTTAGCCCTTAGCATCTCTACACTTGGTCACAGAACCAGATTCTTTCATCTTCAGTGGTATTCACAAATACTAAATCCATCTTGACGTTTGCACATTACCTCCACAAATCCAAGATAGGACAGAACAGTGACAAAATGCTAGAGGACAATTCTTTCCCATTCTACACCCAATATCTTATCAAGGAGACACTGAGTTCACCCTGTTCGAGGCTGGGAGATACTCTGCTAATCTGCTTTTCACACTCTGGGACATCTGAGAAGGCTTTGTGAGGGGGCTGGGATTTGGAGCCAGACTGACCCTTCTGAGACTGTGAAGAGGCAGTTACACTGACTTCTTGTGTGAAGATCTAAAGAGGACTACTGAGCCCGGGCATGCTTTCTCTCCTTTTTATCCCACTCTCCATTATCAGTACTGTTACCAAGGCTTAATTTGGAACTTGACCAAGAACTCTATTATTCATTTGAGACATTGCTCAGTGTGACTCAAACTGACCAAATTGGAGAACTTGGAGTCATCTTTGATTTCTCTTTCATTTTCTAAGTCACCAAGCCTATTGAAAATTTTTCAATTTGTCTCTCCTTTCTCACCTTTGTTGCCAAAACTTTGTCAATTTGTCTGGACTGCTGCCACAGCTTTCTAGGTGGCTTCCAGCCTCCCCCTCCTCTACTCTTGATGTACAATCCCTCTATGCAATTTTGAGAACACCCCGTTTTATCTGGTAGTCCTCAATTAAAAGCAAAACAAAACAAACCACCACCACCAAATATACCCAAACACCCAAGACTTCATGATTAATGGTTATTCCTCAGCCTGGAGCTCAGGACATTCCAGTGTGACCCTAACTCTTCTAATTGTGCTATCAGCTACTGTTACCATTATCATATACATTTGACCCTTGAACACAGGTTTGAACTGTGCAGGTCAACTTATACATGGATTTTCTGGTAAATATAATACAGCACTGTGAATGTATTTTCTCCGCCTTGTGATTTTCTTCGCATTTTTTCTAGCTTATTCTAAGAATATAGTATACTAATACATATAACATACAAAATATGTTATCAGTAAGGCTTCTAGCTAACAGTGGGCTATTAGTAGTTAAGTTTTTGAGGAATCAAAAGTTATACACGGATTTTTGATTGCATAGGGGGTGTTGGTGTCCCTAACCCTTGAGTTGTTCAAGAGTCAACTGTCATAATCTTGATCCGTCTATGTTAGTCAGGTTGGTGCACCTATCATCTTCTTAATATACTACTCAGCCCCCGTGGTTTGATGATATTTTCTTTACGAGGTAAACATTGTGAGGATATTCACAGGATATTCAAATCCTACATGTTCTTAAACATCAAAATGACGTTTCTTCTCTTCTAGGTCTTCCTGTACCATTTGTAGGCTTCCTTCTAAACTTCTATGAAGCTCACGGTCTAGCCCATCCTTCTTGCTAGAATCATATTCCCCCTTGAAATTTAATCAAATTATTTCATGCTTCTATGCCATGTGTGTATCTTATATTAAATAAATAGTTAAGCTCCTGGTGAGGTTTCTTGAGAATTTTCCAGCCTCATATGTTGTTTTGTTTTGCTTAAAGATTTTATTTATTTGAGTAAGAGAGAGAATGAGAGAGAGAGATCATGAGTGGGGAGGAGGGGCAGGAGGAGAGGGAGAAGCAGGATCCCTGCTGAGCAGGGAACCTGACATGGGGCTGGATCCCAGGACCCTGAGATCATGACCTAAGCTGAAGGCAGACACTTAACTGACTGAGCCACCCAGGCAGCCCAAAGATTTTATATCAGAGAGAGTGAGAGAGAGAGAGGGAGAGAGTATGAAACAGGGACAGCATGAGTGGTGGGGAGGGGCAGAAGGAGGAGCAGACTTCCCACTGAGCAGGGAGCCTGAAGCGGGGCTCGATCCTAGGACCCTGGGATCAGGACCTGAGCTGAAGGCAGATGCTCACCCGACTGAGCCACCCAGGCACCCCCTTATTTGTTTTTCAATCACATTGTTAACCCCTAATTAATTGAACCCATAAGCATTTAATAATTTTCTTTGCACGAAAGAATGCTCATACTATTTTAGGGGCAAAATAAAATGCTCTTCTTGTATTATCATATAATAATCTTAAGAATTTACTTCTGCATGTGAATAACAATTGAATATTTGGGAGTAGACAGATGAGTTTTCTTCCTTGCTGTATTTTCTATTTCTGAACTGTACTTTGTAACTTACATTGTTAAAGAGTGGTGGCCTGTTACCTCCAAATACACCAATGAATTCATTTATGAATACTGGAATATTGAAAATATTAACGGACAATTCTAGGAAGAAAACTAAAGATTCATTTAGTATTTTTAGACTTAAGAAATCCCTATTTATAAAATCTGGACATGTCAAAGAGATTGTATCTAGGTCCTTCTGAAGTTGTAGCATCAACACTTAAAAACCAGTAGGAGGTGGTCCTGGTACCGGCAGAACCCTTTAATACTAAGGCCTGCCCCAGCACTGTGCATAAGGACACCGGCCGGTGACCAGGAAGTACCAGTGATAGCACAACGCTCCGTCTTGGAACAGCTTGAATGTGCTGCTTACACGGACAGAGGTGATACCGAGTAGTTAAGAAGTGCTAGTACAGAGAAGCAGAGACTAACTCAGTTCATATTTTTTATAAAATAGAGAACATCCTCAGCTAAAGGGCTAAAAAGGAATTAGTCTGGAATGGCAGAATTACCAGTGCAAGATTTACAAACTCCTTTATGTTCAAATACAGTAAGGACAAAAAACAAATAAACATTTCTCATTTATTTAAAAAGAAACAAATTTCCCAAGCTAAGACTTATCTATTAGTATTTCTTTATCAGTCTGACTTTCTTTTTTAAAGGTCTTAAACATCCATTCAGGATAAAAATAAATAAAAATACCAAAGTTTTAATAAACCATATGCCAACTTAGGATGTTATCTGTATTTTCTTGGACCAATAATGTTTTTTTTTTTTTTTTAAGATTTTATTTATTTATTCGACAGAGATAGAGACAGCCAGCGAGAGAGGGAACACAAGCAGGGGGAGTGGGAGAGGAAGAAGCAGGCTCATAGCGGAGGAGCCTGATGTGGGGCTCGATCCCAGAACGCCGGGATCACGCCCTGAGCCAAAGGCAGACACTTAACTGCTGTGCCACCCAGGCGCCCCTGGACCAATAATGTTTTTAAAAAGATGGAGATACTGGCATTTTTCTCTTAAAAGAAACGTTTTATGTCTCACCAACAACACTAGCCTGCAGCACACAGCATCCCATATAAAAACACAATGCCGTTAAAACACAAACAGAAATCCTGAAAGAGAAAAGACACCCTAGTTTGATACAATAAATTGTATCCAGAGACTCCCTTCCCACGATCTGTTAGGACAACCAGAGAATCCTTCAGACCTGGACCCCTTAGTCCAGCAGGGTAAGAAAAGACTTCTAAGTGTGAAGTACTAAAATAAAGTATTACTTATAATACTTTCCCAGTTATCTACAACTTTCTTCTCTTAACAAATGTCAGTTTCTTAAGATGACTTGTTTGTATGAACTCTAGACTGTCAATATATTCCAGTAATAAATTTATTATTCATATAATTATCATACATAATTAATATAAAACATCATTTCTCAAAAGAAATTTAAAATATACATTCAACGTAGCCAAGTTCTATTCTTAAAAAGAAGCACTCAATCCCTTTTTCTTCTGAGCTCATTTCTCCAGAAGACCAGTCCCTAAGGACTTCTGGAGTCTAGCAATGTTAGCATCCAGTGCCGCAAGGCCATTCCGGAAGTCTTGTTCATCACGAGAGGTGAACGTTGAAAAAGAAGAGATGCTCCAGTCAGATGTTAAGTCAGAGTTTAGAAAGCTACCATCGGAGACAACACTACTCCTCACTTGAACGCTGCTGCTCTGACAAGTGGAGGGACCAGGACACGCAGCCAGTCCCGGTGGCTCCTCGGGGGCAGCAGGGATCTTGCAGATGGCTTCCTTTATTTTCTTGAGGAGCTGCTTGTCTTCCATATCAGCTGTGTGGGAAAGTTTCTCAGGTGCATCTTCGGCTTCCTTTTTGGAAGAGGAACAAATTCCAGGTGCACACAATTTATTTTCTTTTTCAGAGACGAGTCCGCTGTTGCCAACCAGCTGTGGTGAAGCCACAGTGATCTGTGGCTGGGGGGATAATCTCTTAGATAGTGGTGATTTCTTTTTAGAAGTGCTTCTAGCAAATGGAATGTAAATTGTATTATCCAAATTACACTCATTGTCTATTAGAGTTGTGATTTCGCTCTCCTCAACAGAATCCTGTTTTGAAGGGGTAGAAACGATCCCAGGGGCTGATGCTTCTTCTGTGCTCCTTGTGTGACTGTGCTGAGGGCCTTTGGATGGCAGCACATTTTCATAAGGTCTATCTGGCTTCATGTGCTCCTCATTGTTAACTGCAGAAAGTGGCTCGGAATGTGTAAAAGTGTGATCTGTTTCTAACTTATTTAGGTAGCTCATTATGGAAGTATGAGCAGGGATTGGGTCATGTTGAGGCTGTTTTTCATAAATGTTCAGGAGTGATCTGGTAAGATTATTCCCAGACTTGCAGCGAGCACTGTCCATACTAAGATCTGAGAGAAGCCTTGCCATACTGCTCTGTAAAGTTCTGTTAAGAAGAATTTAGTACACTAATTATTCTTTTTTTTTTTACCTGTTTCTTTCATTTATTTATTTATACATCTTTAAAAGAAAGGATCTGAGGCAAGCACTTGGTTCGCAACATGGACAAAAGCAACAAAGCACAAAATCACAGAATGCATCTGGAATGAGTACATTACAATAACAAATGATTAAAAGATCTCAGTCTGTATCAAATCTAATATTATGATATTTTAAAATACAGGCTTAGGAATTTTTTTCTCGTATGAAATGCCTTATTCTTGAGCAACACTGCAAAATGGCGTGGATTCTGTTAGTAATGAAGTTATTTCTCTCCATTCAAAATATATACGCAAAGGGTACTGGAACAATACTGGGAAAAAAGTATAGTTAGATAATTATCTGGTATAATTAGATACGAGCAACATCTAGGTACCAGGAGAAGTGTGATATAAGAAAAACCACTCAGGGTTTGAAGTCAGACAGAAATGGTATCAAATCCTATCACTAGCTGTGATCTTGGGCAAGTCATTCAACCTTTCTGAATCTCAAGTTCCTTAATTGCAAAATGAAGATATCTACTTCAGAATTACAATGAACATTACATAAGATAAAATAATAAAATATGAGGGTAAGTGCTTAGTACTGCACCAGGTTATATGGGTGTTCACTTGATGGCAGCTTTTATTAGTAGTCCTATTAAAGCCATTTTACACCAAGCTTTTGGTCTTTCTGAATTGAGTCATATGTAGGTTCTTACATATCAATAAGAAAAGAAATACATCAATTTTTAAAAAGATAAAGGACATCAACAGGTCATTTTAAAAGATTACAACTAGCCAGTAAGCATGTTTAAAAGTTAAACTTCTAACTGGAGAAGTTCAAATTTTTAAAATGTGATTTTTTGGGGGGAGGGGGCTATAAACTAACATGGTAAAATAAGACTAATACCCACTGTCAGAGAAGCTTGAAGAGGCAGGAACTACCAGCGAGAGTGTGCACTGGTATAACCCTTCCAGAGAGCAAACTGGCAATACGTCAGAAGTCTTAAATATTTGTACACCCCACGTTTTTAGACCCGCTAATTTGCACTTCTAGGAATTAATCCTACATATATACATCAAGAGGCTGTACCCAAAGACACAATTACAAAGACAGAATTTATAATAGAAAATAGATGGATTATCTTTATCTTCAAATACAGAATGATTGAATTATGCTATAATTGCACCATAGCCATTTATAGTTGTGTTGTAAGGAATATTTATTGATGGAGAAAAGTTCATTATATAAGGTTAAACTTAAAAGAGCAGTCCATAAATAACATGGATGCAATACTATTTTTATAAAAATAGTCACACCCCTTCAAACAAAATACTAAAAGGAAATCTCTATACTAAATAGCAGTGATTATACCTCTGGATATAGAATGAGTGTTTTTTTCCCTACAAAAAGAAAACCAAATTTTTTTCCAACCTGGCTTACCCTGTCATCTTAAACATATTTTGATTTCTGATTGCTCTTCAAATGGCAATGGCTACCACTTTTTCTCATTCCTCTCTCAAGAAGCTAGTGAACTATTATTAAAAGACAAAAAATATGTTATATGAACATAACTTTTAAAAATGCTGTAATGAATAATTACCCACTAATTAATTCGATCAGACTACATACTGGAATTTTCATTTTATGTTTTTAGAAAAGGAATACTTATCTTGCAGTTTCTTTCCAGACTTAAATAAAAAGGTTATCTTTGCTGTGAACAAAACCAGTGATGAAGAAAGGAAGAAAGGGACATGACATTAATAAGTTTAATCTCTGGAAATTAATAGTAATCACTAAGCTTCTGATTTAAACAAGAAAAGTGACTGACCATTGTCTCTGAAACTAAAAGAAAAATCTCTGTAAGTAAAGAAATGACAGTACGTCAAAATTTTAAAGGAAGCAATACAAACACCTGAATAGCTACAAAGTAGATACATTTCTGTTTCTATCCTGTGGGATATATGTAAACACACTGATTTTTAATGCTTAGAAAACTGACACATCTTTCTATAAGACATTCAAGGTTCTTTCTCAGCTATTTATAAAAATATACTTAATTAAATAAGTATCAGCACTTGTAAGAGTATTCTTAGAAGCTATGAGAATATTTACCACTTATTTACTGAAAATATATTAATTTTCCCTCATACTCTAATGGTTTCATAACATGATTGTAGTAAAATTTCGAAAAAGTGATAAGGATGTATTTCAAAATTACTGAAGGGTGGAGAAGGGAGAGATGGTTTAGGATATTTGTTTAGAACTCATACATGTGACTTCTAGTCCCATTATCCCTCTCCAACAATCTGAGAAAGGCACTCAGAAATTGTGAAATCTTTAACAGATTATTTAAAACACATATAAAAAACACACATCTGTCTTACCAAGGTGTATGACTATAGGGAAGAAGGATGGGCTAGCTGACCATGAAGATTTAGCTGTACTGTCAGATATTGCTGCTTTACCCTCTGTCAAAAGTAAAATTAAAGTGGTCACAGTAGCCCAGCTACCATATTGGAGATGTTCCTAATTAATTAAATTGCACAGGGTATCACCAAATATATTATAAATCAGCAACGTGGGTGAATTTAGCTCAAATACGAACTTTTTATTTTGTTTTGACAAAATAAAAACTGCCACCCATGCATATACTTAGATTTTGAAGTTGTTACTCAATCATCAGAAAACAGTAGGGTTAGTACCAAGCCCTATAAGACACTGTGCTAAGCTTGCCCACTGTGTTTCTGTAATCATTTAAAGAGGCCAGTTAATCTAATGAGTGAGTTAGTCGTCATGATGCAGGAGTTAGGCCCAGCATAAAAAGAAAAGGTCCTTGACAACAATGGAAAACACATGACAGGAAAATCTCGACAGTTTTAAGAAAAGGAAAGCAAAACACTTACACCTAATATTTTAGACACAGTCTTTTCTAAAAGCAGATAATATACAAGAAGTAATGACCTTTTTCATTTCCTATGCTTCTATGTTAGGGTGAATGTCAAGAAAAGGCTCTAGTTGCAAGTGAATCCTTTCATTCCTAAAAAAAAAAAAAACCACTAGAAAAGGCAGACTGTGTTAACTTGAAAGAGTGAGCAGGTACAAAGGTATCTTCTACAAAGGTAGAATCTCTCAAAAACACGTCCTCTTCGGGGCGCCTAGGTAGCGCAGTCGTTAAAGCGTCTGCCTTCGGCTCAGGGCGTGATCCCGGCGTTCCGGGATAGAGTCCCACATTGGGCTCCTCCGCTATGAGCCTGGTTCTTCCTCTCCCACTCCCCCTGCTTGTGTTCCCTCTCTCCCTGGCTGTCTCTCTGTCACGTAAATAAATAAAATCTTTAAAAACAAACAAACAAACAAAAAAAAAACCACGTCCTCTTCTGTCAGAGAGAAGCTGTGCTTTCCAAAACAGAAAGCAAGGCTCGAGAGGGAATCTAAAATCTTGGCCCAGGTGCCAGCTTGGGCTGTGAAAGTCAGGGAAGTCCCTTCATTTCCCTGGGTTTCCATTTATGCTAATTCCTATAATAATTATACTATTACTTACTATGAAAATTGTCCTTGCATTTTTATTATTAATTTTCTTCACAAATGCCCCACACATGTTAAATAGTATTTAGTCGAGTTCATTCTTAAAAAGGGATGTATCGTCCTATATCCATCATCAAAGTGCTAGAATAAGCTTTTAACTTGATGACATGGATACTCAGCAACTAAAATGATCACATATTTTTGTATTTCACACATATGTATTTGGAACATAATATACAATAAATGTTTGTTGAATAAATGAATAAGCAAACGAATCCACTCATTCATCCCTCCATCTCTCAGGTTTAAAAAGAAAATGCTAAGGTTCCCTTAGACTAAATCAGCCATGGAGTTGTTACCAGGAATAAACTATTTTAGCTAAGGACAGGTCATGTACAGGTGTGACAGAAAGCCTGCCTAGGGATTGAGAGATGTGAGTTCCAGTTCCAGCTCCATTATTAACTTTCTATTAATATTTAACTTGCATGGTCCCAGTTTCCCCATCTATGAAAATGCAGACGTTAAAATCCTTCCATCATAGATGGGGACAAATAAAATAATAGATATGGGAGGGAGAAGACTTCAGGAAAAAAAAATCAAAGTACATTATAAATAAAAGATAACACCAGCTTCTGACTTCATGCTTACAAAGGAGCTAGATTTAGTAGTATGAAGTAAAGACTGGGAGCAGAGCAAATTCTCAGGCAACTAGGTCCTCTGCTGCATTTTCTGCCAGAGGCTGAGCACCATGCCCCTTATGCTGAAGAGATGCTCCCCGGGACACCTACGCAGCGGCTCCTCGTGGAGTCTGACCATGCTGACTTGCTGTCCTAGTTTTCTTTTCCAAATGGACTATACACCATATGTACTTCTTTTTAAAAAGTTTATTGAGATATAATTTATATAGTATAAAATTCACTCTTTTAAAGTGTATAACTGAGTTGTTTTTAGTATATTCACAGAGTTATATAATTGTTACCTCTCTCCAATTTCAGAACATTTTCATCACCTTAAAAGGAAACTCTGTACCCACTAGCACTCACCCCCCGCTTCTTCCCCTCTTCTCCCAGCCCTTGGCAACCACTAATCTATTTTTTGTTTCCATGGGTTTGCCTATTCTGAACATGTCATATTAAATGAAATCATACAATGTGGTCTTCTGTGACTGGCTTCTTTTACCATAAATACTTGATAATAACAGAGTTTTCATCCCAAAATTACTCCTCCAAAAAGAGGAGATGCTTTTCTTTGGCGACTTTATAAAGGCTTTCATAAGAAGGGACATTCTCTCACTTTACTTTGAACAAGAGTGGTATAAGCCAACATTTTAGAAACTCTGACCAGAGCCTAATTAATTATAACACTACATGGATATATAAGTGTCTTTTGCTTGTCCCCATTGTTCAATAAAAGTTTGAATGAAATATGAATGTGGAAAAAAGCAGTATTTCTATATTAACATAGCTTATATATAATCATTTCAAATGTTCACAAAACTAAATAAATTATCATATATACATATGTATCACTATTCCATCGATTTCTCTAGAAGTCCATAATTCAAAACATCTTTTCATTTGAAATATAAAGGAGATTATTTTATATTCAAAATTGTTTTGTATTTGGAACTATGAACTTCTAGGATCATTCAAATGCATGGTCAGATCTGATGCTATTCAGGCCTAAAATCACTGACTTCTCTAGGATTTAAATATGTAGTTGGAAATCCAATTCTTGACAAATGTCTCAAGAGAAAACTGAAATCTGAAAGTACGTATCATATAAAAATTGAGGGCGTGATTTTATTTATTGGAGAAAAGACATGTTAGGGAAGCAAGGGCTCTTAGGGGTTGTTGCTGCCAACTCAGTCCCTTTCATGATGAAATGACTGAGGCTCAAAGAGGCTAAATGACTTTCCTGAGATCATCTGGCATGAGGGTTTCTGTGCTCAGTGCTTCACGTGAATGATTTCTTAGTGTTCCCATCAAACCTAATCACACCCCACTTTACAGTTGACGTTTAGAGAGGGTAAATAACTTGCTTAAAGTCACGCAGCTAGTACATGGTGGAGCTGGGATTCCACTCAGGTCTCTCTGGCTTCAGAGCCAGGGGGCTCTCCACCATTTGCTAAGTTAGTCTTCAGCTTACTTATAAAAAGCTGAAGCTCCTTACAAGAGCCCTTTTCCTGGAATCACATGGTTTAAAAAAGCACTGAGCCAGGTTTGGCATTTCTAAACCTAACTGGAACAGAAGAAAACATCATTAGAAATTATTGACAGAATAAGAGAAAAGGGGGAAAGGCAGGAGGCCTAAAATGACTTTTGAAGTCTATAAATAATCTGACAAGAGGTGGGTTATTCAAATGAAGTCAACATTACCTGGTTAGTTCTCTCAGGCGAGTCACCTCAGCATCACGCTGACGTAATGTTATTCCCAATATTTGGTTTTCCTTTTCAGCAGCTTCTAACTTAAACCGAGAGCTTTTCACATTGACTAAGGCTTCCTCCAATTCTGAAACCACAGAAAAGTTACAGTTTCCTCATCCTTTTAAAAAATCCAACCATAACTACAATTCAAATACATACCAATTTTTATTCTTGTTGTCTCAATGTCAAATTGTTGTTTATTTTCAAGTAAAGTTTGATCTTTCTCTTTAAATATACCGGCAAATTTTTTGTTTTCATCTTTCTGATTTTCAATCACTTTTAAAAGTTCTTCATTTTTACTCTGTAGTAATTCCTGGCTCTTAAGTGACTCTTGTAATTGGTTTTGCAGGGACTTGTTCAATGACTGAAGGGAAAACACTGCACAACAAAACAGATCAAATCATTTTTGCCCGAATTTAAAAAGCATAAACCTGGAAAAGATCTGTTTTTTAAAAAAAAAGATTTGGAATTTATTGATTTTGCTTAACAATTATATGCTTGAGCAGTTCCATGTAAATACTAAATATATTTTTAAAATTTGATGCAGAAGTCATAACCTTTCTTCTCCAACTGATATCTAGGGCATTAAAAAAATTTTCACCTTTATTATTGAAATAATAATACATGCACAAAGTAAAACCGCTCTCCTCCTGAAGGCAATCACTATTAACTTTGGTATCTTTCTGGAAAAATACTTGTGCATATAACATATATATTTAAAAAGAGATGACTCATACTGTACCCATAGTTTCTAACTGTGCCTCCCCCCCCCCATAAGATCGATATGTATCGGCAGAGATCTATCACATTCTCTTTAATGGCTATAAAAGTATACGGCACCATTCATTTAACAGCCTTGAGTGAAGGCTTACTAGGTGAGGAACGGTGTTAGAATCCGGATGTACAGTGGTGATTAGCAGACATGGTCCCTGCTCTCAAAGAGCTGATAACAAACAAGTAATTATAAATAGCGATAAATGCTCTCAAGGGAACAATAAGGTAAATGAGCAGAGACTAAAAAGAGATTAATTATTTAGAATGGCAACCACCTATCTCCCCACTTCCTATCTTAACCTCCTTTCCCACCCATCCCCACCCCCACTGTTTATTCATAGGGGAATCAGAGTGACTTTTTCCAAAAGTACTCTGGTGAAGATGACCACTTTTATGAACTGTGTGTGCTGCTGGGTGGTCATATTTTTCCTATTGCTTTGTAAGAGCTATTTATATATTAAGAAAATTAAGCCTTTGTCATATCATGTATTACGAAAATACTTCCCCCATTTTGTTGATGCATTTTAAATGTGTTTCTAATTTTGCTGTGCAGAAAATGAAAAAAATTCTGCAGACAAATTTGATCATCTCTTCCTTTGTGGCATCTGAGTTTTGTCAGGCTTAGGAAAAGATCCCAAGAATACAAAAACAAAGAAAGAAACAAATAGTTCTCATCTTTTACTCTGTTATAGGTTTTTTCACTTTTTTCTATTATTTTAAACTCTATGATCCATAAGCACAATTTGGCAATATCTGCCAAAATTGCAACTGTATATATCCTTTGACTCAATAATTCTACAGCTATAATCTACAAAATGCTCACACATGTGCACAAAGACATATGTATAAGACTTTTACTGCAGCACTGTTTACACTGTGAAAATACCTAGGTAACATCAGAGAACTTCAAATACATTATGGTGGAACCACATAAGCAGAATATCCAAACAGTTCTTTTTTTAATGATAATTTTTTTATTATGTTATGTCACCATACAGTACATCCTTAGTTTTTGATGTAGTGTTCCAAGATTCATTATTTGCGTATAATACCCAGTGCTCCATGCAATATATGCCCTCCTTAATACCCATCACCGGCCTATCCCAATCCCCTACCCTTCTTCCCTCTGAAGCCCTCAGTTTGTTTCCCAGAGTCCATAGTCTCTCATGGTTCATTTCCCCTTCTGTTTACCCCCCTTCATTCTTCCCTTCCTTCTCCTTCCGATCTTCCTGCTATTTCTTATGTTCCATAAATGAGTGAAACCATATAATTGTCTTTCTCTGCTTGACTTATTTCACTTAGCATAATCTCCTCCAGTCCCGTCCTTGTTGCTGCAAATGTTGGGTAATCATTCTTTCTGATGGCTGAGTAATAGTCCGTTGTATATATGGACCACATCTTCTTAATCCAGTCATCTGTTGAAGGGCATCTTGGCTCCATCCACAATTTAGCTATTGTGGACAATGCTGCTATGAACATTGGGGTGCATATGGCCCTCCTCTTCACTACGTCTGTATCTTTGGGGTAAATACCCAGTAGTGCATTTGTTGGATCATAGGGTAGCTCTATTTTTAACTTTTTAAGGGACCTCCACGCTGTTTTCCAAAGTAGCTGTACCACTTTGCATTTCCACGAACAGTGTAAGAGGGTTCCCCTTTCTCCACATCCTCTCCAACAATTGTTGTTTCCCGCCTTGTCCATTTTTGCCATTCTAACTGGTGTAAGGTACTATCTCAAGGTGGTTTTGATTTGAATTTCCCTGATGGCTAATGATTTTGAACATTTTTTGTGTCTGTTAGCCATTTGTATGTCTTCATTGAAGTGTCTGTGTACCTTCTGCCCATTTTTTGATTTATTTCTCGTGCATTGAGTTTGAGAAGTTCTTTGTAGACCTTGGATACCAGTCTTTTATCTGTAGTGTCATTTGCAAATATCTTCTCCCATTCCGTGGGCTGCCTCTTAGTTTTTCTGACTGTTTCCTTGGCTGTGCAGAAGCTTTTTATCTTGATGAAGTCCCACAGGTTCATTTCTTCTTTTGTTTCTCTTGCCTTTGGAGATGTGTCATGAAAAAAGTTGCTGTGGCCAATGTCAAAGAGGTTGCAGCCTATGTTCTCCTCTAGGATTTTGATGGATTCCTGTCTCACATCGAGGTCTTTCATCCATTTGGAGTTTATTTTTGTGTATGGTGTGAGAGAGTGGTCAAGTTTCATTCCTTTGCATGTAGCTGTCCAATTTTCCCAGCACCATTTATTGAAGAGACTGTCTTTTTTCCACTGGATGTTTTTTCCTGCTTTGTAAAGATTAGTTGCCCAAAGAGCTGAGGGTCCATTTCTGGGTTCTCTATTCTGTTCCATTGGTCTATGTGTCTGTTTTTGTGCCAGTACCATGCTGTCTTTGTGATCACAGCTTTGTAGCATAGCTTGAAATCAGGTAACGTGATGCCCCCAGCTTTGTTTTTCCTTTTCAACAATTCCTTGGCGATTCGGGGCCTTTTCTGGTTCCACACAAATTTAAGGGCTGTTTGTTCCAGTTCTTTGAAAAACGTCATTGGTATTTTAATCAGGATGGCATTGAAAGTGTAGATTGCTCTGGGTAGCATAGACATTTTAACTATGTTTATTCTTCCGATCCATGAGCATGGAATATTTTTCCATCTTTTTGTGTCTTTTTCAATGTCGTTCAAGAGTGATCTGTAGTTTCTAGAATATAGATCCTTTATGTCTCCGGTTAAATTAATTCCGAGATAACGTATGATTTTTGGTGCTATTGTAAATGGAATTGATTCCCTATTTCTTCAGTCTCATTATTTGTGTATAGAAATGCAACTGATTTCTGAGCATTGATTTTGTATCCCGCCACAATACTGAATTGCTCTATTAGTTCTAGTAATTTGGGGGTGGAGTCTTTTGGGTTTTCCATATAGAGTATCATGTCATCTGCGAAGACAGACAGTTTGACTTCTTTGCCAATTTGAATACCTTTTATCCCTTTTTGTTGTCTGATTGCTGTTGCAAGGACTTCTAGTACTATGTTGAATAGTAATGGTGAGAGTGGGCATCCTTGTCGTGTTCCTGATCTTAAGGGAAAGGCTTCCAGCTTTTCCCCATTGAAAATGATATTCGCTGTAGGCTTTTCATAGATGGTTTTTATGAAATTGAGGAATATACCCTCTACCCCTACACTCTGAAGGGTTTTAATCAGGAAAGGATGCTGTATTTTGTCAAATGCTTTTTCTGCATCAATTGAGAGGATCATATGGTTCTTGACTCTTTTCTTGTTGATATGATGTATCACACTGATGCATTTGCGAATGTTGAACCACCCTTACATCCCAGGGATGAATCCCACTTGGTCATGATGGATAATCCTTTTCATGTACTGTTGGATCCTATTAGCTAGGATCTTGTTGAGAATTTTGGCGTCCATATTCATCAGGGATATCGGTCTGTAATTCTCGTTTTTGATGGGGTCTTTGCCTGGTTTGGGGATCAAGGTAATACTGGCCTCACAGAATGAGTCTGGTAGTTTCCCTTCTGTTTCTATTTTTTGAAACAGCTTCAGAAGAACAGATATTATTTTTTCTTTGAATGTTTGGTAGAATTCCCCGGGGAATCCGTCAGGCCCTGGACTCTTGTTTTTGGGGAGGTTTTTGATCACTGCTTCACTCTCTTCATAATTAATCGGTCTGTTTAAATAATCAATTTCTTCCTGTTTCAGTCTTGGTAGTTTATAGGTTTCCAGGAAGGCATCCATTTCTTCCAGGTTGTTTAATTTATTGGTATAAAGTTGTTGATAAAAGTTTCTAATGATCCTTCCTATTTCATTGGTGTTGGTCCTATCTCTCCCCTTTCATTCATAATTTTATAAATTTGGGTCCTTTCTCTATTCTTTTGAATAAGTCTGGCCAGTGGCTTATCGATCTTATTTATTCTTTCAAAGAACCAGCTTCTAGTTTTGTTGATCTGCTCTACTGTGCTCCTGGTTTCTAATTCATTGATCTCTGCTCTAATCCTGATCAACTGCCTTCTCCTGCAAGGGTCAGGCCTGTTCTTCTGTTCCAGCTCCAGCTTCTTGGGGTGAGAATATAAAAACTCCATTTTAGATTTTTCTATTCTTTTGAGTGAGGCTTGGATGGCTATGTATTTTCCCCTAAGGACTGCCTTTGCAGTGTCCCATAGGTTTTGGACCGAGGTGTTTTCATTTTCGTTGGTCTCCAAAAACTGCTTAATCTCCTTAATTACCTGGTTTACCCAATCATTCTTGAGCAGGATGGTTCTTAGTTTCCAAGTGTTTGAATTTCTTCCAAATTTTTCCTTGTGATTGAGTTCCAGTTTCAAAGCATTGTGGTCTGAGAATATGCAGGGAATAATCTCAGTCTTTTGGTATCAGTTGAGACCTGTTTTGTGACCCAGTATATGGTCTATTCTGGAGAAAGTTCCATGTGCATTCCAAAAGAATGAGTATTCTGTTGTTCTGCGGTGTAGTGTTCTGTATATATCTATGAGGTCCATCTGGTTCCGTATATCATTCAAAGCTCTTGTTTCTTTGTTGATTTTCTGCTTAGGTGATCTGTCTATTGCTGACAGCGGAGTGTTGAGGTCCCTTACTATTACCGTATTATTATCTATATGTCTCTTTATTCTGGTTAAGAGTTGGCTTGTGTATCTAGCTGCTCCCCTGTTGGGGGCATAGATATTTATAATTGTCATATCCACTTGTTGGATACATCCTTTAAGAATAATATAGTGTCCTTCTGTATCTCTAACTACAGTCTTTAGTTTAAAATCTAATCTGTCTGATATGAGAATTGCTACCCCAGCTTTCTTTTGAGGTCCATTGGCATGAAAAATGGTTTTCCATCCCTTCACTTTCAGTCTGGATGTATCTTTAGGTTCAAAATGAGTCTCTTGTAGACAGCAAATGGATGGGTCATGTCTTTTTATCCAATCTGCAACCCTGTGGCATTTTATGGGAGCATTTAGGTCATCCACATTGAGAGTGATTTTTGAGAGATATGATTTTAATGATGTCATGTTGCCCGTGACGTCTTTGTTTCTACAGATTGCAAATTTCTGTTCTGTATCACTCTTGGGGTCTTTTTACTTTTATAGAACCCCCCTTAATATTTCTTATAGAGCTGGCTTGATGGTCACATATTCTTTCAGTTTCTGCCAGTCTTGGAAGGTCCTTGTCTCTTCATCAATTCTGAATGACAGTTTTGCTGACTAAAGGATCCTTGGCTGCATGTTCTCAGTCAGAGCTCTGAAAATACTTTGCCAACCTTTCCTGGCCTGCCAGGTTTCTGTAGACAGGTCTGACGTTATTCTGATGTTCCTCCCTCTGTACGTGAGGATTCTCTTCCCTCTGGCTGCTTTCAAGACTGTATCCTTGGATCTAATATTTGCAAACTGCATTATGACGTGACGTGGTGTAGGTCTGTTCTCATTGATCTTGGGAGGCGTCCTCTCTGCCTCTTGGACACGAATGCTTGTTTCCTTTGTCAGATTAGGGAAGTTCTCAGCTACAATTTGTTCAAGTATATCTTCTAGACCTCTCTCTTTCTCCATCCCCTCGGGGATGCCGATGATTCTGACATTGGAATGTTTCATGGAGTCAGTAATCTCCTGTAATCTACATTATTGAGATTGGATTTTTTTGAGCCAAGTTTCCGTTTTTTCCTTCTCTTCTACCATCCCATCTTCCAATTCACTAATTCATTCTTCTGCCTCATTTACCGGCCATCAGAACATGTAGTTTAAACTGCATTTGATTCATAGCATTTTTAATTTCTGCCAGATTCACTCTCATTTCCGCCCTTAGAGATTGTATGTTCTTGTTAATATTTTTTTCAAGCCTACAAATCATCTTGACCATTGTTACTCTGAACTCCATTTCTGACAATCTGGTTATATCCATATCCATTAGTTCTGTGGCAGAGGCCACAGACTCTGTATCTTTTCTTTGTTGGGGGGGGATTTCTCCTCCTCATCATTCTGATGAGGAGAGGTTGCAGGGATACAGAGCCCAAATTATTGACCAGGACCCAAGCAATGTGCACTTGTTTTATAGGGACCCTAGGGATGTGGGCTTCTTGATTTTTCAGCCTGTCTTCTGGGGGGAGGGGCCTGCCGCGTGATACTCAGGCAACCCTGTTTGGGTAGAGTCGCCCTGTTCTGTGCAAGGGGGGGTGGGGATGGGCACAATATGAACTGGTATTTCCAGGCTTTTGTTCTCTGGTGGCTTTCCCTGGTGGTTTTCTGTGACTCTTCTGAGAGTCAGAGCAGCAGTGGCTGTATCCTAGCCTCTGTCTCAGAACAGAGAGATTGCAGTCTGCTCTCCACTGAGCTCTCCTGGCCACTTTAACTCTGTTTCTTTCGGTGCTGCTAAACCCTGCAGCGTCCCAGGATGTGCACCCCACAGCCAGAGTCCCAGCCCTCACTTCCAGGGCTGTCACGTCTCTGTTCTTTGTGCTTCTAACACAGCCAGCCGCCCCCGGTTCCCGCGCATGCTCCCAAGTTCCCTGTTTCAGTGTGGTTTGCACACGCTCCAGAGTGCCAGTTTTCAGTCTGGTTGCACGTGCGCTCCCAAGTTCCGGGTTTCAGTCTAGTTTGAGTGAGCGCTCCGGAGCTCCGGTTTTCAGTCTGGTCGCACAGGCGCTCCCAGGCTCACGGTCTCAGTCTGCTTTCCCGCCGGTGCCTGTCCGCGAGTCCGGCCCGCTCCCCAGTGCAGGTGGCTATGGCTTCCCGGCGCCCAAGCGCGGCGGCTCCCTCCCCCTTCCGTTTATCTTCCGATATCTGCGTGCAGATTCACAGCTCGCCACTTTGTATCCCAATACTCAGCGCTACTAGAGATATTAGTTTGTAGAGATCCAGATGCATCTTCCTACAGCTCGTGCTGATATCGTGGGTGTTCAGGATGATCTGGTAGATATCCAGCTCGATTCAGGGTACCAGCTGAAAAAAGGTCCCCTACTCCTCTGCCATCTTTTTCCGACCCCCCCCCCAAAACAGTTCTTAAACAGAAAGAAAAATACCCAGTACAGATTTGATTGGGGGGGAGCTAAGATGGTGGCGTAGTTGGAGGACCCTAGGGTTGCCTCGTCCCTTGAACATAGCTAGATAACTATCAAATCATTCTAAACACCCAAGAAATTGATCTGAGGACTGATAGAACAAACTGTACAACCTGAGGGAGAGAAGAGGTCACATGGAGGAAGGGAGGAAGTGCAGAGACGTGGTTTGGGGGGGAAGAGGGTTGCAGGTACTGCAGAAGGGAGGCAACCCTGGTCGCGGAGAAAGGTGATGCAGACTGGGGCACACAGGGAAACCTACAGGGAGAACACTTCCCCAAAACCAATGGCTGGGAAAATGAGAGGGGCCAATTTTCATGAATTTTTGCCATTAGCAGGGTTCAAAGACTGGAGTTTTAAAGGTCCCTGGGCTTGGGTGGGATAGAGATCTGAGGGCACTGCCCTACTCCTGGAGAGAGGGCAGGGAAGCAACCCCAGGGCAGACAGCATGATCTGAGGATCACCTAAGGGACCCAGGGAAAGACCTCCTACTCCCTGGAACGCATCTGTGAGAGGCAGTGTTGCCTCTCCACGGACAGAAGAGCCAGCAGATGCCTCAGCGACACCTGCTGAGGGCAGCTAACCAGGACCCTGCCTGTTTAACCAGCTTGTTCCAAATCCCACGCTGTCCTCTGGCATGACTGCCCTTCTGTCCCAGTGCAGTGAGACCCTCCCCCAGAAGACCAGCGCAGGTCTCTACCACACCAAGTCCCCAAGGTTTGGAGTTTTAAAAGTCAGCAGGCTTGGCTGGGATAGAGCCCAAAGTGCACTGTGCTGCTCCAGGCAAGCAAGCAACATAGAGACGGACAGCGTAAAAACAGCAATCTGCAAAATGCATAAGACACACAAGGGGAAATTATTCACTCTTCTGAGAGGGCCTCCCTGAGAGCAGCAAGCACAGACTCCCGTGTCTGGGAACAAAGGGGCTGGCTGGCACCATTTCCTTCCCCACCCCTCAGCATAAACCAATCTAGTAAGCAGCACAGCACCAACACTGGCTGCTTAACCTGCTTACACCAAGTCCTGCCTGTGCTCTGCTGGTACTACTCTTCTCAGACAAGTTAAAGGACCAGCGCAGCAAGCCCCTACCCAGAAGATCAGCACAAACCCCAGCACATACCACGTCTACCAACCACAGTGTTCTGCAAGGCTTCATTCAGTTCTAGTGGAAGTAGCATCAAGCCTCATTTAACAAGCAGACCAGAGACACCTAATTAACTCACCACACTCTGGCCAAGGTTCAAACACTGCCCATGGCAGGTAAGGAGAACCTCTGCAGACGACTGACCTGAGGGACAGAGCAGCCACACACAGCAGCTGAGTGCATGCGGCACACATCAGAGATGCTTCCTGAAGCACCAGGCCCTGGACTGGACACTATATGACTCTTCTTCATAAAGTCATTACTCTCAGGAGCAGGAAACATCACAGGCCTTCCTAACACACAGAAGACAGAGACCTAGACAAAATGCCAAGACAGAGGAATTCATCCCAAAAGAAAGAACAAGAAAAGATCATGGCCAGAGATCTAATAGAAACAGATAAAAAAAAGAAACACACATAAGTAATATGCCTGAATGAAAATTTAAAACCACAATCATAAGGATGCTTGCTGGACTTGAGAAAAGCTGGAAGACTTCAGGGAGGCCCTTACCACAGTGATAAAAGAGTGAAAAAACAATCAGGCAGAAATGAAAAATGTAATATCTGAGATTTGAAACCATCTGGATGCAATGACCACAAGGATGGAAGAAGCAGAGGAACAAATAAGTGATACAGAAGATAGAGTTATGGAAAATAATGAAGCTGAACAAAAGAGAGAAGGAAGGATGATGGATCACAAGAGTAGATTTAGGGAACTCACCGACTCCATCAAATGTAATAACATTCGTATCACAGCAGTACCAGAAGAGAGAGAAAAGGCGGCAGAAGGTTTATTTGAGGAAAGAAAAGCTGAAAACTTCCCTAATCTGCTGGGGGAAATAGACATCCAGGAGGCAGAGAGAACTCCCATCAAAATCAACAAAAGCATGCCAACACCGAGACATACTGTAGTTAAATCTGCAAAATACAGTGATGAAGAAAAAAATTCTAAAAGCAGCAAGACAAAACAAGTCCCTAACTTACAAGGGAAGACCCATAAGGCTATCTACAGATCTCTCCACAGAAACTTGGCAGGCCAAAAGGGAGTGGGCATGATATATTCAATGTGCTGAATGGCAAAAATCTGCAGCCAACAATACCCTATCCAGCAAGGCTGGCATTCAGAATAGAAGGAGAGATAAAAAGTTTCCCATACAAACAAAAACTAAAGGAGTTTATAAACAGTAAACCAGCCCTGCAAGAAATATTAATGGGGACTCTCTGAGTGGGAAGGAAAGATCAAAAGTGACAAAGACTAGCAAGGAACAGAGAAAATCTCCAGAAACAATGACAAAACAAGTAATAAAGTGGCACTAAGTACCTATCTATCAAAAATTACTCTGAATGTAAATGGACTAAATTCTTCAAAAGATAGAGGATATCAGAATGGATAAAGAAAAATAAGAGAGTCATTTTAGACCTAAAGACACCTGCAGATTGAAAGTGAGGGCGTGGAGGGGCGCCTGGGTGGCTCAGATGGTTGAGCGTCTGACTCTTGGTTTCAACCCAGGTCATGATCTCAGGGGTCATGGGTTCAAGCCCCGTGTCCAGCTCTGCACTCAGCGGGGAGTCTGTTGAAAGATTCTCTCCCACTGCCACTCCTCCGACTTGTGCACACTCTCTAAGGTAAATAAATAAATTAAAGAAAGAAAGAAAGTGAGGGGATGGAGAAACATCATGCAAATGGATGTCAAAAGAAAGCCAGAGTAGCAATACTTAGATTGGACAAACTACACTTTTTTTGTTGTTGTTTTACTTTTTTTTTTAAAGATTTCATTTATTTGAAAGAGAGCACAAGTGCATGAGTAGGGGGAGGGGCATGGGGAGAGGGAGAAGCAGACTCTCTGCTGAGTGCAGAGCCTCATATGGGGCTCAATCCCAGAACCCTGAGTTCGTGACCTGAGCTAAAGTCAGACATTTAGCCAACTGAGCCACCCAGGCGCCCCCAAACTAGACTTTACACCAAAGACTGTGACAAGAGATGAAGAAGAGTACTGTATCATAATAAAGGAGACAATCTAATAAGAAGATACAGCAATTGTAAATATTTATGCCTCCAACTTGGGAGCATCCAAACATATAAAATAATTAATAAGAAACATAAAGGAACTCATTGATAATAATACAATAATAGTAGGGGACTTTAAAACCCTTCTTACATCAATGGACAGATCATGTAAGCAGAAAATCAACAAGGAAACAATGGCTTTCAATGACACACTGGATTAGATGGACTTAACATATATTCAGAACATTTCTTCCCAAAGCAGCAGAATACACATTCTTTTCAAGTGCACATGGGACATTCTCCAGAATAGATCATATACTAGGTCACAAATCAGGCCTCAACAAGTAGAAAAAGATTGAGATCATACCATGCATATTTTCTGACCACAATAGCTATGAAATTTGAATTCACAAGAAAAAATTTGGAAAGACCATAAACACATGGAGGTTAAACAACATATTACCAAAGAATGAATGGGTCAACTAGGAAATTAAAGAAGAAATTAAAAAAAAAATACATGGAAACAAATGAAAATGAAAACACAATGGTCCAAAACCTTCGGGATGTAATAAAAGCAGTCCTAAAAGGGAAGTATATAGCAATACAAGCCTTCCTCAAGAAGCAAGAAAAATCTCAAACAACTTAGCCTTACACCTAAAGGAGCTAGGAAAACAATAAACGAAGCCCAAAGCCAGCAGAAGAATGGAAATAATAAAGATTAGAATAAAAATAAATGATAATAGAAGCTAAAAAACCAGTAGAATAGATCAATGGAACCAGGAACTGGTTCTTTGAAAAAATTAATAAAATTGATAAACCCCTAGACAGACTTGTCAAAAAGAAAGAGAAAGGACCAAAATAAATAAAATCACAAAAGAGAGAGGGGAAATAACAACCAACATCACAGAAATACAAACAATTATAAGAGAATTTTATGAAAAATTGTATGTCAACAAATTAGACAACCTGGAAGAAATGGATAAATTCCTAGAAACACATAAACTACCAAAATTGAAACAGGAAGAAATAGAAAACTGGAGCAGACCAATAACCAGCAAAGAAACTGAAGCAGTAATCAAAAATCTC
Source organism: Ursus americanus (assembly GCF_024610735.1). Lineage (NCBI taxonomy): Eukaryota > Metazoa > Chordata > Mammalia > Carnivora > Ursidae > Ursus > Ursus americanus. The sequence goes on along the minus strand of NC_142130.1, from coordinate 34,165,761 downwards.
CCAATAAACAAAAGTCCAGGGCCAGATGGCTTCACAGGGGAATTCTACCAAACATTTAAAGAAGAGTTAATACCTATTTTTCTTGAGCTATTCCAAAAAATAGAAATGGAAGGGAAACTTCCAAACTGATCCTATGAGGCCAGCACTACTCTGATTCCAAAACCAGACAGAGACTCCACTAAAAAAAAACACAACACTGCAGGCCAATATCCCTGATGAACATGAACGTAAAAATTCTCAACAAAATACTAGCAAATTGTATCCAACAGTACATTAAAAGAATCATTCACCACAATCAAGTGGGACTTATTCCTGGGCTGCAAGGGTGGTCAATATTCAGAAATCAATCAAAGTTATACACCACATTAACAAAAGAAAGGCTAAGAATCATATGATCCTCTCAATAGATGCAGAAAAAGCATTTGACAAACTACAACATCATTTCATGATAAAAACCTTCAATAAAGTAGGTTTAGATGGAACATACTTCAACATAATAAAGGCCATATATGAAAAAACCCACAGCTAATATAATCCTCAGTGGGGAAAAACTGAGACCTTTTCTTCTACAGTCAGGAACAAGACAAGGACGTCCACTCTCACCACTGCTATTGTAAGTCCTAGCCTCAGCAATCAGATAACACAAAGAAATAAAAGTCATCCAAATTGGAAAGGAAAAAGTCAAACTTTCACTGTTTGCAGATGACATGATACTAAATATAGAAAACCCAAAGACTCCACCAAAAAATTGCTAGAACTGATACATAAATTCAGTAAAGTCGCAGGATACAAAATCAGTGCACAGAAATCTGTTGCATTTCTATACACCAACAATAAAGCAGCAGAAAGAGAAGGCAAGGAATCAATCTCATTTATAATTGCACCAAAAACCATAAGATACCTAAAAATGAACCTAACCAAAGAGGTAAAAGATTTGTATTCTGAAAACTATACAATACTAATGAAAGAAATCCAAGACGACACAAAGAAAGAGAAAAACATTCCATGCTCATAGACTGGAAGAACAAATATTGTTAAAACGTCTATACTCCAGGGCGCTGGGGTGGCTCAGTTGGTTGAGCATCTGACTTTGGATCAGGTCATGATCTCAGGGTCCTTGGATCGAGCCCCGTGTCAGGCTCCATACTCTGCGGGGAGTCTGCTTATCTCTCTCCCTGTCCCTCTGCTTCTGGCCCTGCTCATGCTCTATCTCTGTCTCTCTCAAATAAATAAAATCTTCAAAAAAAAAGTCTATACTTCCCAAAGCAATCTACACATTTAATGCAATCCCTATCAAAATACCACCAGCATTTTTCACAGAGCTTGAAAAAACAATCCTAAAATTTATGTGGAACCACAAAAGACCCTGAATAGCCAAAGCAATCTTGAAAAAGAAAAGCAAAGCTGGAGGCATTATAATTCCAGACTTCAAGTTATACTACAAAGCTGTAGTCATCAAGACAGTATGATACTGACATAAAAACAGACACACAGATCAGTGGAACAGAACAGAAAACGCAGAAATGAACTCACAACTATATGGTCAACTAGTCTTCAACAACACAGGGAAGAATATGCAATAGAAAAAAGACAGTCTCTTCAACAAATGTGTTGGGAAAACTGGATAGCAACATGGAAAAGAATGAAACTGGACAACCTTCTTACACCATACACAAAAATAAGTTCAAAATGGATGAAAGACCTAAATGTGGGACAGGAAACCATCAAAATCCTAGAGGAGACAGCAACCTCTTTGACATTGCCTGTAGCAACTTACTAGATAGGTCTTGTAAAGCAAAGGAAACAAAAGCAAAATAAACTACTGGGACCATATCCAGATAAAAAGCTTCTGCACAGCAAAGGAAATCAACAAAACTAAAAGGCAACCTTTGGAATGGGAGAAGATATTTGTAAATGATATATCTGATAAAGGGTTAGTAACCAAAATATATAAAGAACTTACCAAACCCAACACCCCAAAAACAAATAAACCAGTTTAAAAATGGGCAGAAGACATGAATAGACATTTTTCCAGTGAAGCTATACAGATGCTAACAGACACATGAAAAGATGCTCATTACTCAACATCAGGGAATTCCAAATCAAAACTACAAGATATATCCTCATACCAGTCAGAATGGCTAAAATTAACAACACAGGAAACAACAGGTGTTAGCGAGGATGTTCCCACTGTTGGTGGGAACGCAAACTGGTGCAGCCACTCTAGAGAACAGTATGGAGTTTCCTCTAAAAGTTAAAAATAGAACTACCCTACAACCCAGAACTACCCTACAACCCTACAATTGCACTACTAGGTATTTACTCACAGGATACAAAAATACAGACTCAAAGGAATACATGCATCCCAATGTTTATAGCAACATTATCAATAGCCAAATTATGGAAAGAGTCCAAATGTTCCTCGACTGATGAATGGGTAAAGAAAATGTGATACACACACACACACACACACACACACACACTGGAATATGACTCAGTCATCAAAAAGAATGAAGTTTTACCATTTGCAACAACAGGGATGGAGCAAGAGAGTATTATGCGAAGCAAAATAAGTCAGAGAAAGACAAATACCGTATGATTTCACTAATATGTAGAATTTAAGAAACAAAACAGATGAACATAGGGGGGAAAAGAGAGGCAAACCATAAAACAGACTCTTAACTACAGAGAACAAACTGAGCATTGCTGGAGGGGAGGTGGACGGGGGATGGGTTAAATGGGTGATGAGAATTAAGGAGGGCACTTGTGATGAGCACTGGGTGTTGTATATTAAGTTATGCATCACTAAATTCTATACCTGAAACTACTATTACACTGTATATTGTATTACAATCTAAATAAAAATTTGAAAAAGAAAGAAAAAAAAAGGTTGTCCACTACATATTAAGTGAATAAATGTAAGCTTCAGAGGAGCATATGCAGTGTAATCTCATTTTTAAAAAAGAAAAAACACATACATAGTTCTTTTAATGCCAGGCACATGGTAGGAACGCAGTATTTGTGAAAGAGATCAATTCTATAAAAATAGCAGACATGTGAAAGGAAATAGAGCCTTTAAAAAAAATAGGGGTGTATTATTGGGATACAATAGCACAGACCTTTAAAAAAATTTTTTTTATTTAAATTCAATTTAGTTAACATATAGTGTAGTATTAGTTCCAGGGGTATAATTCAGTGATTCATCAGTTGCATATGATACCCCACGCTCATTACATCAAGTGCCCTCCTTAATGCCCACCACCCAATTACCCTATACCCCCACCCACTGCCCCCCCAGCAACCCTCAGTTTGTTTCCTAGAGTTAAGTCTGTTATGGTTTGCCTCCCTGTTTTTCTGTTTTGTTTTGTTTTAAAGATTTTATTTATTTGACAGAGAGAGAGACACACACACACAGAGAAAGCACAAGTAGGAGGAGTGGCAGGCAGAGGAAGAGGGAGAAGCAGGCCCACTGCTGAGCAAGGAGCCTGATTCGGGGCTCAATCCCAGGACCCTGGGATCATGACCTGAGCCGAAGGCAGACACTTAACTGACTGAGCCACCTAGGCATCCTTCCTCTCTGTTTTTATCTTATTTTATTTTTCCTTCCCTTCCCCTACGTTAATCTGTTTTGTTTCTCAATTTACATATGAGTGACATCACGTGGTATTTGTCTTTCTCTGACCTATTTTGCTTAGCACAGTACCTTCTAGGTCCATCCATGTCATTGCAAATGGCAAGATTTATTCTTTTTGATGGCTGAGTAATATTCTATCGTATATATATATACCATATCTTCTTTATCCATCCATCTATCAAAGGACATCTAGGCCCTTTTCATATTTTGCTATTGTGGACATTGCTAATAGCACAGATCTTTTATTTTTGTTTCTGTGCTATTTTAATTTTTAGTCTGAAGTATTATTCCTATTTTTTTCAAATATAAATTAAAAGTCTTCTTAAAACAAAGTAATTAAAAAAGCTCAATTCTTTATCAGTATTTCCAGAACAAAGAATTCACTATCAGTTCTTAAAGCTCTTTTACCTACATTCAAGGTTGCATTCCACAGCACCAGATGACTTTTGAATTTTTTCTTGTTCTCTAAGTTGCCGGTTCAAAATTCTCAGTTGCCTAAAGGAAATAATAAAGAAACATGATTCCAAGAATCCCTTTAACAGCATACATCTAACAGTATACATCTAACAGCCTATTAAAAAAGACAGCACCTCCCCTCTGGTAACCATCAGTCTGTTCTCAATAATTAATAGTCTTTTTCTTGGCTTGTCTTTCTTTTTTCCCTTTGCTCGTCTGTTTTGTTTCTTAAATTCCACATATGAGTGAAATCATATGGTATTTATCTGACTGATTTATTTTGCTCGAGTGGGGGGCTGGGGAAAAAAGGGGATAGGCACTAAAGAGTACACTTATCATGATGAAAAATATTAAAAAATTAAAAAAAAAAGACAACACAAAAGATGATACCTACAAGGACTGCAGAAGTCCATCTCATTCCCAAAACAGAAGACAAAAACCAGATAAACAAAACAACAAAACCACATTACTGCTATTATTCATAGGGCCTGAGATAATTTTTAAAAGACTGCCTGGGACAGCATAAACTCTCCTCCCACAAGAAAAAAGATGACTTCTCTTATTTTTCCTCTTTCCTTTTTTGTTCTCTCAATGATTTCCTGGTCTTTTTTTTTTCCTTTTATTTCCTATTTCCTCTTGCTATTTTCTTCTTCTGTCTTCCTTCTCTGTATTTTCATTACTGTACAAATGACCTACTCTTTAAAAGATCTGTCATAACTATGAACTAGAAAACCTACAGGCACTGACTGCTATCAGATGTGCATCTGCATGGTTTGTCACACATTGAAAAAACTGGGAAATGCAAACCTATGCTTCTAATAATTTCTTTATTAGATGGAAAAGTTAATGGCCTTATTTTAAAAAACTGAATGCTAATGAGCAGCAACTTGGCCCCACAATGAACTTCACAATTTGTGGCCACTTCACAAACTAAAACATACAGAAGGAACTAAAAAGTGTTTACTTCTAAGAAGTTAATGCTGAAAAAAAGTTGTCTCTATTTTCTTTCCAGAATTAATTGCCTGAAAATATTCTGTATTATTTATTTTTGTTACTGAATCTAAAATGATAGTGCCCTACCTCATATCATTTACATATATTAATTCCAGATGGATTAAGGAGGTAAACATAAAATAGACAAAGAAACAAGACCAGCTATAAAAGTTTTAGGTGGAAATCTACATAATCTTGAAGTGGGGAAGGCATTCCTAAGCAAGACTCAAAATTCACCAACCATCAAGGAAAAGAATGAAAGATTTAACAGTATCAAAATTTAAAACTTGTTCTAGAATTAGCAGTCTGGAAGCAAACACCTGCAACACATATGAGACCAAAAATCCGCAACACTTAAAGAGCTCTGCAAATCAGTAAGAAAGGCGATAAAAATGGGCAATTCACTAAGAAACAGAAATGGCCTATAAGCACACAAAAAATGCTCAGCTTTACTAATATGAAGAAATGCAAAGTTAAAACAGGAGATATTTTATGGCCATAAGACTGACAAAAATAAAAAGGAAATAACATTATTTTGTGGTGAGGCAAATGAATTATCTCAATTGTTGGGAGTCTACTGATATAACCATTTGAACAGCAATTTGAAAGTACTCAACAAAATTTAAAATGTTCATTATCTCTGACAAAATAATTCTAAGTTATCTAGCCTCAGAAATATAACTGAGCCTTGAACAACACGGGTGTGAACTGTGCAGGTCCACTTATACACACATATTTTATAAATACAGTACAGTACTATAAATGTATTTTTCTCTTCCTTATGATTTTCTTAATATTTTCTTTTCTCTAGCTTACTTTATTGTAAGAATACAGTACATAATACATATAACATACAAAATATTTGTTAATAAAAACATTCAATGTTATTGATAAGGCTTCCAGTCAACAGTAGGTTATCGGTAAAGTTTTGGGGGAGGCAAGAGGTATACACAGATTTTTTACTTTGTAGGGTGTAAGGGCCCCTAACTCTGGCATTGCTCAAGAGTCAACTGTAGCTGTACATGTGCAAAAGCATCTACAATCTTAAGATATATACAAAGATGTTCACAATAGCAATATGTAATAGTACGAAGTTAGAAACAACGTACAATCCTATATAAATTATGGTATATCCATAATAAGAAATATTGATTAATACACGAGTAGTTTTTAAAAGAGACATCTACATGTACTGACAAGGAAATATCTTCAAGACTCATTGTGAAGTGAAAAAAAGCAAGCTACAGAAGAACAACAGTATAATACAATCCCATGTTTGTTTCAAAACAATTCTGCTTTTCTTTTCTTTTTTTTAAAGATTTTATTTATTTATTTGACACAGAGAGAGAGACAGCCAGTGAGAGAAGGAACACAAGCAGGGGGAGTGGGAGAGGAAGAAGCAGGCTCCCAGCAGAGCAGGGAGCCCGATGCGGGGCTCAATCCCAGGACCCTGGGATCATGACTGAGCCGAAGGCAGAAGATTAACGACTAAGCCACCCAGGCGCCCCCAATTCTGCTTTTCTGAAAAGTTTCCCCTTTATAACAAAGAATGCAGATCCAGGAAAGGCAGCACAGACTGGCAATCCATAACTCTAACTGGAATGCTTCTTTCGGTATTTTCTAGGAAAACAGCACTGAGGTCCTCTTGCACACCAAGTGTGTGACGGAAGCTTTGCTTGACCATCTTCTTGTACGCATGTCCCTAGTCAGATTCTTCTCTTGTCTTCCCCTATATGGCCAGCCTAAACTTTCATCCCTCACTGTAAACCTCTCATTCCTACCCTCCCCCTCTCAGTAGGATACTTTCCTATTTTCACGAAAAATAACATGGCTTGGGGACAAACTGTTACCCTTCTGCCCCAAGTTGTAGAAATTTATCCATATATATATATATATATATATATATATATATATATATATACACACACACACACACACACACACACACACACACACACACACACACAGTAATCCTCACTACTTTCTTCTAGTTTTAGAGAAAGGGAGCCTCATCAGCTTCCTGATCCCATCTTCTCCTCTACCCTAAAGGACTCTGCTCCTCTTTCACTTCTTTTATCTTCTCCATCTGCAGCTTCTCCTTTTCTTGTTCATGTGCCTAAGCCAAGAAGCATAATAAAAGCACTCCCATACTTAGGAAAATATTCCCTCCAACCCAACTGTACCATTAGCTACTCTCCTTCCCTCTCATTCCCAGCTTTCAGGGCCAGGCTTTTAAAACATGATTGCTCTATTAAAAAGTGATACATGATAAAAAAGAAAAGATAATCTTTTAAAAATGGATAGTTATACATGCTTTTTAACAAATACTACATATTATATTTTCATACACTTGATGTAAACAAAGGAAAAGAACTGCTGTCATTTAGACAAATATTTCTTTTCTCAGTTTACTCATTGTTTCAAAATATGGCTCTATTGACATTGTCCACAATAGCTGAACTGTGGAACGAGCTGAGATGCCCTTCAACAGACGAACGGATAAAGAAGATGTGGTCCATATATACAATGGAATATTACTCAGCCATCAGAAAGAACGAGTTCTCAACATTTGCTACAACATGGACGGCACTGGAGGAGATAATGCTAAGTGAAATAAGTCAAGCAGAGAAAGACAACTATCATATGATTTCTCTCATCTATGGAGCATAAGAACTAGGATGATCGGTAGGGGAAGAAAGGGATAAAGAAAGGGGGGGTAATCAGAAGGGGGAATGAAACATGAGAGACTATGGACTATGAGAAACAAACTGAGGGCCTCAGAGGGGAGGGGGTGGGGGAATGGGATAGGCTGGTGATGGGTAGTAAGGAGGGCACGTATTGCATGGTGCACTGGGTGTTATACACAACTAATGAATCATCGAGCCTTACATTGGAAACCGGGGATGTACTGTATGGTGACTAATATAATAAAAAATCATTAAAAAAAATAAAATAAAAATAAAAATGGGTTGAAGATTGGAAATCCATTATGAACATTTAAAATAAAAAAAAAAAAAAGAACGATTGCCCAACATTTGCAGCAACATGGACAGGACTGGAGATTATGCTAAGTGAAGTAAGTCAAGCAGAAAAAGACAATTATCATATGGTTTCACTCATTTATGGAACATAAGGAATAGCAGGGAGATCGGTAGGAGACGGAAGGGAAGAATGAAGGCGGGGTAAACAGAAGGGGGAATGAACCATGAGAGACTATGGACACTGGGAAACAAACTGAGGGTTTCAGAGGGGAAGGGGGTGGGAGATTGGGCTAGCCCGGTGATGGGTATTAAGGAGGGCATGTATTGCATGGAGCACTGGGTGTTATAGGCAAACGATGAATCATGGAATACTACACCAAAAACTAAGGATATACTGTATGGTAACTAACATAATAAAAAATAGAAAAAATTAAAAAATAAAAATAAATAAAATATGGCTCTATTGAAATGAAACATATACAACAAACTGCACAAATCCAAAGTACATAATTTGATAAGTTTTAACATATGATATGATGAAACCATCGCCACAACTAAGATATATATCACACTTCCAAATTTCCGCATGTTCCATTTTCACAATATCCCCCAAACCACCGCTGATTTATAGATTAGTTTGCATTTTCTGGAATTTCATACTATATATTTATACAGTATACAATTATCCTGACAATGGAACCATACAGTATATACTTTAGCCTGCCTTCCCTCATTCAGCATCATGATTTTGAGATTCATCCATGCTGTTGCATGCACCAGTAGTTCCTTCCTTCCCACTGTCTTGAGCAGCATTCCACTTACAGATGCACCACCATTTGTTTATCCATTCACCTGTTAACAGACATTTGGGGTGTTTCCTATGAACATTCACAAGTAAGTTTTTGTGTGGTCATAGGCTTTTACTTCTCTGAGTACATACCAAGGAGTGAAATGACTGGATCATATGGTTTATGTTTAATTTCTAAGAAACTAGCAAACTATTTTCCGAAGCGGTTGTACCATTTTATATTCCCACCAGTAAATTATGCAAGTGCCAGTTCCTCCACATCCTCACTAACATCTGGTATAGTCTTTTGAATTCTAGTCATTCTGGTGGGTATGTAGTGTTATTTCGTCATGGTTTTAGTCTGTATTTTCCTAATGATTAACAATGAGCAGATTTTCCAATGCTTATTTGATATCCATCTATCTTCTTTGATGTAGCGTCTATTAAAATATTTTGCCTGTTTTTTGAGTTGTAATGGTTCCTTATATATTCTATATGCATAAGTCTATCAAATATATGTATTGTAAATATTTTCTGTTATTTACCTCTTCATCTTTAGTAATAGTGTCTTCTGAATAGCAAATTTTAAATTTTGATAAAGTCCAACTTACAAATTTTTTGTACTTACATTTTTTGTTATATTTAAGAAATCCTTCCCAATCCAGGATCCCTAAGATTTTTTTCTTATGTTTTCTGTAAGCTCTACTTAACTTATTTATTAAGTTTTAACTTAATAAATATTTAACTTGTATATTAAGATTTGTGATTCATTTCAAATTAATTTTTATATATGGTGTGAGGTAAAGGTTGAAGCGGTTGTTCTTTTCCTTTCTTCCTTCTTTCCTTCCTTCCCTTTTTCTTTTTTTGTATATGGCTCTCCAATTGTTCCAGCATTATTTATTGAAAAGATTATTCTTTCCCCATTGAATTTCCTTGGCATCTTTGTCAAAAATCGGTTACCTTTATTTTATTATTATCATTTTTTTTTTTTTTACTTGAGAAAGAGAGAGAGAGGCCAAGGGAGAGAGAGAAGCAGGCTCTGGGAGCCTGACCCAGGACCCATGAAATCATGACCCAAGCTGAAGGCAGACGTTTAACTGACTGAGCCACCCAGGCACCCCTGAAAAATCAGTTACCTTTATATGTGAATTTATTTCTGGACTTTATTCTGTTTCAATTATATATCTGTCTATCTTGACACCAATGCCACACTGTTTTGATTACTATAACTTTATGTCTTGAAATAGAATAGTACCAATTTTGTTCTCCTTTCCTGAAGTTGTTTTGGTTTAGTTATTTTAGATTCTTTGCATTTCCATTTAAACTTTAGAATCATCTTTCAAAAAAAAAAAAAAAGATGCTGGGATGCTGGTTTTCACCAGAATTACACAGACTCCATAGATCAATTTGAGCAGAACTAACATCTTAACAATAATAAGTCTTATAATCTATGCATCTGGTTTATCTCTCACTTATACAGGTCTTCTTTAATTTCTCTCAGCAATGTTTCATAGTTTTCAGTACACAGGTCTTACATATTTTTAATCAAATTTATCCCTAAATTGATATTTTTTGATGTTACTATTAATAGCATTGTTTTTAAATTTCACTTCAAATTGTTCATTGCCAATATATAGAAATATAATTGCCTTTTGTATATTGATCTCATATCCTGCAACCTTGCTAAGCTCGTTTATTAATTCTAGTTGCGTTTTTGTAGATTCTGTAGGATTTCCTACAAAGACTCATGTCATTTGTGAATGAGACAGCCTGTACTTTAAAAGGCTTTTATTCCCTTTGCTGCTTTATTGCACTGGTAGAACCTCCAGCACAATACTAAGTAGAAATAATGATCACTTCTTATTGGACATCAGTCAGACAGTTTTTAAGCCTATACAGAGAGAAAAAATTAGCCAAACAGATAATATTACAAATACTATTACAAATATTACAAATACTATTACAAATACTATTTTATAATAAGTATTTTTTATAAATACTATATTTTAATAATATTACAAATGCTATTTTAAAATATTATGTACTGAATTTAGGACTACATGATTTTATCTAAAGGAAAAGTAACAACTGAAATCAGAACTAATGAACTTCAGGCAAATATTTTTCTACTTAATAAAGTAGTATTCCTAAATTACCTTAAGTAAAGAAATAGGATATAAAAACATTAATTTTGGAATTTTTATTGTCAAGATAATTAACGAATTCTATTCTGTACCTTAATTCCCACAGTTGTCTTAGTTCTATGTATAGATTCAATATTTATCTCTAATCCACTCCTTTATTTGAATTCATCTCTGGGTTGATTAGAATTTGCCATTCAACAATTTTTTTAAATAATTTTTTATTATGTTATATTAGTCACCATAGAGTATATCCTTAGTTTTTGATGTAGTGTTCCATGATTCATTATTTGTTTTTAAAGGAGTCCAAGGGTGCTGTATTTTCTAAGTTCTTGCACACTTGAGATGATGACTGTTGCTTTTACAGCAGAAGGATTGCTGGGCCACATATGAGATTCTTGGGGCATACTTTCTTTCCCTTAGATCTTTTAATGTTCTATGATTTTTGGGCAATGAATATTCCTGTGAAAAGGCTGAGGCCAGCCTGATATTTTTCTCTTTACACATTATTTGTTTTTATTTTGAATGTCTATAAAAGTTAATTTTATTTTGTCCTTAAGATGTGCTGACTTTATTAGCTTGATGTGGTGACTGTATTAGCTTATGTCTTGGTGTTGATCATTTTAATAGTTTTTCTGGGATCCTGAATGCCCTACTGATCTGCTGACACAGATTTTTAGTAAATTTCCCTTTATTTACATATCTTTTAATCTTGTCTTTAATCCATTTGTTCTGTTCTCTTTATCAGGAACACTCACTATGCCAAATTTTGCATTCTTTATTTCTCTTCCATACGTATCTTCTTTAAAATAATTTTCAATTATTCTCTTTGTATTTTGTTTTATTTCTTCAACCTTATCCACCACGCCTCCAGTCATTTAACAAACATTTATCAGAGTGAGTGCTAGGCACAATTCTCAGCACTGGAAATAACAGCAGCAAACAAAAGAGAAAAAAATTTAGCCTTCTCAGCCTTCTCAAATGTACACAGACAGAAAAGAAAACAGACGTTACCAGAAGCTAAGGGGAAGGAAGAGACGGAATTACTGTTTAATGGGTACAGAGTTTATGCTGGGGATGAAAAAGTTTTGGGGACTAGACAGTGGTTATGGGAACACAGCATTGTAAAAGTATCTAATGCCCCTCAAAAGTATACTTATAAAATGGTTAAAAGGATAAATATAATATCATATATATTTTATCACAAAATAAATCAATAAAAATTTTTTTAAAAGGGTTTGGTAAGAGGAATAAGCTAAAGGTGGTAGGAGACACTGAACTATGAATTTAGTAGCAAATGTAACAGAAAGATTTTAGGGGAAAAAAGCAAAACCCCCAAAACAACAAAATCAGCATTCATATTGCTTAGGTTCTAATGAAATATAATAAGTATCCTAATGGAATATAAAATACCTGACTTCATGTTTGTTTTTTTTTAAAGATTTTATTTATTTATTTGACAGACTGGCAGCGAGAGAGGGAACACAGCAGGGGGAGTGGGAGAGGTAGAAGCAGGCTCCCAGCACAGGAGCCTGATGCGGGGCTCGATCCCAGAACACCAGGATCAAGCCCTGAGCCAAAGGCAGACGCTTAACGAGTGTGCCACCCAGGCGCCCCTGTTTTCATTTTTGTAAGATGTTTTGCTTTTATTTTCCTGAGCTCATTTAATTCACTTTTCTTCTCCTTTCCTTCTCCTTCTCCTCCTTTAAGCATTCTCTCTTTTCCTGCCTCTAAGAAGGAACCTATTATCTTTAATTTCCTTGAAATATGGAATACTGTTTCAAATTTTCTTGGGTTTTCTTCGAGCAATTCATCTCGTGATGTTTATTCTTGACCCCTTTTATCTCTTTTGTCAGTTTGTTTATTCTGAATGCTATGCAAAGCTCTCTCCTATACATTCCTTCTTCCCATGTTTTTTTTTTTTTTTTTAAGATTTATTTATTTGACAGAGAGAGAGACAGCCAGCGAGAGAGGGAACACAAGCAGGAGGAGTGGGAGAGGAAGAAGCAGGCTCCCAGCGTAGCAGGGAGCCCAACGCGGGGCTGGATCGCAGGACCCTGGGATCAGGCCCTGAGCCAAAGGAAGACACTTAACGACTGAGCCACCCAGGCACCCTCTTCCCATGGTTTTTGTGACATCTCTTTCTCCTGGTTTTGCTGCCACTTCCTTAGTGCTCCTTCTTGGGTTTCTTTCACAGCTTCCTGCTCCTGTGTTCTTTCCTTAAAAAGCTGTTATTTCCCAGCACTCCACCCTTGGCTGGGTTTCACACACTATACCTTCCTGGTGAATTTACTACTCACAAGCTGATAATAAATCACTTGTTTTTAGTCACCATTGTCTCTAGTGCCTACAACAGTGCCAAATCTATAGTAAAAGCTCAATAAAAATGTGTTTAGTGAATAACTTCCAAGTCTGGATATCTATCCTGGGTCTTGTTCTGTGCTCCACTTACACCATATAGATCTCCAGATGGTCTCAATGACAAATTTGGCATGTCTAAATCTTAACTCACTGGCTCTCCTACATCTTCTATCTCAAAAGTAACATGAAATAAACAAATAAACAATATATTCTTCCTTTAGTAGCTTCCATCTGGGAGAATTATGTTACCATCTGTCAAATGATCAAGCCAAAAAACTGAATGCCACCCCTTGCTCCTCCCTCTCACTCCTATTTCATTTTTTTTGTTCTGTGAGTACATAATGGTCTCATATTTGAGTCTATAGTCAGGAAGTGGTCATGAATTCTACCTTGCCCTATAAATATTATGGAACTCTCTAGCGCAATGGTTCTTAACTGGAAGAAGTCCCCTCCCAACGCTCATGCAGGAAATTTGGGCATGTGCCAGGGCTTTTGGTGGTCACAACAAATGGGGCACTACAGACATTTCATGGGTAGGGACCAGGAAGGCTAAATGTTAAGCCTTTTATCAGAAGTCCCAAATAAAAACTGTGCAGCCCAAAATGCCAAAAATGTCCAAATGCCATAGAAACATTGCATCTGGCTATTTTTTTTAAGCCACAAGATGGCAATAAACTCCACGAAAGTCCTGAAAGATCGCTTTTCTGGCTAAACAGAAACACGTAGTTTCTAAATGTCCAAACAGGAAAAAAACTTTTCTGATTGAAAATGCTGAGAAACACTTCTGAATGACCCTATGTATTCCAACTTTGATTTGTAATGGAATTATAGATGATTCTTTCTAAATTCAGTTACCAAAGAGGCACAAAAATTCCTACCCCTCTGCTGGAAACCTCATTCTACTAAAAAGACAAATTGACAAATTCTTTGTTTTTCAAACATTTCATTTTTAGAAGGTCAAGTAAACAGTGGGAATAGCATGCTATATAATCTTTGTCCTCTAAGGACATAAAGCCAAAAAGATCTGGTGCCAAGTCTGAAGAATAAGGTTAAACATCAAACTAATTACTTTTTAAAAAATTAAAAACAAGCTGTGGACCAATAAAGTAGTAAGTCTCATTTTCTTAAGTGGCTTATAAATTAGCTCCCAAAACAATTCTAAAATGTTCTAAAGAAGGGACGTAAACAAGAACCACTGATATCCCCCACGGGCACATGTTAAAATAGATAATATTCTAAGACTAAGTTCTTATTTAAAGAAACCAATTAGTTGACAGTCATAGCTTCAAAAACATGCTTTTTTCTTTTTTTTTTTTTTTTAAGATTTTATTTATTTATCTGACAGAGAGAGAGACAGCCAGTGAGAGAGGGAACACAAGCAGGGGGAGTGGGGGAGGAAGAAGCAGACTCCCAGTGGAGGAGCCTGATGCGGGGCTCGATCCCAGAACGCTGGGATTACGCCCTGAGCCGAAGGCAGACGCTTAACGACTGAGCCACCCAGGCGCCCCAAAAAACATGCTTTTTTCAAAGAGCTTACAGTACACAGTTTGCTAGTCCACAAAATACACTTAAATACTGAAGTCCTGAAGTATAAATAAGTTAGATTCTATTTCCTAGCAGAAGCAATGCAGAATGTAGAAATTAAGATAATTTGTTCTCTAAAATCAAACTACCCAGTTTGAATCTTTTTATATATGTGACTTTGGACAAGTTACATAACCTCTCTGTGCCTTGGCTTCCTCCTCTGTAAATGAGAAAAACATAATGCCTACCTCATGGAGCCATTCTGAGAATTTAAAGAGATGACACATATAAAGGACATAGGCTGGCACATTAGAAACATTCAATAAATGTTAGTAGTAGTATTAGCTGTTACCATTACTATTATATATTCATACTTGTTTTTTATTTTGAAAAACTAATACTATTATAAGTCAGAACTGAAGACAGTATTATTAGAATTTAAACCCAGCAATCCCGTCTTATATCACAGTATCTTAGAGACTAATGACCTTTAGAGAAATAATCCTAAGCAAGTAAATCTCACTAGGTGTCATGCCTTTGCAGTCTCCAGATTTATAAATTTGACCTCCTCTCCAACTAGGAATGCTATTTTATTGCTTTCTAATTTCTTGATAATGTTTGTGTAGGTCCTTGCAGTTCCTATCTGGTACTCAGCTCATGTAACCATAATACCCGCTCAGGGCGCACGCACACCGCAGGGCCGCAGAAGCACCAACACTGTATTCTCATTCTCTGCAAAGTACACACCTACGGTAGCAGCCTTGGTGGCCATCACTGAAACATTCAAAGTTAGGACATTGCTAATAATATGTGACTTCCTACATAAGTTAAAATAGCCAAAAGAAAAAATATCTAAGAATTTAAATGAGTTTTTTTCCATGTCTGAGCGTGGTGGGGCTACTGGTGCTCACCCCATCGGGTTCTCCTTTCCTCCCGGACTGTATGGGCAGTATGGGAAAATTCTATGTCCCAAATCTTTACATTAGGCAGGGCCATATGCCTCATTTTAGCCTACAAAACAGAAGTAGAAGTGAGACTATCACTTCTGGGCTAGGGTGTGTAGACTTGGTCTGCCAGATCTGTGTTCTCTTTTCCCTGAAAAACATGTCGTATGAGAAGGTGGCCTCATGAGATGGAGGGAACCTAAACCCTGAATCATAGGATGAAAGAGGGTCTTTGCCGACCCACATTGGTCTTGGCATAAGGGAGAAAGAAACTTTGGCCATGCTATGCCACTGAGACTCTGGAGTTTGTTACTGCAGGACAACCCAGACTAGTCTGACAAATGCCCTGGGGAACTTCATTTTCCTCTCTATATCCTACCAACCAGTGAGACAATGGAGACAAAGGAAGTGGGAGAAAATATGTACTAGCGAGCAGAAGTAACGGAAGAAGAGTTAGAGAACGCTGGCAACGTTTAGAAATGGAGAAGTAAAAGTAGAAACGCAGTGAAACAGTAAATCTATTTTTCTTACAGAGTCCTAGATAGCTCATTTGGCACCTTTGTTCTGGCCACGGGACATCTTTGCATATGACAAAAATATTCAAAGAACGATTTGTACCTGCGTAACCGAGCATTCTCACTTCTTAGTGGTTGCATGGCCAGTGCTATTTCAACTTGAATATTTGTGTTTCCACTTATTGCTGGAAGCAGAGATATACACGCCTCCAATTCTGCAATCAACCTCTGGATTTCTGAATCCTCTATGAAAGGGAGAAGAAATAAGTAATAACAATACTGTAAATTATTTTTGGATAAGATTATTCATGTGTATTACTAAAAAAGAAAATTCTCCAGATATATACATATTTGCTATAAACAAACAACTTAATTACTCATAAATGTGATGTATAAATCCTATTTTCCTCTTTCCTGTTGCCTGCATTTGCTTATTCAAAAAAATTCTAAAGAAACTAAATTCAACAAACTAAAGATTAATCTTCTATCACAGAATTAGTGATTTTTTTCAGTTAAAGAGTCTAGTAGGAAGATAGCTGACATGTCTCCTAGCTTACATTCCCAAAGGACTATTGGACTCCTATCACTGCTGAAGGGTTTCCTATAATTGATTACAGTAATGACATTTACAATACATCCTTTGATCCTGGCATAAGTAAATAATTCACTTTAGGTGATTCAATTTGGTAAAATATTGAGGGAGGATCTACTCTGATAAGATTTTATTATTTAATTTTATAAAATAGATTTAAAACAACCAGCCACACCTCATTTGGTGTCCACATCAAAAGCAGTACCATTTTTGCTATTTTTTGTGGGGAGTGGATGGTTTGGGAGGTAGCAAATAGACACAGGGAGAAGGTGGATTTTAGATCTTTTGTCCTTTTATATTTGCCCCTTCATTTCCATTCAAATTTTCCGTGGACTGAAAACATTTAATTATTATAATATTTACTTTCTCAAATCCAAAAGAGGTAGAAAGTATATTCTAAATTATAAAACTTTACTCAATCCCATGGGTATTTTAACACCCTGGTGTAAATAAAGTACATGTACACAGTAAACATCTGTGACCAACTATTGAGAAGCTCCCTACCAATCCTTTGTAGAGTGGTTTTGCTCATAAGCACTGGAGGTAGAGATCTGGGCTCCAGCATTTTCTAGCAATGGAACTTTAGTCAAATTACTTAACTTCCTGAAGCCCAGATTTTCGATAGTTAAATGGAGATAACAATGTCTCATCGGATTGTTGTGAGGATTAAATGAGGTAATGCATATAAAACACTCAGCACAGTGCTGGGCACATGGTAAATACTCAATAAATGACAATATTGTTACTCTTATTATTATTGTTCCTACGATTAAGTATTTGGTTAAGAGAATAGTAATAAATTGAAGGTCTGAAAACACAGAGATTTTAATATATTAAACCTTCAGATTAATAGTGCTATGTTCCTGTAACACATTTTAAGATTTGGAATTTCTTTTTGTCAGTCTGCAAATATTAGGTATTCAGTCAGTGCTTCCACAATCAATTATTGTGGTTTCTAAGATGACAAATCTGTAACTCACTCCAAGTGAAAGCTATTAGCATATACACATAATGAAAACAAATGAATACAACTTGGCTCAAATATCTCATAACTCCACCTTAGACATTTTTCTTAATTTAATTTAAAAAAACCCAAAAGTAAACTGCAAATGGCATTAAAAGGTTTGGATTACTTCTCAAAGTCAGATTTGTTAAATCTTATAACAACTGGTTATTAAAGAAATGATGGGAAGAAAATCTCTACATTTTTTTAAAATAGCAAAAATTACCACTCCATTTAAGGGAGTTAATCACCTTTAGGGCTCTTCTAACCCCTATAAGTTTATGGCTATAAATTCTCTTTGGTTGAATCTTCTCAAGGTCCTTTTGAATCAAGTAGAATGAATACACACTTGCAAATAAAAGACTGTTTGATACTCTCTCATACATTTCAAACCCACAGGAAACAAGAGGGATCAAAACCTAGAAAGTAACAAAATAGGCAGAACTCACTTCCTTACTAGCTCAAGACATTTCTGTGGAAAATACCACAAACTCCATGTTGACCATTCTAAATATAAATGATGACTAAATACTATGACATTGCTCTCTAGCATTAACACCACGCTACAGAAAATTATTTTAAAAGTGCTCATATACCTTGCTCTGCTAGCAGGGCCTTGAGCTCTCCCAGCAAATACTTTAGAGTTCTGGCTTTGTCGGCACTCTGGTTCACATTTTTTGCCTTCTGCACATCCTTTATTCTTGAATCTCTCATGTGTATGTTTAAATCCTTTCCTTCACTTGTGACTTCTCCAGTTTGTTCTCTGGCACAGTTGTCTTCATTACTGGACGGGAAAGCTGGCGGCAACAGAGTGGGGCTTCGGTGTGTCTGACTGTCCGGATAAGAATGCAATAGATTCATGTATGTTTGAAAACACTTTAGTAGGTCTGGTTCCTTAGGAACTCCTTGCTGTGGCAGAATCCCATTAACAAAACCCAGCTGCTGGAATGGTGGAATAGACGGTTTGTCAGTTTTGGGCAGGCTACAGGGAACTCCAAGACCAGGACTGAAGGAATTCCGCAGGACATCAGTACAGTTCACAGAAACTGTTTTATTTTGTGATGCAAACTGGTTGTCACCATCAGTCTGAACCTCCTACAGACAGAAAAAAAACAAGCCTTCAAAAATGTGAGCACTGACTTGTAGGCATTAAGTATAATAAACTCAAATACAATAAACTTGCAGGATGGAGTTATAGCTTACCAGTGAGGTAAGCTGGATTTCCCCGGAGCACAATATTCTAGTTTTTTAAAGCTTATTAGTTAGCTCACTCTGCATGATGGGAACATTATAAAGCCATGACTAAAACTGTGTGCAAATATCACACATGGTTTAAAGGCTTTTCAAAAATCAGTCCACCTTGGGACTAAAACAAACTTCCACTTTGGGAAATTGCATTGCAAGAAGATAAGCTCAAATGTACAAAAAGCTTTTGCACAAACATGTTTACGGAAACATTATGGTAGTAAAAAACTGTTACTTAAATGTCCTACCGTAGGGGAGTAGTTACATGGACTACAGTATATCCACTAAATAGAGTACTAACACATAAAAAATTTACAAAAGGTATATATTAATTGAGAAACATGTTTACAATAAAATGCTAAGTAAAAAAGGTAGTATATAAAACTGTATAATTTAATTATGACTATATTTTTATTTATTTTTTTAAAAGATTTTGTTTATTTATTTGACAGAGAGAGAGCACAGGCAGGGGGAGCTGCAGAGGGAGAGGGAGAAGCAGGCTCCCCACTAGCAGGAAGCCAGACGATGTGGGGCTCCATCCCAGGACCCTGGGATCATGACCTAAGCTGAAGGCAGACGCTTAACCAACTAAGCCACCAGGCGCCCTTATGACTACACTTTTAAAAAAAAGCAAACTTAAATAAAAACCAGAAAATAAAACCAGAGAATTAAATGATTGGCAAGCGCTCTATCAATATGTTAATAGCAAATGTGCTTAAGTGGTAGGTATGGGTGATTTCTTTTTTCTGCTGATCTCTTTCCCTCCCCACCCCCCAACCACTGTCCTTAATGAATGGATAAAACTTTTCCAGTAAAAAATAATTTGAAAAAAAATTCATATTTACATCTTAGGGCATTATGATACAATCAGTAAATTCAATTTTTCTCTCTTAAGGTGACGATTTCTCAAAGCAAATAATTGCTTGTATAATGTATAAACTGTACCCACAGAATGAACCACTGGAGGGCAGGATGGATGCTGAAGTAACTGGACTGGGGTGGAAGTAGAGAAGCCACTAGAATGTAGAGTTGCCTGAGACTCTAAAAGGTAAGAGGGAGAAAAAGTTATCACATCTCATACTGCTTTTATAATAAGTAGGCAACTTAATTAGAGTTTATATTCATGCTTTTTAAAATAACATTCATACTAACCAGAATCAGACATGGTGTGGCAAGGTACAGCAGGAATACCATTAGGGTTGTTCTTTGAAGCTGAGTTATTCATCAGTGACATTTGAGTCTGCACATGCTCACAGAGGGCTTGGTATATTATGGGTGAATACATTCTATAGTGATCTTGCAGTGACCAATTTTGTGGTATATCTGATGAGCCTCTCTCACTTCCAGCAGAAGCTTCATTAGGTATATGTTTCTTATTATCTGAAGATACTAATATGGAAGAAGGAAAAACAAATTCTTGAAATATGATTCTTCAAAAACTTTTACCATAAAATATTACGGAAGAAAAAGACTCTCAGAAATAGCTCAATTTATCATATACTTTGTAGAAGGGCTTTACCAGTATCACCCCCTAAAGAAAATCACCTCAAATTCTCTTTTAAAAGTAGTTAATGGATTGTGTATGTTCTCCAGTCAAAAATTATCTATACTACATCTTTAAAATCTCTATTAAATGGTATTTGTAAAATGTCTCCTTCAATTACAAGACCCCTCTTTAAGGATGTTATTTCCAAAATCCAGTAAAACTCTACCTTGCTCCTTGTCCAGTTCATGCTTTCAGGGGAAAACAGAATAAGAGAGACAGGATACTCTGTAGCAATTTTGATACTTGGACCATTAAAAAAAAAAATCAGAGCTTTGAGAGCAAGAATAAAAGTGTACTTAATCTACACATTGGGCCCTCAGACAAAATCTTAACTAACCTGGCATTTAAAGTTGAGTAATAAACCTACTTATAATATATACACATAAAATGAATCTAAAATAATTAGTATCTATAAGTATGCACATGAAACACAACCCATCTGTGGTTATTTATAGAATTAAGTGGCAAGGAGAACAAAGATAACTCTATATATACCTCCTAAATGCTATTCTGAGTTTGACCCTTTTCTTCTACAAAACCTAGTCAGTCACTTCTTCTACTTTTCTTCTTGGGAAAGTGATGGTAAACAAAGTAACTATCCAGCACTTAGAAGCGGAATAGAGAAAGAAAAGCGTAAGCACACACATACACACCTGAATAACCACATATTAGTAAAATGAAAGACCAACTGCATACTCCCAATAATTCTCAAAACTCTCAGAATTAAAAATTATATATATTTAAGATTTTATTTATTTTTAAAGTAATCTCTACACCCAACATGGGGCTTGAACTCACAACCCCAAAATCAAGAGTCACACGCTCCACTGACTGAGTCAGCCAGGTGCCCCAAAGATCATATTTAAACAAAAAAGAGAAAAAATACTTACAAATTTCCTTCCGGACTCCCAAAGGAACATATTTTTCATGTCCTTTCTTTTTAGCTCCAAATCTTTTGCCTTCTAAGGATCTGGGATTATATCTATTTTCTGAATATGCTATTTCTGAACCTATTAATAATTAAAACAAAAATTCATTTGCATTAAGAGAATTATTTGAGAAAAGGT
Organism: Ursus americanus; assembly: GCF_024610735.1. NCBI lineage: Eukaryota > Metazoa > Chordata > Mammalia > Carnivora > Ursidae > Ursus > Ursus americanus. The sequence goes on along the minus strand of NC_142130.1, from coordinate 34,143,972 downwards.
GATTAGCAAAGAGGTATTTAAAAAATTAAAAAACCTGAATCTTCATTTCTCAAAATGTCCCTCAGCAAAGAAGCACAACCATCAAGCCCTTGTACAGTTTCAGTCTGTAAGGAGAAAGTCATTTAGAAATGCAGACAAAATTTTAGTGCAGGGAAAAAAAAAAACAAATTATGTAGTTTCAAAATTTCTTTTTTCAGAAGCAATTTATTATTGGTAGAAAACATATTTTAAAGTGAAAAGCCTTCAATACTTTACCTCTGAATTTTTATTCCCACTTCTTAGCTTTTACCTGAAGATTAATTAAAATAGTGTATATTGTATCTATTCAGTTTAATCTTACCTGACTTTCTGATTCAGAATGGATACTATAGCCAGAATCTGCATTAAAACGTGATATCTTTCTTAACTGGGTCCTAGAAAACAAGTTCATTAATATTTTCACAAATACTACAAAATTTTTCTTCCAAAATATATTAATAAGTAGTCATTTTCTTCCCAGCAAAGGTTGGATAAGAAAGCTTGTCCATAAAATAGATTTATATAGGATTTTATAATGATTATAAGGACTATTAAACACCAGAATGATCAACATGAGTAGATATGGAAGGTTCCTCCCCAGAGTTTGTGAAGGTAGAGACCTGTCCAGTTTTCTGGGGTAGGCAAAATTTAGTGCAGCTCAAAGACCTGAAAAGTTTCTTGAGATTTTCTGAAGTTGTAAACTTCTTTAAGTACTTACCCTTTCTTTCCATTTGTTAATTTAGCAGGTCCAGTGTGTTTTCCTGAAGAGAACACCTATGATATAATGCATTATATTATAGTAAATATACAAACATTGCTCTATTATATTCTCAGTAGGCTGTCTTGACAAAACCTGAAATGTTGTTTCCTTTCTTTTTGTGGGAAAAACATGACAAAATTTACCATTGTAGCCATTTTTTTAGCGTACGTTCCGTGGCATTAAATATATTCACACTGTGCAACCAACACAACCACCCATTTCCAGAATCTTCTCATCTTGCCAAACTGAAATTCTGTACCAATTAAACATTAACTTCCCACCGACTCCTGCCCCCAGACCCGGGCAACCACCCTTCTAATGTCCGTCTCTATGAATTTGACTACTCTAGGAAGCTCATATAAATAGAATCATACGGTATTTTTCCTCTTGTGACTAGCTTATTTCACTTCAACTAATGTCTTGTAGCAAGTGTCAAAATTTCCTTCCTTTTTAAGGCTGAATAATATTCCATTTGATGTAAATAGCATGTTATTAATTTTTTATAAATGTGATATATCCTGTAAATCCATATTTACAATTGAACTCTTATTAATAAATTGTTCTACATAAAATGTCAAACAAACAGCACATATATTTGTTCCTTAAGTCTGTGTAAACTGAAAACGAAGTTGAGATATTATTTTAACCAGAAGTATCTACTATAGTAAGTTTGGACTATACTCAATCTCTGAACATTTTGTACATTCCAAGTCTTCAAAACATAAAATTAATTCAACACATAGCACAGAGTTCATAACTCTGATTCTATTATTTATCCACATTGTTTAGAATGCCTGACAAGACCAGCCCATGAAAACTATCTACATCGCATTCTCTTACTGTCTTTTCGAACTCATATATTTTTTAAAACAATTTTATTTTAATAAGTGGGCTACATTTGTGTATAAGGGAAAAAAATGGACTTGCTTTAACATGCATCCAGTGTCTTGAAAGTTAGGCAAGTAAAAGTTCATTGTGTTTGCCTCTTGGGAGGGAAAATGAGAATCTGGGGGACAGAGCAAGAAGGGAGACTATCCATGGTATAACTTTTTATATCTTAATAACAGATAACTACAATCTCTATTTAAAATATAATTTTTAAAAAGATTTTACTTATTTATTTGCCAGAGAGAGCGCGAGAGTATAAGCAGGGCGAGCAGCATGCCAGGACCCTGGGATCATGACCTGAGCCGAAGGCAAACGCTTGACCGACTGAGCCACCCAGGTGTCCTTAAAATATAATTTTTAAAAGACGAGTTAAATTCCCTACTCACTCCCTCATTTCACCCTTCAGAAGTAGTCACTGTTCGCAGTTAGATTTATGGTTTTTCTTGACATGTTACATATTTCATCCCAAGATAGCTTTGAGCAGTAACTATTAAACTATCTGGAGTTACATGCAGCTGAGAACACATTTTAAAAATTGGGTTAATAGAGTTATACTTCTTCTTGAGATAATTTGAGATATGAGGGAGTCATAAGGCCAGCAATGAGCACCGACGTTGTAGGAAACAAGACCCTATGTAGCATTGCTTGGCTGCTCCCTGCATGACACCCTCAGGGTCTTTCCCTTTGGTACATACATAGGTTGGTGTTCTGGCCAGAATCATAATAAAATTCCAAACCATGGTGCTACTATGTTCTGGACCAAGTCCAAAAACAACTACCACAATTATATTTCAAAAATTTTTTTAAATGTATACAGAGGTAAACATATAGCATAATTGTAGGATTACATGACATTTCTCCATAAAGTTCATCAAAACTTTTTTTGTTTTGATACAGATACAGAATTTCTGTATACACTTTACCCAGATTCCACAACTGTTGATATTTCACTATATCTGCCATGTTCTCTCAAAATATACATAGTAACACAATATACAAAATATAAAAAATACATACAAATAGTATTATTGTTCTTCTGAAACATTTCAGGGTAAGTTGCAGGTATGATATTAAATATTTATTCCTAAATATTTCCTAAGAACAAGGTCACTTATATGACCACAGTATAATTACCAAAATCAGGAAATTAACAATGATACTGTATTATAAACTATAGACCTTACTGACATTTTGCCTATTATTCTAATACTGTCCTTTATTTTTAAAAAATGCTGATCCGTGTGCAATACAGGATCATATGCTGCATTGAATTGTCACACCTCTTAGCCTCCTTTGATCTGGAATAGTTCCTCAAGTTATCACTCATTGTCTTTTTAACCTTCATATATTTAAAGAGTACAAGCCAGTTATGTTGTAAAATGTCCCTCCAGACATTTAAACTTGTCTGATTTTCCCTCATGATTAGATTCAGGGTGTTCATTTTTGGCAGGAATACCACAAAAGGGAGGTTTTGTCCTTTTTTTTTTAATGTTTTTTTATACTATGTTAGTCACCATACAGTACATCCCTGGTTTTTGATGTTGTCCTTCTTATGAGTATGGACATGGCATCAGTTTGTCCCATTACCGGTGATGTAAACTTTGATTATTTAAGATGGTGTCTGCCAGATTTTTCACCGTAGGGTTACTATTTTTACCTTTGTATTAAGCATTTACTGGGCAGATACTTTGAGATCATGCAGACTTCCTATTCATCACATTTTCTCCCAGTAGTTTGAGCATCCAATGATGATTCTTACCTTAATCCACTTGTGAAATGGTGACTTGTCTAATTTACATCATTTCTTCTACATTTATTAGTTGGCATTCAACCCTAGGTAAGCACTTTTCCTTGTTTGTTAGTAGGGACTCACTGATCCCTATTTTATTCAATGGGTTATGATCCATTATCATCACTACTTAGAGTATTTTGATGCTCCAATTGTCCCAGATTCTGCCAATGGTAGTCTTTTCAAACTGGCTCTTGTATCATTTTAACATGTCCCCATTATTTTTTGAGTATCCTTACTTTCTGCAACAAGATGCTCTGGGCTCATCCTTTGGTTTTGTTTTTCATTGTAGTAAGAACACTTAACATGAGATCAACACCAGTTAACTACAGGGACGATGTTGTATAGCAGATCTCTAGAACTTATTTATCTTGAATAACTGAAACGTTATATTCACTGAATAGCAATTCCCCAATTCCCTCCTCCCTCCAGTCTCTGGCATCTACCATTCTGCTCTCTGTTTCTATGACTGTGACTATCTTAGATTTCTTATGTAAGTGGAATAACGCAATATCTGTGTCCTTTTGACTGGCTTATTTCACTTAGCATAATATCCTCAAGGTTCATTTATGTTGCATATGGCAGGATTTTTTCTTTTTTAAGGCTGAATAATATTCCATTGTGTGTATATAGCACTTTTTTTTACCCATTCATCCACCAATAGACATTTAGGTTGCTTCCACATCTTGGCTACTGTGAATAATGCTGCAGTGAACACAGAAGAGCAAATATCTCTTTAAGATCGTATTCTTTTGTATAAAAACCCCGGAGTAGAATTTCTGGATCATATAAGAGGTCTATTTTTAACTTTTTGAGGAACTGTCATGCTATTTTTTATAGCAGCTGCACCATTTTACATTTTCACCAACAGTTTTTAAGGGTTCCAATTTCTCCATATCCTTGCCAATGAGAATTGCCATCCTACGAGGTGTGAGGTGTTTTCTTATTGTGGTTTTGATTTGCATTTCCCTAATGACTAGTAATGTTCAACACATGTGCTTACTGCCCTTTTATACATCTTCTTTGGAGAAATGTCTATTCAAATCCTTTGCTCATTTTTTAATCAGGTTGTTTTTTTTGCTATTGAGTTGTAGGAATTCCTGATATATTTTGGATATTAACCCTTTAGTAGACAGAAGGTTTACAAATCTTTTTCCCCACTTCATAAGTTGCCTCTTCACTCTGTTGTTTCCTTTACTCTGCAGATGCTTTTTGTTTTGATGTATCCAGGCTCAGCTTATAATTTCCCTGCTTCGGCTGTGGAGTTGACCACTCCCCCATGCAGTCGTGGTTCCTTTTAGTGGATGATGATATTCAGAAACCAAGACCTAGGCACTAGCTATTGCTACTGGGACTTCCAGTCTTTTTTCATATGAATTATTTACTTAGCCATAATGACCAGCTAGTTACAAAATCTTATGATTTTATTTTTAAATGTTTCCATATTAGCATACTTTCAAATTTTTTTAAATGGTTGTATAATATTTCCTTGAGTGGAAGTAATATGACATATCCTTGGTTTGCTTCATATTTTTCACAACTGAAAAAGAAGCCTGAAATAAACCTCCTGATATACACACACAAAAAAAAAAAAAAAGCCTTTTCATAGTCAGGATTAAAAGCTTATTTATTTGGTGAAAAGCCATTATTCATTTAATAGCCCTTGATACAAATTATAAAAATACTCTCCAAAAGGAGTGCCCCAAATCACAATGCATGAGACAATCGTTTTGCTTTATCTCACATTTACTTCCACTGGGTATTATCCTTAAACTATTTTTCTTTGCTATTTGAGAAAAATACAAGCATTTCTTCCAAGTTCTATCTCCTACCAACAAGCACAAGATAAAATTACATTTGTAGAATAATTTAGAGTGTTCCAAAGTCTTTCATTTCCATTTAATCCACACCCCATGATTTATTATTTATGTGAAGTAGGAACCTAAGTTTCAGAAAGGAGGCTTGTTCAAAGTCATACATCTGATTAAATATAGTGTAATGTTTTAAAGAATGGACTCTGGCACCAGCTTTGTGGGTCTGAATCCTGCTGTTAATGAGTTTTGTAACTATAAGAAAATTATTTGAGCCCTTCATCCCTCAATTTCCTCAACTAGAAAATGAAGAGATAATAGTATCTACCTCATAAGGCTATTATATTAAAAGAATTATGTGTGCTATGTAAAAATACTTAAGAATAGCATTTGTCACACGAGCGCTACCTAAATGTTAGCTATTCTTATCGTTAAGACGGTTGTAAACTGTTTTTAAGAGGACCAAATTTTGGGGGTGCCTAGGTGGCTCAGTCATTAAGTGTCTGCCTTCCCCTCGGGGCGTGGTCGAGCCCCACATGGGGCTACCTGCTCCGCTGGGAAGCCTGCTTCTTCCTCTCCCACTCCCCCTGCTTGTGTTCCCTCTCTCGCTGGCTGTCTCTCTCTCTCTCTCTCGGTCAAATAAATAAATAATCTAAAAAAAAAAAAAAGACCAAATTTTGTTGCATACTTATGCCAAGAGTGAAACAGATGTTTTACCAGGTTCTCAGTTAATTTCCCCAATTCTTTGAGGCAGAATGATACCTATATACACTTATTTTATAGCTAAGGGAAAGGAGGCTTAGAGAAGTAAAAAGTACTTTAATTAATATCACTACCACAGTAGTGGCAGAACTGGAATCTAAATCTGTAGGTGACCATAATTACAAAAACCATGTTTCTCCCCCCCCTCCCAACTGCACATACTCTGAGTTCACTCAATAGAGGAGAAAGATCTATAAGGGTGAGGATGGTCAGGAAGTACTCATGAAGAAAGTCTTTGAGCCAGGTCTTGAAAAAAAGTGTAAGACTCACATTAATGGGGAAGACAGCATCACAGGTGAGTTGATAAATGGAGATTAAAAAAACAGAGAGGTTGGATATATTTAAAGAGGAATAAGATCACTCTAGATAGCGAGTCTCCGTGAAAAATAGTTGATTCATTACCCAAAAATCTACCATATGCCACGTGCTGTCGTAAGCCTTGAGGATAGAGAGATAAATTGTGTAGTGAGGTAGACAGATTGGCAACGTCTCTAGCCTGAAAATTGGTTTGATTACGGTTGTTAGCACCGAGCACAAAAAGGGCGGTAAGGAGCGCCCCAACAATGGGGATGTGCGAGTGCTAGGCAAGCCTTCTATAAGTGGCCCTTGAGGTGAGGAGGCGATGGAGAGTGGAGGTACCAGGAACAGAAGGGCATTCTAAGCAGGACAGAAATGAAAGTGCAAAGGCATGGAAGCATGAGGGGGTATGGGGCATTCAGGACATTGCCGAACAAACAGGTGAACAGTGCTGGATACTTTTGGAATGGAGGCGGGGTCTGGGAAGGAATGCACTGGTGGGATCAAAAAATGGCTGTGCTGACAGGCCAAAGTACTGCGATCTTTACCTTGAAAACGAAGTGTTCGTGTGGATTTTTAAGCAGAAAAGTGAATCATTTAGTTTACAACGAGGGGCGTGCATTTGAGAAGGCTAAGGCTGAAGGCGGGGGCACTAATTGGGAGACTAGTATTTACTAGTGGTAAAATACCAGCAATTGTGACGGAGGACGAGCTAATAGCGGCACTAGGTGGAAAAGCCGAGAACCTGGATTTGACGCGACACAGTACTGAGCCTTGGAGAGGGTAAGTCACTCCACCCAGGGCGGAGGCTGGACTCGAACCCGCGCCTTACACCAAAGCCAGCACTCTGGAGGACTATTGCGATTAAAACAGAATATACATCTATGGGCAGAGCGGCTGTGTTACGATGTTAAGATTGGGTGTCCCCCCCCCCCAACTCCCCTTTCTCAGCATTTTTAATGCCGCCGCATTGTCTTTGTTTCTACTTTTTTTTTCAGAGTTTTGCACTTCTCCCGGCACTAGAACCCCCTCAGTCCCTCTCTACCCCCATGGTGGACGCCTCAGGTCCGCAGCCCTCACCTGGCCCGATCGAGATCCGGACCTGACCATCTCTCGCAGCCTCAGAGAAGCCCAGACGGAGGGAAGTAAAGCCGCCCGATAAAAGGAATTAACCGCCGCGGACTCCCGGCCCCCCTTGGCCCGCCCCCCAAGCTTCCGCTTCCGGGAAGGAGCCCGCCGAATGCCGCGCCTCATAGTCTCGGGAGTGCAGCCGAGGCCTCTCCAGCACGCCCAGCGCTGCGCTCTGGGCGTGCGCAATAGACCTCTTCCAGCCGTGGGCTCGTCACACACAGGCAGGGAGGGTGGGAGAAGCCCACAGAACGCGAGCGGGGCGGGGCCGGGCTGGGAGGGGGCAGGCTGGGGGGCGGGGCCGGGCGGGAGGGGCGCGGAGTGGGCGCGCTGGGCTGAGGAACCCTAAAGAACTGAGTTCACTGCCCTGTTGCCAGGACTTCTGGTGCAGGAGCGCTACCCTGAACGAGCTGGGGGAAGTGGCGACAGTCACTCGCCAGGGCTAGAGGAAGGGACTGAGGGAGAAGGCGGATAGATAGGTTTCAGAAGGAATTGGTTCGCTCTGTGTTTTGTGTACCATTTTGAATGGTTTTGTTTTTTTATAATCAATAAAAATCAATCCTCGGTCTGGTTATCTTTGCGTAATTGTGATGGCAATTTCAAAATTATTCGCTGTGGTCCTTGATCTCAGAATGGTGCTCATTAGTTGGGATTTTTGTTTTACTTCTTTGCATAGTTGTTTACTCTCCAATCGAGGGAATTACTGTTAATAAAGAATGACTCAGTGTTCCTATATTAGCATGTTTCACGGTTTTTAATGGGAATTAATCTTTGGTGTTTAAGGCATTGAGTTTTGGGTTAATGTTTTAAATCAAATTGTGGAGAAATTAACCCAACTGATTACATTTTTTAATAGGAAGAAGAGCTACTTTTTGAAAGTCTTAGTTACAATTAAAATAAAAATCCCAAAACTAAAAGCATACTGATTTGGGGAAACTAGGTATTTAATAAATTTAGCTTTGTATTGAATTAGACTTGAAAACCTATCCCTTCTTCATCCTTCTCCTATAAGTGTTTAACATAGTTACTTGAGATTACAAAGTTTTTTTCCTTAAGTTGACTTGATTTTTAGAAACTACACATTTTTCTTAATACATGCTCATTTTTGAAAATATACATAAGAAATGAAAAATCACCCATAACCCCAGGAAGTGCCACACTTAGCAGTTTGGTGCATTCCCTTCTAGATTTTTTCCAACTGTGTATATATGTATAAATATATTAAAACAACAATATGATATGATGCATATTACTGTAACATGAGAGTTTTAATATCAGCATCGCTTCTCAGTAATTTACAATTACAAAATGGCTGCCTGGTGTACCATTTTCCTACTGTTTGGAATTTTATGCTCCTCCCCTCCTTTTTGTTTGTCTGCTTTTTGGTTTTTCCTTTTTCCCCCTCTTTTTTTAGTTTTTAAGGTAATAGCTTCCAGTGTTTCTGTCTTTATTTTTTCAACTTTTTTTTATTGTGGTCAAATACACAAAACATAAAATATACATCTTAGCCATTTTTAAGTGCACAATTCAGTGGTACTAAATACATTCATAATGTTGTGCAACCATCACCATCATCATCTCCAGAACTGTTTTCATCTTATGAAAGTCAAAATGCATACCCGTTAAACAACTCCCCATTCCAACCACCCCCCCGAACCCCTGGCAACCACTATTCTACTTTCTGTCTCAATGATTTTGATTAAGTACCTCATATAAGCAAGATCACACAGGGGCGCCTGGGTGGCTCAGTTGGTTAAGCATCTGCCTTGGGCTCAGGCCATGATCCCAGGGTCCTGGGTTGGAGTCCTGGGATGGAGCCCTGAGCCCGGGATTTGGCTCCCTGCTTCTCCCTCTTCCTTTGCCTGCCGCTCCCCCCTGCTTATGCTCTCTGTCAGATAAATAAATAAAAATCTTAAAAAATAAAAGATCATACAATATTTATCCTTTGTGACTGGTTTATTTCACTTGTCTTCAGAAGTTCATCCATCTTACAGCATATGTCAAAACTCCCTTCCTTTTTAAGGCTAAATAATATTTCAATGTATGTATATACCACATTTCGTTTACTTATTCATCTGTTGATGGACATTTAAGTTGCTTCCACATTTTAGCTATAGTAAATACTGTTGCTGTGAACATGGGTATACCAATATCTCTGCCAGACCCTGCTTTCAATTTTGGGGTGTACATACTCCGAATTGCTGGATCATATGGTAATTCTATTTTTAATTTTTTGAGGAACTACCATACTCTTTCCCACATGGCTGTACTATTTTATACTCCCACCAATAGTGATAGCGTTCTAATTTCTCCACATTCTCCCCCACACTTATTTTCCATTTGTTTTTGTTGTTGTTGTTGTTTGTTTTTGATAGTAGTCATCCTAGTGGGTGGGAGGTGGTATCTCATTGTAATTTTGATTGGCGTTTCCCTAATGATTAGTAATGTTGAATCTCTTTTCATGTGCTTATTGGTAATTTGTGTATCTTCTTTGGAGAAATGTCTATCCAAGTCCTTTGCCCATTTTTTAAATTTAAATTTTAGTTAACCTACAGTGCAATATTGGTTTCTGGAGTAGAATTCAGTGATTCATCACTTACATATAACACCCAGTGCTCATCACAACAAGTGCCCTCCTTAATACCCATCACCCATCTAGCCCAAACCCCCCACTGCTCTCCATCAACCTCCGTTTGTTCTCTATTGTTAAGAGTCTCTTATGGTTTGTTTCCCTCTCTCTTTTTTCCCCCTTCCCATATGTTCATCTGTTTTCTTAAATTCCACATATGAGTGAGATCATATGATATTTGTCCTTCTCTGACTGACCTATTTCACTTACCATAATAAACTCGAGCTCCATCCACCTCATTGCAAATGGCAAGATTTCATTCTTTTTGATGGCTGAGTCATATTCCATTGTGTATATGTACCACATCTTCTTTATCCACTCATCAGTTGATAGACATTTGGGCTCTTTCCATAGTTTGGCTATTGTTGATAATACTGCTATAAACATCAGGGTGCAGGGGCACCTGGGTGGCTGAGTTAGTTAAGCGTCTGCCTTCTGCTCAGGTCACGATCCCAGGGGCCTGGGATCGAGCCCCACATCAGGCTCCCTGCTCAGTGGAGAGTCTGCTTCTCCCTCTCCCTCTGCCCCTCTCCACGCTTGTGCTCTCTTTCTCTCCCTCCAAATAAATAAATAATCTTTAAAAAAAGAAACAAACAAACCAAAAATCCTATCGGGACGCAGGTGCCCTTTCAGATCACTATGTTTGTATCCTTTAGGTAAATACCTAGTAGTGCAATTGCTGGGTTGTAGGGTAGTTCTATTTTTAGCTTTTTGAGGAAACGCCATACTATTCTCCAGAATGGCTGCACCAGTTTCATTCCCATTTTTTAACTGGGTTGTTTGTATTTTTGGTGATGAGTTTTGGAGTTCTCTACATATTCTGGATATGAATATCTTATCAGATATACAATTTATAAATATTTTCTCCTATTCTGTGGGTTGTGTTTTTACTCTCTTGATACTATCTTTTGATGTACAAACTTTATTTTCACCAAGTTTTCGGTTTGTATATTTTCTCTTATTCCCGGTGTCTTTAGTGTCATATCTAAGAAATCAATGGCAAAGCCGATGTCATAAAATTTTGCCTTAGGTTTTCTTCCAAGATTTCTATAGTTTAAAGTCTTATATTTAGATCTCTGATCTATTTTTTTAGTTAATTTTTGTGTATGGTGTCAGGTAAGGATCCAACTTCATTCTTTTGCATGTAGCTATCCAATTTTCCCAGCATTCTTTGTTCAGAAAACTGTCCTTTTCTCTATTGAATGCTCCCTTGTCAAAAATCATTTTACAATATATGTGAGGGGTTATTTCTGGACTATCAATTCCATTGGTCTGTATATTTACCATTATCCCAGTACCACACTGTTTTTATTATAGTAGCTTTGTAATAAGCTTGAAATCAGGAAGTGTGAATCATCTAGCTTTTTTGTTCTCTTTCAACCAATTGTAATTGGTTATTCAGGTCCCTTGAGATTCCATATGAATTTTAGGAAGAGGTTTTCTATCCCTGCCAAAACGGTCACTGGGATTATGATAGGGATTAAGCTGTAGATCTCTTTGGATAATATTGACATCTTAACAATATTAAGTGTTTCAATCCACGAACATGGGGTGTGCTTGCATTTATTTATGTCTTTAATTTCTTTTTTCATTGTTTTGAAGTATTCATTGTACGTCTTTCACCTCTTTGATTAAGTTAATTCCTGAGTATTTTATTCTTTTTGAAGCCTATTGTAAATGTGATTTTTTAAATTTCATTTTCAGATTGTTCATTATTAGTCGTATAGAAATGCAACTAATGTTTGTGTCTTGACTTTGTATCCTGCTGCTTTGTTGAACTCATTCATTTAAGTTACAACGGGTTTTTTGGTGCAATCTTTAGGGTTTCCTACATATAAGGTCATACACTCCGTGAACAAAGATTATTTTAGTTCTTCCTTTCCAATCTGAATGTGTTTTATTTCTTTTTCTTGTTTAATTGCTCCGCTTGAACTTCCAGTACTATGTTGAGCAGAAGTGGTGAAAATGGGCATTCTTGCATGTTCCTGATCTTAAAGAAAAAGCTTTCAGTCTTTCACTTTTGAGTATGATGTTTGCTACAGGTTTTTCATATATTGCTTTTATTATGTTGAAGTAGTTTCCTTCTTTTTTTTTTTTAAAGATTTTATTTTTTTATTTGGGGTGAAAGAGTAAGTGGGAGGGAAAGGGAGAGAGAATCTGAAGCACACTCCACACCAATCACCGTGCCCAGCACAGGGCTTGATCCTACAACCAAAAGATCATGACCTGAGACTAAACCAAGAGCTGGACTCTCGGCCAACGGAGCCACCTAAATGCCCCAAAGTAGTTTCCTTCTATTTCTATTTTGTTGAATGTGTTTATCATAAAAGGGTGTTGAATTTTGTCAAATTTTTTTGAGCATCAGTTGACATGATCATGTGGGGTTTTTTTCCCTTCATTCTGTTAATGTGGTATATTATATTGACCATTTTTTTTGTGTGTTAATCCATCCTTGAATCCCAGAAATAAATCCCATTTGGTCATGGTGTATAATCCTTTTAATATGCCACTGAAATCAGTTTGCTGGTATTTTGTCGAGGATTTTTGTGTCAATATTCATAAGGGATATTGATCTGTAGTTTTCTTGTAGTGTCTTTCTTTGATATCAGAATAACACTGGTCTTATAAAATGTGTTATGAAGAGTTCTCTCCTCTACAGTTTTGTGGAAAAGTTTAAGAAGAATTAATATTAGTCCTTCTTTAAATGTTTGGTAGTATTCACTAGTGAAGCCCTCAGGTCCAGGACTTATCTTTGTCAGGAGATTTTTGATTGCTGATGCATCTCTTTATTAGTTATAGATCTATGCAGATTTTCAATTTCTTCATGATTTAATCTTGGTAGGTTTTGATTTCTGGGAATTTTTTCCATTTCATGTAGATTATCCAATATGTTCATAGTACTACCTTAAAATATTTTTGTATTTTTTATTTCTGTAGAATCAGTAGTACTGTCTCCACTTTCATTTCTGATTTTAGTAATTTCAGTCTTTTCTCTTTTTTTCTTAGTCCATCTAGCTAAAGGTTTATCAATTTTGTTGTTCTTTTGAAGAATCAACTTTTGGTTTCATTGATTTCCCTACTGTTTTTCCATTCTCTATTTCATTTATCTCTGCTTTAATTATTATCCATTCCTTGTGCTAGCTTCAGCTTCAGTTTTTCCCTCTTTCTTAGCTTTTTAAATTATGAAGTTAAGTAGTTGATTTGTGATCTTTCCTTTTTTAAATTTTATTTATTTATTTATTTATTTTAGAGAAAGAGAGAAAGCACACTCAAGCAGGAGGAGGGGTAGAGGGAGAAGGAGAGAGAGAATCTCAAGCAGACTCTGCACTGACCACGGAGCCCACCAGGGAGCTCAGTCTCACGACCTTGATATCATGACCTGAGCCAAAATCAAGAGTCGCATGCTTAACTGACTGAGCCACCCAACTGCCCCTGGCTTTTCTTGTTTTTTAATGTAAAACATTTATAACTATACATTTTTCCCTGAGCACTACTTTCACTATATCCCATAAGTTTTGGTATGCTCTGTTTTTTTCATTTGTTTCTAAGTGCTTTCTAATCTCTTGTGATTTCTTTTATGAGCAATTGGTTAAGAATATGTTGTTTAATTTCTACAAATTTGTGACCTTTGTGGTTTTATTTTTGATTTCTAACTTCATCTTGTTGTAGTTGGAGAAGATACTTTGTATGATAGTCTACCTTTTAAAATCTATTGAGGGGCGCCTGGGTGGCACAGTGGTTAAAGCGTCTGCCTTCGGCTCAGGGCGTGGTCCCGGCGTTCTGGGATCGAGCCCCACATCAGGCTCCTCCGCTATGAGCCTGCTTCTTCCTCTCCCACTCCCCCTGCTTGTGTTCCCTCTCTCGCTGGCTGTCTCTATCTCTGTCAAATAAATAAATAAAATCTTTAAAAAAAAAATAAATAAAAATAAAAAAAAAATAAAACCTTTAAAAAAATAAATAAATAAATAAAATCTATTGAGACCTAATTCATGGCCTAACATCTGGTCTATTCTGGCAAATGTCATTTGCGTTTGAAAAGGATGTATATGCTGTTGTTGGTTAGGATGTTCTGTATATGAGTTAGATTTACTTGGCTTATTGTGTTACTTAAGTCCTGTATTTATCTTCTGTCTAATTGTTGTATCTAATATTGAAAGTGGGATATTCATGTCTCCAACTATTATTATATGGCTGTTTATTTCTCCCTTCATTTCTGTCAGTTTTGCTTTATATATTTTGATGGTCTGTTATTAATGGTTATTCAGGACTCAGCCCTCTGAGCCTGATATGGAACTTTAGGTCCCTCTAGTGTCATGGTTAGTGACTCTCCCTGGTCTAGGCAATGTTTTATAATTTAAAGCGTTGGGCCAATGGCTTTTCCCATTGGCTCACTTCTGAATCGTGAAAGTCTCTGTTCATGTTAACTAAGTTCCAGTTTATAGAAAACAACTAAAGTTGCAAAGTATATGAAAATCTAAAAACACAGTTAGGATTTATAGCCAGGATACAAATTTCAAAAAGAAAGCAGCTGTGGACTAGATTATAAATTAAACACTGGAAGAATGAGCTCAGTTCTGCTTAGGAAGATCCCAGGCTGCCCTGTTGCTTTTCCTGAAGCCATTCAGTGCCTTTTGGAATTATGCTTAACCTAAGGGTTCTTAACCTTTTTTGATCATATACAAATTTGATAATTTGCTAAAAGTTTTCTATTTCCTTTTCATACCTAATTTAAAACCAACTTTTCACATGTGATTGTCCAGCTCCTTCTGTTGCCGGGCCCTGGTGAGCTTGGATGTTGGTTAACTAAGGATAGTTAGAGAAACTACCTGATTGAACAGTATCAAGGACAGAAAGGACATAAAGCACGGAGAACATGGAACTGAGCCATAATCTTTGCATTTCCCACTGAAGCTTTAAATGTATATGCAGTCTTCACTTTAATCAAAATATCTTAATTTAGTAAAGAAAGAGCCCACTTCTTTTTCTTTATAAAATCTTGATTTTATTGCTTCCTGAATGTTTTTCTTTTTAAAGGAGAAATATAAACCATATCTTACAGGAGTCTCAGGTTGACAGCTTAACTGAGGTCATACTAGGATTCAAATATTTTTCTCTTTTTTCATGTCATAATAGGAAGGCCAATGGATGGATCCGACAAGGGTCTATTAGCAGCAAGGACCAAGAAAGCCCCTTTGGAATGAGCTCATCATAAGGAAGAAACTGTTGTTTGGCACAATGTGCCAGGTTTGAGGGTCAAGTGTGATTAGAACACACATAGTGTCGGTTGCTAATTGCCCTGCAGCCCCTACTGACTTGTGCCTGACCCAAGGAAAGAAACAATTGTGATGAAAATGCTAAACTTTTGTTTTATCAAACTCTCTGAAAGGCATCGTAGCAGATGTTGGTGGTACCCCATATGCAAATGCCTTCAAAGGCTGCTTCTCGTAAACACCCATGACTTTCTACCTGAGAGCATTTTTCCTGCAGCAAAAGGAGCAAGCTCAGGCCTTAAGCCAGGCAAGCTGGAAATGCCAGTAAGTTAATGCCTCTGGAAACAACCCTCAGCCAATGACAGATGGGAAGTTGGTGAGGAAGCAGCCGGTAGCCTATGATGAAGAGCTTCCGCATCCCTCAGGTTGAGATAATTCTTAGATGTGTTCTACCGTGTCTCCTGGAGTCCTCCAGCATGACTGGGCTTTAGGGATAAGTGGCTTGATAACACACTGTCTATTGGCTGTCTTTCCATCACTTTATTACTTTTCCTACTCCCTTTCTACTCGTCCTGGGATTGCCTCCTAAATAAACTACTTGCACTTAATCCTTATCTCAGAGGCTGTTTCTGGGGAGAAACTGCTAAAAAAGGCATTGAGCAAACAAGGCACCCAAGCTTGGAGTCCGACGGACCTGGATTCAAACTGTCTCACCAGTGGCAGTGAACAACTTAATTTCTCTAAGGCTGTTTCTTCGTCTATAAAATGGGGAGAATAATATTGACTCTACAGGGTCAGGTTGTAAAGAAAATTTTGACAATGTATATAAATACTTGTGCATAGGGGCTGCACATAGTGCTTAATACATGCTGGCAATGCTCATTGATACCATCTTTATAATACTGCGAATGCAGCGCGGCACAGGCGGAGGTCAAAGCTGGTTTTCACCTTCGGGATGACCTCTGAAGGAGGCTGATTTGGCAGATGTGCTACAGAGGCTGTCTCTGAGGAGCAGCTGGGGCTTAGCAGTCTCAGTGGCTTAGAGGAAGCATTGCCATGGGCGAGCCAGGGCAGGACAGGAAAATGGCGGACATCACGTGGTGGTTTAGAAGACGAGCAGGTGGCACTGCTAGTTGTGCTGAGTTTCAACCGGTGGCCGCAGCGCCATCAGTGACTTCGTATCTGGGTCCACTGTTCCCGCTGATGGCTGTGGTTTCATTAGCCTCGCTCTTGAGGGATTATGCTCAGGGCTACGGAGGTTGAGTTTCTGGTTTCAATCTGTTTTCTCAAACATACAAAGGCCCCTTCTGCTTCTATAATGTTTATGACCTTAACCTGATGTTTTAAGGCCTTTCAAATTGGGGTTATTTCCTCTGCTCCCCTTCACTCCCCACCCCCAGGCAAGATCATATTGGAATTCTCTGATGACAGTGAAAGAGAAATGGAGAGACTGGGGCAGGTTGAAGGATTTCACTCACTCTCTAACCCCAATTAATTCCAGTGCCAGGATTCACCTGCAGGGCTGCAGCCTTTTCCAACAACCGAAGGTACCAGAGTGGGTATCAATGACAGGCTGCTTTGGCTAAGATGGCAGACAGCAGGGGGAACTGGTTATTGCCCAACCCCTGCAGGTGTGACCGGATGACCAGGGCGGGTAGCACGTGTTTCAGCTCTATTTAGTACTTCACTCTAGGCCAAATTAAAGGACCTCTGGTGACGTCCCTTCACAATATTCTTTTACTGATTTAGCACTAAGAGATGAATTTCTCCCCAATTCAGAAGGAAGATACGTGTAAAGGAAAAGGCACGTTAACATGATTCTTATACAAAAACAACTTTCAAGAGAGAAGAGTATCAGAGAGAGAAGGAATTCGGCAACCTTGGCACACCCGGCCTTGAGAACAATAACCTCACAGCCTGTTCTTCTCATCTGTTTCCTCGAAGAAAGAAAAATCTTTCAGTGACCTTGTCAGAGGTCTTAAGCTCATGCAGGGCAATTCTCAAGAGGGTCCCATTACATCTGTGTATGGTGTCAGAAAAGTCTGCTGACATTGCCACCTTAATACTGATCTCTGTAACACATTATGGTACCCCCCAGAGTGATTTGAATTAAAATGATTTGAGTTCAGGGGTGCCTCGGTGGCTCAGTCAGTTAGGGGCAAGCTCAGGTCATGATCTCAGGGTCATGAGGTTGAGCCGCTGGTCGGGTTCTATGCTGGGCATGGAACCTGCTTAAGATTCTCTCTCTCCCTCTGTTCCCCCCACCCCGTGTGTGTTCTCTCTCTCAAAAAAAAAAGTGATTTGAGTTTATGTCTTGTCTTCATGTTAGACAGTGAGTTCATTGAAGGCAGAATTCAGATATGATTTATTTGTATATGCCCAGAAGCCAGCATAGTTCCTAGCTGGGGTTGCCAGGTTTAGCATGAAAACAAAACAATACTGAAAAGTTATTTGCTTATCCAAAATTCAAACGTCACCGAGTGTCCTGTATTTTATTTGGCAACCTATTCCTTGCAGATAGCTGACCTCAACAAATATCAGTGAGTGAGTGACAAGCATCATACCAACAAATGGAGAACTGAACTGGTAAAAATGTGGATTGACTATGTAAAAGATACTCGTCTAAGTTATGCTTAGCAATCACAAAACCTCCAAACTGTGTCTGGTTGACATGCTACCTGTGAAAATCTCACAGCCTGGCTTTGACTTGAGAGACATTTTCTACCCGTGCTTGGTTAGCCACTTTCAGTCAGTGTCCATGTGGGAAGGATACGCATCTTCCGTTAATGTAGGTGTTTTGTTCCAACAATGTTACATCTTAATTCCACACATTTCTGGGTTCATATGTTTGCCTAATTGTTTATTAGTGCGGACCAGTTGTACAAGAAAATTGACTTTGGATGGTGCGTGGGGTTCAGTCATTCTGAAGCACAATCATCTCTGTTATCTTCCTTTAAAATGGCCAGAACTGTGCTTTTACTCCAGCCGAACCCTCGGGTTTTGGGTAAAGTCATTGACTTTGATTAAACCATCAGGACCAATTCTGTTTGGGAAAAATATGTATCCGGGGTTAGTTCGCCGAACAATCAGTCTTAAGAAAGACAGTATATTAACTCTCCCACTCCAAGTGACGTCTGTGTGGCTCCTGCCCTCATCGCCCTCTTTTTCTCTTGGCAGCCTGCGTCTCCTCCTCCACCACTACCCTACTGGTAAACCTGAGCCTGAGTCAGTCACCCGGAGGGCTTGCTAAGACGCGGATGCCTGGGTCCCGCCCCTGAGTTTGTGATTGGGTATTTTCAGGCGGCAGCCTGAGAAGTAGCATTTCCAACTCATGACCAGAATCACTGTCCTATATCATTCTTCCCTGCCCTTTCCCCTTCTCTTTTGGGTCCTTAGTTCTTGCTCTTCACAACATTTCTCTGTCCCCAGAGCAGTATAACATAGTAACCTCACTGTATCATGGGCTGCTAGGTTTGTTTTCCCCATATTCTTTCCCTTCTGCTGGGTAAAAGTTTACTTACACTTCCTGTTCAATGTAGCTCAGCATTCGGCTGACATGGGAGGCAGAGATCTCCCCATCGACCTCGGCAATATATGTGTAGAGGAACTGGAAGGTGCTAAATGGGATCCGGGGAGGTCCACCGTCATGGTCAGATGATAACACTTCGCACACTATTTTGAGAGTTTTGGCAATGGTCTATAAAGCCATAAGATAAAACGAGAAAGTCACTATTCCAAACTAAATTCCTAAGATCAGTTTAAAGATTTTATTTATTTATCTGAGAGAAAGAGAGAGCACTTGCCCATGTGCAGGAAGGGGAGGAAGGAGGGCAGAGGGAGAGGGAGAAACAGACTCCTGCTGAGCAGGGAGCCCTGGGTGGGGGGGCTCAATCCCAGGATCCAGAGATCACGACCTAAGCCGAAGGCAGAGACTTAACAGATCCAGGCACCCCCCTAAGATCACTTTCCATACAAGAAAGAAAACAAAAATATTGCTCTCATAAGATGAAGTGGGAATGATGTAATATTCTGGAAAGCTTGAATTTTTTACACCCAAATGTCATTTAATTTCATCTAAAAAATATTGATGTACTGGGTGTCTTTCTTTTTTCCTTTCCTTTTTTTGTTGGAGGGATACTCTCAAGGAATTAAGTTTATGAACTGCTGAATACTTTAAGATATTTATTACTTTCATCAGAATAACCTCGCTAAAGGAGAATTTGATTTAACATTCTGAAAAATTAAAATTATTTCGCATTCTTATTGCTCTCCAGTCTTACCTCTGAAGAGTTGAGGTAATCAGTCTAACTCACGTGCTCCAGCCGTACTCGGAGCAACGCCTCAATAGGGGGAAGGAGGGGGAAGAAGGTCAGCCCTGGGAAGACAGGAGTCCCAGATACAGCAAAAGTGACACTGAACGTTAAAACCAGTTCTTCTAAAACACATAGATCCATCTAATCAGAACACCTAGTATTTTATATGCCGTAACATTCACCTTGTTGCTGGGAAAGAACGAGGAGATGATGGGTGCCGGAAGGTTTATGGTGTAAGAACAAACACTCCTTACAACGAAACTTCAACATTAGAAGATCATGTTCAGAATTAGGTTTTACTCACCTCTGTCTTTCAGGAAACCTCCTCTTTATATACAGTTCACAAGTGAAAGAGTTGTGAAATCACGGGGGTAAAGGAAAGAAGTGATTTGAAGAAAGGATTGTTTACTGCTGAGTTAGCAAACATAGGTAGTTTGCCAAAACAGAGGATGCGCAGATTATCCTTAAACACCTTCCAGGGATCAGTGAAAAATGAGTCCTGAGAGGTGAACTGGGTGTGCCGGGGGGAGGGAAAGGCAGCTGCTGTATGTCCCCAGCAGGCTGGCCAGCATTGTTCTTCCTCTGCAGTTGCTGTGGGCTGTTCTGTCCCCCTCCCATCCCCCGAATATAGCGGATGTCTACAGGATGCCCCTTTAACTGGTGTGTTACCCAGGGGTGTAAGTGGGGATATATCAGGAGGTATATGAGGATCCTGAATCCACTTGGCCATCTTCCTAAAGAGACAGTTTTACCTGATGACAAGTGACTTAAACATTGTTCACAGTAGTTATTAACTTTAATTGATTCAGTATTTAAATCTTTTTTCTTTACATTGATAAACATTGCTATTTTATGAAATGGAATCATCAGTGTCCACGAATTTTAAAATGATAAACCACATTGTGTCAAAGAGATTTTGGGATTGCAGCAGGCTACTTGCATGGACTCTCTCCCACCCTTGGGAGTCCTCACCTGGAAACTGATGTGAAGCCCTGTCCGTGGCAGCATGCCGGGCGCCTCCAGGAAGGAGGGTGAGCGGCAGGCATGCCAGAGACTGGGCAAGAGGCTGTCGGTGACATGGAGGGGCACGTGCATGTCGTGAGGTCAGCAGGACGGGCGGTTTGGGTACATTTGCAAGCAAGAGTGCAAAGAACTCCAGCATCTCCACTCATAGCTCATCCTCTCTGCTTCTCTTTCTTAAAAATTCCCTACTGCCTTTTGTTCTGCTGTTCTCTTCCTGCAGGCTCGCCCAGATTGGGCTGCTGTTAAGGGCTGAACTGTGTTCACCCAAAACTCCTACACTGAAGCCCTAATCCCAGTACCTCAGAATGTGATTATATTTGGAGATAGGGCCATTGAAGAGGTAATCAAGTTAAAATTAAGTCATTAGAGTGTGCCCTAAACCAATAGGACTGCTGGCCTTACAAGAAGAGGAGATTAAGACACAGAGACACCAGATACATACATACCCAAAGGGACAGCCACGTGAGGAAGCAGAGAGGGGCGCCTGGGGGGCTCAGTCCGTTAAGTGTCTGACTCTTGGTTTCTACTCAGGTCATGATTTCAGGGTCTTGTGATCAAGCCCCTTGTTGGGCTCAGAGCTCAGTGAGGAGTCTGCTAAAGTTTCTCTCTCCCTCTCCCTCTCCCCCTGCCCATCCTCACTCGTACTTTCTCTCAAATAAATAAATCTTAAACAAACAAACAAACAGGGAGACAACAGTCATTTACAAGCCAAGGGCAATGGCCTCAGACACCTTAATCTCAGACTTCCAGGCTCCAGGACTGTGAGAAAATACATTTCTGGTGTTTAAGCCACCCAGTGTGGGGTGCTCCGTCTGGCAGCGCTACAAGGTAATACAGGTGCTTTCTACTCTAAACAGTATCTTTTGTTAATCATTCAAACGCAAACCTCAAAGTTCCATTGTCCTCATAACATTTTAAAATATTTTAACAAAATATTTTATTCACGGATGAATGGATAAAGAATTCTCTGGACTAGAGCTTTTTGGAAAACTTAAGTAAATTTAAAGTAAACAAGGATCTGTATTTTGTTGCACGAGATTTTTTGGTCCGGTAGGGATCCACTTCATAAAGAGAGCCTTTAAGAATCTTCTGAGACTCACGAACTCAGAGGTAAAAGCCTCAGGAAGTGAATTATTTGCTAACAAAACACATCCTTCCTTCCAGTGAACACAATCTTCCTTTTCTAGCATCAGTACCAGTGGAACAGGAGGGAATATAGGCTAGTCTAGAGAAAGGAGTGCTGAGAGGGAAGAGGGATACAGGTCTGCATGCCACAGCCTTTGAATCCTGGGTGTAGACTGGGAGAGCTCAAGAAAGCCCCTGCCATTAGACAAAACGAGGGACCTGGTTTTTCTAAATGGCCACAGATCATGGCTGGCTGGTGAACTGGCAAAGGAAGGAGGAATTCTTGGGCTGCCTCTAAGGATATATGATTTTTTAAAACAATTTTATTCATTTTTTGAGAGAGAGAGCATGAGCAGGGGGAGGGGCAGAGGGAGAGGGAGAAACCCCTGGGATCAAGTCCTGAGCCGAAGGCAGATGCTTACCTGACTGGGCCGCCCAGAAGCCCTAAGGGTATATGCTTTAACTAGAATGCAAAGCCTCCACCAGACGTTGACACCCTGTACCTCCACACTTAAATTCCCAGCAACAGGGGCGCCTGGGTGGCTCAGTCGTTAAGCGTCTGCCTTCAACTCAGGGCGTGATCCCGGCACTCTGGGATCGAGCCCCGCATCAGGCTCCTTTGCTGGGAGCCTGCTCCTTCCTCTTCCACTCCCCCTGCCTGTGTTCCCTCTCTCGCTGGCTGTCTCTCTCTGTCAAAATAAATAAATAAAATCTTTAAAAAATAAAAATAAAAATAAATTCCCAGCAATAGTCCAACATGAAACAGATGGGTATAATGGGCCTGGTTCCTGATTTTATTTACAGACCAGCCCTTCAGGCTGACCACACCTCTATGTGTTCTATGATGTTGGGATGATGAGGGGTGCAGTCGGATCCCTCAGGACCTCACTGTTCTCCAAAGCCACACCTGAGGGTGTCTCAGTGGAAGTAGAGAAGGCAGAATAGAATCACAGACTGTTAGAGATAAAAGAACTTTGTGGAACATCTAATCCAACCTCCTCATTTTGGAAGGGAGGTAGAAAGATACAATTCACCTCATGGTTTCCCCTCCCCAGTGTCGGAGACAGACATACCACAGTAAAACTAGCAGCTGCTCTGCGAGCTCAGCAGAGGGAGGAGTGGAATTTAGTATTCCGTAGTCACCTTTGGTTACTACAAGGTGTGTGGACAAGGAGAGGACTCACACATCTCACAAGGTGGTGAGGGTCTGTGAAGTAGACCACTGGAGCCAGGGAGCAGATGAGGGCAACCTGAAAGGGTTCAGAGGGGCCCTCAGAACGTGCCAGAATGGCGATGAGCCAGGGGGTGGGGGACACTGTGCTGTGAGAGAAAAGGACTTAGGCTGCATGCAGCTGGGACCACACAGACAGTATTTATTCCCATGGATTTCCAAGGACCAAGAGATGTGGGAAACCCTTTGCTTGGTGGCTCTGCGGTCCTCGAGTCACCATTTCCCTCTTACACACTCTGCTGCCGTCTTGAAGAGTGGAGTGGTGTGGAAAAATCTGAGAAACTGGGCATTTACCTCGAAGCTGTTTCCAGTACTGCATCAGACTAAAATTCCTGGATAGAATTGAATCCACTTATTTTCCTACTCAGCCCTTTGTGGCTGGGAGGTTAAGGAAGATCAGAACTAACTACTGATAAAGGATGCTCTCACCTCCCCATCCCAGACATCTCTATGTGTTGAGTAAATTCGTGACCCTATGAGAATTTAATAAAATGTGTCCATTTTTAATTTTTCCTCCTGGACTTCCCCCAATCTTGGGGGCTATTTCCACAGAAGCGTGATAGTACTGATAGGCAAAACATCTGTCCTGGCTGCATTTTCCTCTCTTCGGAGGAGAGCAATTTATTCACTATATCGTATTACTGTACAGGACAATGAAGACAAAAAACCGTGAATGGCCTCTCCTCTCCTGGTCTCTAAAGAAATGATTATAATGAAAGTTGCAGGGAAAGCCCGTAGGAAAAGTTGAACTAGGTAATGTTTCTCATAACGTTTGTCAGAACTAAAGTGTCAGATATGCATCCCACGCGTGCTCAAGAAGAAAGAATAAGATAGTGCTTAGATTTGTTCACTGACTGAAGCTACCTTTGTGTATCATTTGCTTTTGGCAGAGGCAATAATTTTCTCATTAACTTTCAAACTTGTCCATATTCCGGAATTTTTGAAAAACCATGTTTCTGATTCATTTTCCTTTAAGCTATTATAACAGTGTTTAGTAAGAGTGCGTCCATATGTAAGATGATACCTAGACCTTTAAATATCTATATGAACTGGATGCAGTAGCTTTTTCTTTAAAACAGAAAGATTCCTTTTCCAATTGTAAATCAAGCCAAATTTAGAAAAGGCATGAATTTGTATGAGCATCCTACATCCATGATGATGTCGTAACTGTAAGTCTGGAAATAGCCTCATTTCTCCTTTCCTGCTCTCTCATCTCTGATTTTTGTATCCAATTATGCTTATCAAATAGTAGTTTTCTGAAAGGCTGCACCTCTTCTTTAAAGGCTCTGTTGGTATATCTTCTAGGTGTCTGGAACCCAAGTATAAGCAAATCTGCAGCTTGGTTATCTTTAGGAATAGGAGTGGAGCGGGAACGGAAATAAATCTGAGGACAATGATTGAAAATCATAAATAATCCAGAAGCCACATTCTAGTAAACTCTCCCCAGAGTCTGACGACTGTTTCCCCCTCTCTCCTCCTCCCCCCTACTTCTGGCTGAGGAGCAGAGGAATGACCTGATTCACAGAGGAAGGGATGTAGACAAGACAGGCACACTCGTCCCTAGCCCAGGAGACGGACTGTGTGTACAGAGGCCCAGACAGAGCTTTTCCCGTAAGGAGCAAAAAGCAGTCGAGCTCACTTACAACTCCAAGAGAACTGCAAGCAAGAGCTAAAAACTTCAGCCACTCAATCTCCTCCGTGAAGCGGCCCACATTCATCACACTATTAAACAGATCTGTTGGGAGACTCAGCACTTTCCACATCTGGGCCAGCTCATCTGCATGGATGATCAGTCTGCCAGCAACCTGCAGGCCAGGGGACAGACGACAGACAGAGAGGGAGGGACAGGATGACAGAATGCCCGGAGAGACACGGCCCAGCAAGGTCTGCGTTCTCCCAGCCCGCAGCAGGGGGTTTGGTGGAGGAGTTGGGATCAGGGGAGGACGCTGGCGGTTCTCTCTGCAAGGCCAGAGAAATATTCAGTGCAGTGTTAAGCATGCTGAGGTATAATTCATTTTAGCTCTAGATGTCAAAATTACAGGGAAATAATATCTTTGTATTACTTTTTAATTTTTTTCTGATGCTTTTATTGTCTTCTCTTTTATCCCTAGGTTGTCCCTATTAGACAGATAGGGCAGCCTAAAAATGAAACCAAGGGGCAGAGGACTTGTCTGAGACCACTCATCAGTGGTTCTGTGGAATTCTTTGCACTAGACTTCAAATGCAACCCTCATGCTTTTCCAAGAATAATATGGGGTCTGTGGTCTGGATGCCTAATATTGCTTCGTCCCAAGTATGTCAGGTCTCTGCCACGTCTGTTGCATAAGGGGCTTGGAGGAAGGGAACAAATAGCCAGTTGTTGGCCAACAATGTGATAAGGCTACCGATGCCCCAATGAAGCATACGCCTTCCCTGGCCCTCTGATTCTGGGGAAATGCTAAGCCTCTGGGAGCAAGGTGTTTGGCTGTCAGCCCTCAAACACCCCAAACCTCTCTGTCATGGTTTTTTAAAGCAGAGTATGGTGGTGCTAAACCATAGCCCCCGGGAACTGGCCAGACTACAGCTTTCTCAAGTCAGACCTTCCTCATCCATTCACTGGAAAGCTCCCAGAGTGATGTGGCTGTGGAGAGCGCCAGGATTTTCCCTAAAAGCGAGGCTATGTCTGCACCTGGAATAACTGGGGGACTAAATTATGTCCCTCTCCAAAGTGTGGCTGGCATGATGTTATGGTCTTGATCAATAAGGGAGACATGGTCAAGAGACTGTGGATCTGTGCTTTTCTGGGGAGAAGGGATTAGTATTGAATTGATCCCTGGACATTCTGCCACTTCAGGGAAATCTGAGATGACCCCACTAATAACTCAGCTTACAGCCTATTTCAATATCATTCCTATTTCCCCCAGAAATTTACTTTCATGGTTTAGTGAATTTTATGATACCGAGTAGCCAGCTGGCTGGCTGGGGGATGGTAGGCTTTTATCTGTACCCACCTGGCCTCGGCATTGCCCCATCCTCCCCCCTGATGCCGTGGTACAGCCCTTACCCGAGAATGCAGGATCTTTAACAGCTCAGGTGTAAGCTCTGCCCAGTTAGACAAAGCCATTCGCTCAGACTGCTCTCTCACCGGAGGAATCTCTCCACGGGACATAGCCCCGAAATAACTACAAGAAAAAAAGTTAGGGGGTGGGGAGACCATCCTACACTCCAGTGGCCTCTGGCTGTTTTGAGAACCCCCTCCCCTTTTTCTTGAAGGAAGGGGATGGAGGAAAGAACATTTGTTAGGGGCTTCTATATGCCAGACACTTTGTTTAGTTCATTTTGTTTAGTTCATTTAGTTTATTTAGTTAAGTTTAGCTCGTTTATGCACAGGAAAAGCCTGAATGTATTACATGCCACTCAAGGTATAAAGAACACTTAGGGTGTAAAAAGATTTGTTTGTCTCTAAGGATGAGGAATAATCAATAAAAATTTTGGTATGGAATTCCCTGAAGCATATTGAGTCTGGGATTTTTTTCCCTGTCACCCCTCCTAAGTGTTTTATATACACACGTGTGTGTGTGTGTATACACATACACATATACATACACACACATACATATATATAATAGGAGATATAGAATATATATTATGCATTATATAGAAGATAATATATTATATATGACATATATACACATAATACATATGTAATACATAATATAACAGTAATTTGTGTTTCTCCTATCATATCTATTATATAGAATACATATAATTATATAATACATGATATGTACTTACATGTATGTACATACACATACATATATACATAGATTATATGTATTGTACACATTATATATTATATAACATATACATATTATATATATGTATATACACACACACACATCTATATAATAGGAGAGAGAAAAAGAATACTGTTATTTTAAATTCTCTACTTTCTTTTACAGAGGAAGAATCCTGGTACCTGGAGGAACTGTTTTTCAAACATAAAATCTTTATTTTCAGTAACATGGTTATTGACATACTTAAAGCTGATTATTAGGTCGTGCGTAATATGTAATACATAATCTTGGTAGTGGGTAATCTAGGTAGTGGGTAATATGTAATCCTGGTAATATGTCATATGCAATCTTGGAAAAAAGTTGGAAGAGCACTAAAGTGACTTGTACAAGAAAGGGGAGGAGAAGGGAGGTGCTCTTGGGGTGAGCCCAGGAAAGGTTTCCAGTTTGATGTTGTGAGGCTTGGCCTTCAAGCGGGAAGAGAGAGAAGGGCACTGAGGGAAGCTCAGGTGAGAAGACAAGCCACGAAAGGGTTGAGATGATCTTATGTGGGGTGTGTGAAGTAAAACTCTCCTCTATCTTTCCTCAACAATTTAAATAAAATCTGCCTGTTCACTGATGTTTTGTGGAGTGGACTTAGGGTGCAATGTGGAAAAAATGCTGAGTCCTATTTCAGGGTTGGTTTTAGATACAAAGGACTGGGGTACCTGGGGCTCTGTCAGTTAAGCATCCCGCTCTTGGATTCAGCTCAGGTCCTGATCTCATGGCCCTTGGGACTGAGGCCCATGTTGGGGTAGTCTGCTTGGATATTCTCTCCCTCTGCCCCTTCCCTCACTCTCTCTCAAATAAATATATCTTTTTAAAAAAAGATAAAAAGGGCTGCCTGTAGCAGGGAATGGACATAAGCAGTTGACATGTGGGTCACCAATGCTATTCGGAAGGGTCTGTCTCCATCAAAAGCCTTGTTATTAGCTATCCCTGGATCACATGGCTCTGCCCCTCTCTGCTTTAGTTTCCATGAATACATATTTTCATTCTTTTTCTCCAGATCCAGGTAGTATAAAAAGAGTAATGGAGGGAATTTCGTAGAAGCCCATATTAGGGTCAAGGCATACAATGATGGGGATGAACCCCTGCCTGTCTCTATGCCACAGAGCAATGCAAAGCGAAAGTTACGAGGACCAAAACAATACCTTCCAGGTACCCCTTGGAGGTCAGCAGCAGGGAGGGCAGAAGAAATACTGCTGGACACCTTTTGCCATATGTGTGAGCAATTTCCACAGACGGATCAGTGTTGAGGTAGGTGTGGGTTCAGGGCGACGACAACAGGAGTGGGCTGTAGAAACTTGAGTGGCATAAACGGGAGAGACAGAAACACAGCACCTCCTTTAACAGAAGTGACTGCCCAAGTAGAGAGTGATACTCAGCAGCCATGTCTTTGGACTTTTTAGCCAAGTTGGTGCAAATGTGGAAATGAGGCTGTAGTCATGGATTTAGTACTCTGTGGCGCTTCATTTGCAATGAACAATTCCACGGTTGTTCACGTATATTACAAATCCGTGTGGTCGCACAGACCACAAGACAAGTTCATGTCCTGCTGATGTCTGGGAGGTGATTTCTTCACTGGCAGCACATATGCAGGGACATTCTTGCTTGTGATGAATTAAGCACATGTTTTGTCTTGGAGAAACTTTGTGGAGTTTCTAAAGTGCTACAGGCTTGTGAGTCTCATAAAACCATCTGATAAATGCTTTTCGTGTCTGAATAGATGCAGAGTGCTCTCGGGTCATGCTCTCCTTTTTCATTGTAGTTAAACTACAAACTGATTATCCACGGATATCTAAAAAATTTATAGCACATGATACAAAATGGGAGCAAGCCGGCTACAACAGTGGCATGTTTTCTCCCATAAATGTCAGGGACAATTGCAAGAAATGTCATTTTCCTTGTTATAAAGCAGCAGCATAATAAAATGGGGGGTTAAACTATCGTGTAGTATAAAACAAAGTCTGTCTGAGTATGCCAAAAGGAATTCGTCTTCTGATGCCAAAGTGCAGCCTTAGAGATAATATGTAAAATTTAGAATGGAAAACTAAACAGGGTTCATTACTAGCAAAGCAACCCCATTATGTCCCTTTTTACGAGCACCACTGGCTTATTTTCCTTCCATGTGTAAAAGCTTCATCCTGACCCAGCCCAGGAGCAGGAGGGCACTGGCTCAGAGACTGTGAGGCTCCTTGTGGATAACATTCTGTGCCTTCTCAAGGTGTCCACACCTTCTTCCCACCTGCTCAATACACCTCACGCTGAGGACATTCTCCCTTCGCCCAGCCCACCAGCGAGGCTCAACAGCATCTCTGCCTCCGCTTCTCGCACTGAAATGCTACGAAGGAGGTCATCATTAGGCAGTAAAACTAGCCTGACAATGATCCGGGAGCTGTGGTTATTTCCCAACTCCTGCCTCAAGCCCCAGATCCCCAGTTTCAAGCAGGCATGTGTGTCTAAGAAGCAATTTCATAGCTGAGAGGCTTTCTGTGCAAAGCTGTTTGAATCGGGGCCAGCAGCGAGCTCTCGCTGTGTCAGCGCGTTCCACTGAACAGCCTCTGGAGGTCGCTCCTGAAAGGGGGCCCCTGAGTTTGAGGCACAGTGTTTGCAGCCCGACCAGCACGCTCCTCCTGCCCTCAGCGCTCACGTTGCCTCCTCTCTCCAGAGCGCCACGTGCACATCTACATGTTGAGGGAACCGATGAGTTCAAGCAAACACTAAATAACGATTTGCCCAAAGACAAGGTGCAGAATGTCTCCTCCCGTTGGGGCAAGAATGAGCTCGATCGGCAGTGGAGGAAGGTGTCTCCAAAAGGCGCCACCGCAGAGGCGAGCCGGCTGGGACCGAGCGCGCACAGCCCAGCCCGAGGCCTCGGGCCCCGCTCCCCGAGGAGCGCTGCTGCTCTCTAGCGGTGACACCGGAGCCCGGGCCCCGGTTCAGACCCGGGAAGGCCCGCGGGGATGCGGCCCAGCTCCCCGCGCTCCTTTTCCCTGGGACCCGGCAGGGGGGTGCGGGTGCCACCGGGTTGTGGGGGTCTAACTCCTGCTGACGGCCGCAGGACACTTGGCCGATTGCTCTGGCGTCCTATCGTCCAGTCTGGGTCGCTTAGGGCAGGGCGACCCGTCCTCACCCAGTGTGATGTATTTACGTGTGGGGTTTAAAGCACCGAAGCAATAGGAGAGCTGGGCCTCACATGCTCTTCAGTCCCGACCCCCAGGCTGCAGCCATGACAACCTCCTCAGCTTTCCCGAGGACCTCCCCTCCTCCACCCCCACCTCCACCTCCAGTGGGAACCCGGGGCTGAGGGGAGAAGGGTACGCACTCCGCGGCCCACTGGATGAGGTCCTGCGGCTGGGTCCGGATGGCGGCTTTGGTGAATTGTTTTAGCAATTCCGGCAGCTCCGGGGGGATGCATATTTGCTTATCTGTCTGAGGCATTGATGGGTCGACCTAATGGCAGGGGAAAGAGAAATAAACAAATTGGGAATCTTAGAATCATAAAATGGCAGGAATACTGGACCAGAGGCCACCCAGCCTCTGTTTGATACTCCCCATACCCGGGGAGTTCACTACCTCACAAGGTGTATGCATTCTATTGTTACACAATCCCGAAGTTAGAGAATGGGCTACTAATCGTTGCTTTTTGTTCCTGTAAATAAAGTCTTTTACATAAAGACCGCACAATACTTCTTCATTTAAAAAGTAGAGATGCTGGGCTCCTGGGTGGCACAGCGGTTAAGCGTCTGCCTTCGGCTCAGGGCGTGATCCCGGGCGTTCTGGGATCCAGCCCCACATCAGGCTCCTCCGCTATGAGCCTGCTTCTTCCTCTCCCACTCCCCCTGCTTGTGTTCCCTCTCTCACCGGCTGTCTCTATCTCTGTCAAATAAATAAATAAAATCTTAAAAAAAAAAAAAAAGAAAATACACAGAGATTTAAAAAATAAATAAAAAGTAGAGATGCAAGAAGTAAGCAAAAATATCCCCTAATGATGTCACCCCCAAATATTAGATGTCTCCTTCCAGAATTAGTTCAACAGATATGTGTTTGTATAAATACAAACGGGGTCATGCACAGCGGCATAATCATGGACATCTTAAACGTCTCTTTCTCTCTCTCTCTCTCTCTCTCTCTCTCACACACACACACACACACACACACACACACACACACACACACAACTCTTATGGCAGAATAAGTTGTAGCAAAATTTACTCTGTGAATCCTCTATTATTTGACATTAGGTTATTTCCAAACAAAAAACATTAAACAGGGGCGCCTGGGTAGCGCAGTCGTTAGGGCGTCTGCCTTCGGCTCAGGGCGTGATCCTGGCGATCCGGGATCGAGTCCCACATCAGGCTCTTCCGCTATGAGCCTGCTTCTTCCTCTCCCACTCCCCCTGCTGTGTTCCCTCTCTCGCTGGCTGTCTCTCTGTCACATAAATAAATAAAATCTTTAAAAAAAAAAAAAAAAAAAAACATTAAACAGCCATTTGGTGAACATCTCTCCTTATACCTGCATGTATTTATCTTTTTTAATTGTAAAAGAGAAAACTTGTACATTTCATTCAAAAAGTTCCAGGACGAATTGAAAGAAAACATAAAAGTCCATAGATGTTATACAAACAGCAGATTAAAAGATTTTGTTTGCTGTTAGTAGAGAAAAAGAGACTGGATAATTCAAAAAGCTCCCCATCTTCAAAACACCTATATGTTAGACAAATCCAGCAAACACACCTTTCAGATTAGATTGCCTTGCTGAACTTGGAAGAAAGTGAGGGAAATCTGTAAGTGCCAAATAATGCGAGTAAAGCAGAAACCAGGCTGGTAAGCAAATGAAGAAAGTAAGGGACAAACGATGCCAGGAACTTGACCCTTGCAGACAAATGATCAGGCAAGTTGCAAACAGACCAGGTCATAGGCCCACAAAAGGTGAGCAACTAAACTGCAGGACTCTCTTACTCCCACCCCTAAATCTGAGACCCGCCAAGGTTCACACACCCTCAATGTGAACAGTAAAAATATCTGCCCGCAGGCGGGCGGAAGAACACAGAAATGTGTCTTCACTGTTGCTTCTTGCTGGGGGCAAGATAGTCTCCCATGAGTCTGTTGCCATGAACTAGGTCTAAGTTTTAGATTTATACCCCTGACCTTGTTGGGAAATTCCAAGACAAGAAACTAAAGCAGCCTCAGGTTGGTGGTACTGCATTCTCATTTACTGAATGTTCTTTTATTTGAAGGAAGAAGGGTACAAAGATGTTGATTGATTTTAGACTTTGTAAAAAGTCAAGTATGCATAGCAAAATTTCAAGAGTAATTACTATAAAAATAATATCGCCAGCAAACCAGTAGAATGGAGAAAAGGAATTAAAAACAACGAAAACAACACAACTTGATCAATCCACAAGAAGGCAAGAAAGGAGCAGGGAAAGCGTGGGAAAAGTGGATGGACAACATGATAAGAAGGAATCCATGTCTATCAGTCATCACAATAAAAAGAAAGAGTCTTAAGTGTGGCCATTAAAATGCAGGAATTATCAGACCAGATTTTTAAAAAATCCAATGATGGGCACATCTGAAAAGACCTACGGACACAGAAAGGCTGAAGGTGAAAGATATATGGATAAATAGGCAAATAAAACCACAAGAAAGTTGGGGCGCCTGGGTAGCGCAGTCGTTAAAGCGTCTGCCTTCGGCTCAGGGCGTGATCCCGGCGTTCCGGGATCGAGTCCCACATCGGGCTCCTCTGCTGGGAGCCTGCTTCTTCCTCTCCCACTCCCCCTGCTGTGTTCCCTCTCTCGCTGGCTGTCTCTCTGTCACATAAATAAATAAAATCTTAAAAAAAAAAAAAAAACCACAAGAAAGTTGATGTAGACATGTAATACCAGACAAGAGACGTCAAGGCAAAATGCATTATTAGGAATAAGGAAGGTCAGCACATAATGATAAAAGCTTCAGTTCATTGAGAAGACAGCACAGTTCTCAGTGAGTAGGCTACAGACACCACCTGGGGTGAATCTAGCATTGCTGGACAGAAAGGAACTATACTGTGTAGGGTTACGTATATACGTTATTTATTTATTTAGCAAGCAAGTCCGGGGGAGGGGCAGAGGGAGAGGAAGAGAGAGAATCTCAAGCAAACTCTGCCCTAAGCACAGAGCTTGATGTAGGCCTGGATCCCACGACCCTGAGATCATGACCTGAGCTGAAATCAAGAGTCACACACTTAACCGACTGAGCCGCCCAGGTGCCCCTAAGCATTTTATTTTCTATGTATGAAATACTTCATAGTTTGAAAGGTACCATTACAAATTGATTGTTTCTGATAACTTTTCAATCCATTTTTATATAGCAAAGGGCAGTCCCTCATTTTGCTCATATTGTCTGGAAATATATATATATAATTGTGATTAAATACACATGACAAAATTTACCATCGTAACCACTTTTAAGTGTATGGTTCCGAGGCCTTAAATGCATTCTCATTGGACACCCATCACCACCATCCATCTCTAGCACTCTCCCATCTTCCCAAACTGAAACTCTGTACCCATTCGACAATAATTCTCCATTTCCCCACTCCCTGAGCTCCTGGCAACCACCATTCTGCTTTCTGTATTTATGAATTTGACCACTCTAGGTACTTCATATAAGTAGAATTATACAATATTTGCTCTTTTGTATCTGGCTTATTTCACTTAACATAATGTCCTCAGGGTTCACTCATGCTGTAGAGTGTGTCCGATTTTCCTTCCTTTTTAAAGCTGAATACTATTCCATTGTATATATATACCACATTCATCTGCCGCTGAACATTTGGGTTGTGTCTGTCTCTTGGCTGTTGTGAATAATGCTGCTATGCTGGGTATACAAATATCTTTTCAAGTCCCTGCTTTCAACTCTTTTGGGTATATACCCAGAAGTGGGATTTCTGGATCAGATGGTAATTCTATTTTTGATTTTTTGAAGCAGTGCCATACTGTTCTTTAAAGTGGCTGCATGTTTGGACTGTTTGTATATATTTTGACAAAATCTTTTAGTTGTACAATTGTTTATTTCTGTTCTAAATGTTAAAATGGCCTTATATAAATTAAAAGATGGCCTAACCCTAGTTAACTAGGCTTCCGGGATAACAATAACAATGATAATCCTTGGTTAGGACAGAGCAAATTGAAGCAAAGCCTTTACCCCATGCCTCTTCTAAGAACATTCTGTGATCTCTCTCCATTTTTGGCCAATCTCTGGTAAGCTCTCTTTTTCTCAAGGATCAGTCCTTCTTTAACCTCTTGCAATTCTTTCTGTTCTCACCACACCATTTTCCCCTTAAAAGTCATCAATTACATCTATTAACTTCTGGTCTGTGTCAGATACTATGTTAAGTATTCTGCATACATTTTCTCATTTAATCTTCAAAATATCGCTATGAGGTAGATTCTATTATTACCATTTTTCAGATGACGAAACTGAGAGAGAGAATAAAACTTTGGAAATGACACATAGCCCATAAGTGGCAGAGGCAGGATTTGGACACACATAGTCTGACGCGGGAGGTGGCCTGTTAAACATGACTGTCCTTTCCTTCTTGAGGCTTTCTTTTCCTTTGATGGCAGGTACCTTTCTTGTTTTTCTATTTTCCTTCGCACTCCTCCTCTGTCACCCTAACTTTTTTCCTCTTTCCTCAAGTTAAGCACGAGTTTGCAATCTTCCCAGAGCTCAGTCTTCAGCATTCTGAGCTTATGTCTCTCTGACACTGTTTTTGGAGAGCTCACATCCTCTCGTGGCTTCATCCACCACAAAATGGTGTTGATTATACTTGTTCTTCTGTCCCTGACCTCTCACCTGTGCATTTGTGGTTCACTTCCTACTGCCTCCTGGGCACATCTCCACTAAAATTTATTCTCCATCTCCCAACGAAGTCCCTTTCCCAAATTTGTATCTGAACATCATGCCCCTATTTTCTCAGTCATTTGGCCTCAAAATTTGGGGCCATCCACTCTCTTCAACCTGTTGAATCTCAGGAAATTCCATGGATATTTCCTTTGAAATGTGTCTCCAATTCATCCCTTCCTCTCTATTTCTACTCCTTTTCTACTGTTCAGCCCCTCACCACCTACTGGCAGCCTCCTGACCGGGATGCCTGTCTCAGGTCATTCCCTGGTCTATTCTGAGTGTATCCAGATCTATTTGCTATGCTGCTGTTCATAGGTCAGAGAGCCCTGTTCACAAAATGGCAATCATATCCATCCTGACTTTCAAGGTTCTCTGTCATTTACACACAACTTTAAATTAGAAATTTTCTGCTAGTATTTACCAACACAAATTTCCAACACGTAGTCTACTCTGGCATCCTTCCAATTCTTCCAGATTATATATCTGAAGGTTGGCACTTGCTCATCCATTGTTAACAGAACTCTATCTTGCTTTTCTATTTCCCTCAGGATGCTGCTAATTCTGGCTGCTGTATTTGAAGTGCTCTCTTTTTTTCCCATCTATTCACACTCTACACACGCCTAAGCTTCATCGTGAGTCCTAGTATGCCATCGGTCTTCCTAGAAAACTCGGGAATCATCAAATATTTTTTGTAATACACACTTTACCATTTCATCCCATTCTGCCTTTTACAGATCTCTACAGCTGAGCTGTCCACAGTGGCCATGGCAGAATGGGTTACAGGTGTCTCCAGGAGAGATCGATGGTTGTAAACTTTTTATAGTGATACAAAATTTACAACCATTTTACAACCATTCACTGATTTATAACAGTTGAAATTATATTCGGAAACAGTTTGGCTCAGTCAGTAAACTTCCAGATTTCAGTAATTATTGTTTTTGTGCTTAAGGTTTTCTGTGTAACACCTGCCAGAGGAGATGCTTGTATATAGGGTTTTCCCCTTTATCCATTATGTTTGAACCATCTCCGTGAGTCTGCTTAAGATCGCTTAATTGTAATGTGCTTGTTAGCAGTGATAGTCATTTGTGCATAAGTTTCAAATATGTAGTTCTTCCTTTCACTTAATTTGCTTATTTTTTATATTTTCTCCCAACAAAGAGGCACGTGTGCTTCATCATTATCATCACCACTTGCTCATTGTTTGAAATTGTGACTTGATTTATAGTTATTTATTCTTAGCTTTTGATGTAAAGTATTCAAAATCTGATTCTTAATGACATTTTGTAATGACACTGCTTGTTTACAGAAATAAAAAAAAGTTTCTGAAAACATATAATAATGGAAAATAATTTAATTGGTTTAGTAAAGGCGTTTGAAGCTCTTTAATATCTCATGAAAAATATTTTTCAAAATATTTCAACTCCATTTGATTATAACTAATTGTTTATATTCTTAGAAATCTAGCACTTCGGGGTGTCTGGGTGGCTTAGTTGGTTAAGTGTCTGCCTTCAGCACAGGTCCTGATCTCAGGGGTCCTGGGATTGAGCCCCGTGTTGCCCTGTATGGGGCTCCCTGCTCAGCGGGGAGCCTGCTTCTCCCTCTCCCTCTGTCTTTCCCCCTCCTTGTGTGCACACTCTCGCTTGTGCATGCTCTCTCTCAAATAAATAAAATCTTAAAAAAAAAGAAATTTAGCACTTTGATTATTAAATCATATTTTCAAAATTCTACCTTATTTATCAAATGCTTACTTTTTCAAAAATTTTATGTAATTTATTTTAAAATATTCATAAGAAAATGGACAACCTTATTTTCTCTGCAAATTGATTTGTTATGGTCAAAAAAGCCCATAGTCTCCTTAATACTTTCAATATATTATTTATTTTCCTACCATAAAGTATAATTCAAAATTGAGTAGTAATAATTTTTATAATATCTATTATTTTTAGGATTATTTCAAATTTAGATTTGTTTGATCTGATAATTTTTTTCTTTATCTGCCTAAATAACTTATTTCATGGAAAAGTTATCAAATGAAGAAAATGGTGCCAGGAAAATCATGCCACGGCCTTAATAGAAAATGTCTGTATTAGATAGTTTCTTAAGAGGGTGATTCTTTAAGTTTCTGGTCTCAGGACACCTTAAAAGTTATTGAGGACCCCAAAACCCTTTTGTTAATATGGTTATATCTATCAATATTTATCATTTTTGAAATTAAAACAAACATTTCTAAAAATTAATTTTAAAAAATAAATCTTTTACATAATAAGTAACATATCAATGAAAAATAACTATAGTTTCCAGAAACAAAAAAACCCTTAGAGAGGAGAGTGGCATTGTTTTACATTTTTTGCAAATCTCTTAATGTCTGGTTTAATAAAGACAGATTCTTATATTTGTTTTGCATTCAATCTGTTATAATATCACATATCATATAGCTTCTGGAAAACTCCACTGTATACTCTTAAGGGAAAGAGTGAAGGCATATCATGTCTTAGTATTATTACAAAAACAGTTTTAACTTCATGGACTCCTACTTCCCAAAGTCTCAAGTCGCCTGTAAAGTCCCTGAAACCACACTTTGAAACCAACTGTTTTAGGAAACCGTTTACAACAGTATTTACAACAGTAGGTTACATCAGACCAGATTCAAGAAGCTAATTAAAAGGTCCTATAATTAGGAACTAAAGCCAAAATGTCTCCCACAATTATAGGATAACTCATTTTATCAACCCGCCTGCGTAATGACCACACATTTGGGACCAAATGAAGCCTAGGAAATATATAAATGCTACTCTGGAATAATACTATTAGAAGACGCATCGATGACATTCTGTACAAGACTAATTAATCAAAGCGTTTCCTTGCAGAGTGGTGAATCTGCAGATGTTAAGTCACTGGGTTCAGCTGATAGCGCTAGTGAGAATCCCTGGAGAGGAATGCTTGGAAGAATATGGATTGTTTTGCCAAAAAGTACCAAAACAAACTACACAGGATGATGTCTGTGGAGTAGTAACTAAGTTCTTTAAAACAAATCAGATGTTCTAGATTATGCAAGCACAGCAGTCCCTGCCCTGGTGGGAAATCTGTGATGACAGGAAGGTGGGAAGGCTTTCCATCGTCTCTGCTCACCACGTTCTCAATGCCTGGGATGCAAGTAAGACATTGTTTTGTTCACAATGAGCTCTTGTCTGTAGTTCCCCTGTAAATGTGAATTCCACCTTAAAGGATGTTACTAATAAAATCCAAGCCGTTCTGGTTCCGTCTGTTTTCAGCTTTATGTGAAGAAACTATTTGCTGTTTCCTACCAAGGTACCTATCAAAGGAAAAGCTCTTTCTCTGGAGATTAGGAGCTAAAAGAAAAATTGAAAAAAAAAATGTCAATGATCTTTATTGCAGAGTTGTTGAGGAGAGTATTGTCTTCAGAAAATTGGCTTACTTGACATTTTTGAGCAGCAGAATGAATTAAATCAAAATCTCAAGGAGTGTGTGAAAATAAGTAGACTAACAATGCTCTTGGATTGAAAGGAAATGTGAGGTTACATGCAGTTCAGTGGGGAGTTTAACTGATATTCTAGCTTCAATCCTGAAGAAGACAAGCAGCAAAACATCTGTTAAGTGTCGCAGTATTTGGAAATACATGATATGAAAAAGTTCAAGCGCATTAGAAATCTATTCATGTAATCCCGAGAATTTCAAGGAAAGAAAGAAGGAACTAAATGGTCCAGATTCTGGTTAATAGTGAGAAAGGAGTTTCTGTCAATTGGAGAAAAATCAGTAAATACCCTTCTACTATTTGCCAAGACCCATCTGTGAGGCAAACTTTTCCACCGATGGCAGCTTTAAGAATTGGAAGAGAACATCATTTAAAGATTTTTGTCGGGAACCTCACGTATTCAACACAAAACTTGATGTAAAGCAAACTCATGATAAGAAAGCAAGCTTGACTTCTCTTTAAAAATTTTTTAAATGTTTATTTGGGAGTTTCATTCAAATTACACAGTTATATCTTTACTGTTACTCTGTATTCTACTTTTTATTATAATTATGTAATAAAAATATATTGAATTTTTGTATAAGCTCCCTATGAACTTCCCAATACCCTGCAGTTTACCCCAGCATGTGTATTACATATATTTCTTTGTGTGCTATGACCTCAAAAAGGTTGAGGAAGCTCAAGTCCTTCTGTTGAAAAGCTTTTAAATTTTCTTTCCGTGTCTAAGTTGCAGTGGTCTAAGATTATGTGCTACAGAAGAAATTCTGGTGGTTATTGAGATCAATTTCTAGTAAAAGCTGAGACTGACATAATTTAAAAAGAATGTTCATTAGAAAGTAAACTGTAAAAACACTGGTTGTTAAGGGAAAAATTAGTTTCTAGTTTAAATTGCTCACCTAGTGTATTAGAAGCCGGCGAGAAAGTTTGAGACAAATGAGCAAAGTGAACACATTTCTTCTGATTGCAGGGAAGTAGAACTCACAGAATATCCCACAGGCCAAAGGCACCTGGTACGTTCTAAAGAAAACAGGAGCCAAGGGGAAGAAGCAGGAACATCTGACTAATCACTAGCAGAAACTCCCTTACCGAGGAAGCATTCGAAGGCAGTGTGACTTTGCACATGTTTATTAACAGGAGTTGGGATTCCCTCATGAGAATTGAAATTGCTTGCTGGGTTGTTGGGGGGGGGTGGTGTTTAAGATTTCTGACACCTATAAAGCACCAAAGCATAAGCAAATTTTAAGATGGTTATGTGATTCTAAGATTGAGATCTGCTGAGTGAATTTGAAAGAACAGAAAGTTTCTAATCTCTTACTAATCAAATTTTATTTTATGAAACAGTAATGGCATAATAATCTTTACAATATCATCCAGTCCAGCGCAATCCAACCACACCTCACCTCTACCCTCAAACTCCTTCACTCCTGCTTCGGCCTGGCTTGATCTTTTCATTCTCACCAGGAAGATTCTATTTCTTACTTAATTTTCAGTGAATGACTTTCCGCCCAAGGCTGCATCCCACCCAACCATTGTCCTCACTTTCAGAACATGAAGCCTTTTCCTACCTGAGTGAGACCAAGGATGTCAGAATGAATCCACACTGCCATCCTTTGCCTACCTTAATCTATCTAAACACATTTTCATGCTTTTTTGCACGCCCAGTACTTTTTTTATATTATGTTATGTTAGTCACCATACAGTACATCCCCAGTTTTTGATGTAGTTTCCATGATTCATTATTTGTGTATAATACCCAGTGCTCATTACAACACGTGCCCTCCTTAATACCCATCAAGGGGCTAACCCATCCCCACACTCCTTGCCCCTCTGAAACCCTCAGATTGTTTCCCAGAGTCCAGAGTCTCTCATGGCTCATCTCCCCCTCTGATTTCCCCCCTTTCAGTTTTCCCTTCCTTCCCCTAATGTCCTCCATGGTAGTCCTTATGTTTCACATATGAGTGAAACCATATGATAATTGTCTTTCTCTGCTTGACTTATTTCACTTAGTATAATCTCCTCCAGTTTCATCCATGTTGCTGCAAATGTTGGGTAACCATCCTTTCTGATAGTTGAGTAATATTCCATTGTATATATGAACCACATCTTCTCTATCCATTTGTCTGTTGAAGGGCATCTTGGCTCCTTCCACAGTTTGGCTATTGTGGACATTGCTGCTATGAATATTGGGGTGCATGTGGCCCTTCTTTTTACTACTATATCTATATCTTCTGGGTAAATACCTAGTAGTGCAATTGCTGGGTCATAGGGGGCATGCCCAGTATTTTTTAAATTATATGTTAAATGTGTAAAAACTAAAGTGTGTTTGGGGTATCAAAAATTTCTAATCTGTCATGCCACTGCTGTTTGACTACCCAAAGCCTCGCTGGTTTCTCTTTCCTCCAGTATGGTTGCTCTGCAAGGGTCAAGCGCAATCTTCAGTCCACAGCCAGAGTTGGCAAATGGCCCCAGGGGAAAAAAATGGCTTGTGATCATCAGCTCACCCTGGAGGGGCTCCATGCCCTCCTGGAATTGTAATCCCTCTAGTCCTCATTGCTTCTAAAGCTCTCCACTGTCTCTACAATGTTTTTAAACATGGATTTTCTAGGGGCGCCTGGGTGGCTCAGTCATGAAGTGTCTGCCTTCGGCTCAGGTCATACCCCAGGGTCCTGGGATCCAGCCCTGCCTTGGGCTCTCTGCTCAGCAGGGAGCCTGCTTCTCCCTCCCTCACCCCACCCCCCCTGCCCTGTTCCTGCTCTCTCTTGCTAACCCTCTCTCTCTCTCTCTCAAATTAATAAATAAATAAATCTTTAAAAAAATAAAAATAAAAATAAAATAAAGGAAGTTTGACTTACAATGTAGTTCAAGACCTTCAGTTTACAAACAAGAGAACTGATGGACAGAGAGGTGAAGTGATTGACACAGGGGAACAATTTATGTTGGAGCAGATGCAAGAATCTGGGTCTACACCATTGCTCTCTCCACACTATATCGTACTGCCTCCTTCTTTCTAAATAATGCACTGACACAGTATGGATTTTCTCTGGGACAACTCTCGTCTCAAATATTATGTCCTGCTGCCTCCTAAATCACTGAAATATCCTGGATATTCCCATTTGCATCATGAAAAGTACATTTTTAGCACATTGAAGTGGAACAAAAATTATTTGTCAGAGTATGTCCTAATTTTTTGTCCTGGAAATATGGTAATTGTCTAACTAGATTCCATACAGTTGCAAAGAATGGAAGGATGGCCAGTATAAGAAAGGCCTACGAGCAGTCGTTGCTCATTCATTATCTCATTTAATCTTCACAACACTGTATGGGGGGGGGAAGGTTCTAATATTATAATCATTTTCCCAATGCCAGGAAATTGAGGCTTAATTTTCCCAGGTAACACTCACATTATCACATCACGCTCAAAAACCTTTAGTGGATCTTCATTTCTTTTCTCATCAATGTGATGTCCTGTCTGACTTCCAAGTTCTCCACAATTCATCTTATTCATATTAGCTTTGCCTCTCCAACTTTATTTCACCGAAACCTGGAACATTTTCTATCCTGGGCTTAATCCATGGTCGAGCCAACCTAGCACTGGATGCCAACAGCAATATTGCTAAGA
Source organism: Ursus americanus (assembly GCF_024610735.1). Classification (NCBI taxonomy): domain Eukaryota; kingdom Metazoa; phylum Chordata; class Mammalia; order Carnivora; family Ursidae; genus Ursus; species Ursus americanus. The sequence continues at coordinate 34,102,172 of NC_142130.1, read as the reverse complement.
GCTGTCCCACCTGACCTTGTCCTTTTTTTTTTGAGCAGGAGTTTTTGGCTTTGTTAGCAGCAAATTTATCAAAATTGCTTATATATCATACTAATACCACCTCTTGGAAGTTATATGAGTTCCATGTATTTATCATCTCATGAGTGAACAGGTATCCCTTTTGATTTTTCTTAACTTAGCCATGCTCATCTTTTAAATCCCTCATGTTGATATCATGGTCCACAAGCCCAGGGACACCACCTACAGACTGCCATAGTAACTGTGCTCCCTATGGTTGTGCAACACGCCCCCTAATTTGGGGATCTGGTGTACAAACCTGGGGCCACCTTAACACTGTCTTTCATTAGTTGATTAACTTTTATTTCTTCAGAGTGAAATGTCAGAATACACCCCCCCAATCATTTTCCTCCTTTTACTTGTCCTCCCTACTTCTGATTTCATCATAGCATTCCTGTGATTCAGAAACTCCAAGTGTGTGAGGGCTCTGAGGGAATGCACCATAGTTTTCAATATTTTTTTTTCCTGTGTCCTTTACCATCCCTGGTGATGTTCAACATTGCTCTGTCTCTTCCAGCACGAACTGTCCTTCACAGCTAGGTGAGCTGGAATGCCCACAGAGCAGAGCGGGCTCTAGAGAAGCAGCGCTCTCGGCTGTTAGACAGGAGATCAGGATTCTGGTCCTGGGCCAATCTTTGACTAATTATGTGATCCTGAGCAAGTAATTAATCCATTTAAACCCTATGTATCAGGACTAGTGCTGAATACTGGGATACAGAAATGCATGAGTCATACACCCTGCCCTCCGAGAGCTCATAGGCTAGAAGAAGAGACTGATAGAAAAATAAGCGATTAAAATAGGATAAAGTGTTAAAAAGTCTGCGCTAGATATAGGAAAACAGAATCTCCCAGATAAGACATCTAACACTGGCAGGGAGGAGAAAGTCATCAGAAAATACTTCCCGATGGCATTTGAACAGAGACTTGGGGAAGCCTGGTTTGTTCGTAGCTGTATTCTTGGTCCCCGGAATAGTGCCAGGTACAGAGGAGGTACTCAGTAAGCCTCTGTTGACTGATGAGAGCAAGGAGGGAATTTTTCTGTGGCCAGGACTCCTTAGACAAAGGTGTGGAGGCATCAGAGAACGTGGCCAATTCGGGGAACTGCGGTAATTATGGGGGGCTAGGGTGGGCGGAGGCGGAGTAGTTACGCCTCGGCCTGGAACTACAGCCCGAGCCCAGAATGTAAAAGCCCTGGTCCGCTGTGCTGAGGCTGGAGAACTTTATCTTGAAGGCAACAGGGAGCCCCTAGAGGATGTAAGCACTAGAGCCACACAGTCAGATTTGGGTGTAAGCTTGACATGCCAGTTACCGATTTACTGCCTCTCAGCCCCAAATGTACCCTGCATTGCCTCCTCGGCAAAAAGGGCATTAGGTCCTTTAAATAGTTCTCCTTTGTCAGCACGTCAAAGTCTGTCGGTAGAGATACGAGAGGGGGAAAGGGTTTCTCTTGTGGGATCCTATGCTCTCTTTGTTGGGCATCAGGACCGTGCGGTCTCTGCAGCGCCGCAATCCTGCAGCAGCTTCTCCAGCCACTGGTCCCTGCAGTATGTGCCCTCCTGCGTGTCCGACTGCTGCCGGGGCCGGCAGCCAGCAGTGCCCATTGGCCACCAGCTTCCCCTGGCCCCTCTCTTGGGAAGCTTTGTAGCAGAGTGCTGCCACTGAGTTTGGGCAGAGAGCAATAATCACCCACGGTCATATTCTTTTCATAAATGGCTTCTTCGGCATTCTAGACTGTGGATTTTTGCCTGCCTGGCACCTCAGCAATTTCTCTACCATTCAATGAACTCTGGCCACACCCTCTTTGACAAGCTCTTGGGAGAGCAGCTCCTTCTTGGGTGATCTATCTCAAGAGGAGTGGTTGTTCCTTATATTAGTGATTCCTGTATACTTTAGATCTCTCTTTACATCTTACTAACCAATCTTCCATTACTCCAATCCCATTATAGTTAAAAATTGTTTATGTTGAACTTTCTTTGTTCAGCTTATATATGATTTCTCTCTCTTTCTTGGACTCTGAAACACGCACTAACCGGTCAACACCTGCGTACATGGGCTGAGGGGAGTGGAGTGAAGCTTTAGGCAGGGAGCGTGGTTAAAAGAACATGGCAACACTTTTGGGAGCAACTCTTGAGAGCATCATTGCCTTGAGGAGTTGCAGTGGGGAGGGATAAGAAAGGCAGGAGCTATAGGACTTGGTAACCACTGTGGGAGGAGGAGAAAGGAATGTAGGGTGACACCCCACTGTTCAAGCTTGGATGAATGGGTAGATGGTGGCGCTGTGGTACATATGGAGAACACTGAAGGAGGGCAGGTCAGATTCTCCTTCCATGTTCCCTTTTACTCTCAGGAGTTCCATGTACTTTTGAGCCACAGAGAGAATCATAGACTCCTTAGGTTGAAGAGGGACCAAAGCCCAACTTCTCTGCCTTTGAGCAATATAGACCATTTGTTCACAGCAGATAAAAGAAGTGAGGAAAGGTCCATTTTATCTTAATAGTCCATGATTCTAATGCTTTATAAAGTGCTGGTAGGCCCTCCTCATTTATTTTTTCCAGGCCCCTACAACTCTTTAAAATTCAACAGATTTCCTTTTTTCGTGAAGCCTACATGCTTCCCAATGTGGAGTGGCAGATTCAACACGTATGTGTTGGGTGCGGAATAATACAGGTCTTATCAAATATGTAATATAGATATGTTTCTGGAATTGTTCTTTTAGTTTTATTGGTGTAGGCTAAATAGAGCTTCAGTTATATTAACAAAAAGCTGCAGTTACATGAATAAAAGTCTCCAACACCAGAATCTCAGAGGCAGTTTCTATGAACAGCTCTTGGAACCAAGGCCCAGGGAATTGTATATACTTGTTCGGGCTTGGAATATGAGATGGTGGGTTTTAGACACATGATTATCCTTGCTTGGAATGAACCCCCCCACTTTTTCACATGTTCTTAGATCTCAGCTCAGCTTTCCCTGACTGCTTGTTCCATTACACCTTCTCTGAGTACCACTAACCTACCCCTCCTTGGCAGCACGCAGCTCAGCTCTAATTTTACAGTATCTGTGTAATTCTTCGATTAACATCTGCCACCCCCAATAGACTGAACTTGAGGGTAGGAACAGTCAGTTTCTGCTCACTATGGAATCCCCAATGCCTAGCCTGGAACACAGTCAGTGATCAATAGATATTAGGAATATGAATGATTGATAGCAGTTTTTAAAGTGTTACTCACACCCATTAATCCTCATGACAATCCCCCCATAGATATGGAAAAAAAAAAGTGGTGTGGCTAGTCTGGAGGGGGCTCTGATCCCAGAGTCTGTTCTGGTTTCAAATCACTGTCCTCTGTATACGAAATCATAAAATAGTAGCTCTGGGAACAAAATATACAGATAGTTTGGGCAGAGAGCAATAATCACCACGATCACATTCTCTGAGAGATCACAGCCCTCTCCTCTTGCTCTGTGAACAAGGACGGATTCGGAATCCAGATGGGCCCATGGGCAGGACTCTTCCCTCAGACCCGCGCAGCCCTGGGGGCGCTCACGGCGCTTCCCTCCAATCCACTTCCCCTCTAGGGTGGCTACCTGAGGCTCGCTCCCAAACGGGCTGTCTGGTACGAGGCGACACCTCGCGTCTGGCCTCAGTCCCACGCACCCTTGGCGGAGGGGAAAGCCGCAGAACCTGGGCGGGGAAAGACGGTACCGGCTTCGGCCTGGACGGACAGGGAAGGTGGGGCGGGACCAGGCTTTGTTAGCGCTTGGCCTTCGCCTGGCAACCTGGACGCCGGCCGCGCTGCCTGGCAACCGCGGCGGAAGGGCCCGGGCGCGACGTCACAGAGCCGCCCTCTCGCCGCGCCCCGCCGCGCCCCACCCTGCCCCGCCCCGCCCCTCTAGGCCTGCCCCCAGAGTCTGGATCGCGGAAGTTCAGAGCTGCAGGGTTGGGGGAGTTGGGAACTGCCGGGGGTTTCCTTGTGGTGGGAGGACCAGATGGCCAGGCTGTTCAAGGTTAGGGCTGGGGGCGCTCGGAAACCTGGGGGATTTACAATGGGCTTTGGCAAAGTGGCAATTTACAGCGGGCTTTGTATTTTAGAGAGCGGAAGTGGAGGGGCTTAGAATGATCTTTTGGCTCGTGGAAAGTGGGCAGGTGAGGAGGAGCCCTTGCGAATAATAGGAGCAAGCACTTGGAGTGCTTTTGTGTGCGTGTGCCAAAATGATTCCTTAAGTGCATGACACATATGAATGGTTACAATCTCCCCATGAGGCGAGTACTATTTTCATCTCCGTTTTTACAGGTGAGGAAACGGCACAGAGCGTTCAAATAACTTGCCCAAGATCACAGCAAGTAATGGAGTTAGGATTTGAACCTGCGTTGCGTGGTTCCAGATTCCTCGCCCTTAATCTCTATAATGCTAAAACAGGGGACAGAGTTAGTGAGGATATGCACAGAACTCCAGATGCCTGAGGCAACAGGGAAAGAAGGAAGATGTTCACCGAGTAGCATGGCACGGAAGTCTCACAGTAACTCTGGAGGTAGGTATCTACCTTCACTTTAGAAGTAAGAAATAGGTTCTGGGCGCTTAGGTGGGTGGCTCAGTCCGGTAGGTGTTCTACTCTTGGTCTCGTCTCAGGTCTTGATCTCAGGGTCGTGCCTTTAAGCCCTGCGTGAGGCTCCTCGCTGGCGTAAAGCCTATTTAAAAAAAGGGGGGGGGGGATAGAAATAAGAAAAACGTTCAAAACTTTGAGTAACTTGCCTGTGGTCAGCAGCTGGCAGTAGGGACAAATTTGATTCCAAGTCTTCTGATCTCAAGATTTTTTTTTTAAGCTCCCAGGGAGGCAAGAAAAGCCCCATCTTTCTCTGCTACACCTCTTGTCACTTAACACTTATTTTAAAGTGCCCCTTACATCATCAAGTCTTTCAGTCCTTTTACACACTAGTGTGCGCTGATCAGTTCATCCAGGGCCTTCAAAGGTTTCTCCAGTTGTGAGATGAGCCGTTGTCACTCCTTAAAGCAATTTCAAGCATCAGTGAGTAAGCGTGGGGGCTGGGTGTTTGGTTTATGTATGCAGAAGGCTTTTCAGAACCTGCTGCCATCCATTTGTTAAAGGGCTCAATCTCTTGGCATTTGTCAAAGTTTTGCGGGTCCTCCCTGGAGAGTCCTGGCTGATCTGGGGATGGCCACTTGCCCATAGGTGATTTGGGGATAAAAGAAGCCTAACCACTGGCCACCACCTGCCTCCCTGGCCCCCTGTGGAGGGGCCACCGGGCATTGGCACCTGCCTTAGGGCTAGAGGGGGAGGCTGGAGGCTTGAGTGCTGCAGGTATATCTTCCGGGACAAAAATGGGGTCTGTTCTGTGTGCGTAAGAGGGAAGGTGTGCTTGTCTCTTCCTGCTTTTGTGTGGAGGATGCTATACAGAGAGGGATGAATAATAATGATCTTCATGTGAGGAAGGGGTGTTTTTGGTAAAGCAGTGGCTAGCTGGAGATGGAAGATGAGAAATGGACTTTTAGTGTGGTAGGTTAAATGTGAGAGGGGAATTTTGTGATACTGATCAACGTGGTCTGATGTCCATCTGCAGTAGCTAGGTTGAGGGACAGAAGTGAGGTCTTCCTTGATCTATCAGCCAATAAATACAACAAATTATAGTGAAGAGAATACGACTTTATAGGAAATGATAACCACCGAATTCAGGGAAGTTGCTTTCTTCTGAGAGGCAGAGGGTGGGAGAGTGAGGAGCACATAAATAGACATGATTGGTGGTGGTCCAGCTCTTGGTGTGGTTGGTGGTTTTGTGGGTGTTCATTGTGCTTCAGAATTTATATGTTCTCTCTTATATGTTTCAGCTATTACATAAAATCTAAGTAAACTCATCAAATGGGTCACACTCTATTTTCTTGCATAATTGAAAATCGTACACATTTTCATTATTTCATTTTTCCTTCATTCCCGTCAATGTACAGATATGCTCTAATTTCTCCCATCATATTCCCCTGCGACTTTGCCCCACTGCTCTACTCCCCTTTACTGCAAAGCTCATTAAAGGAGTTGTCTGCCCTTGCCGCCTGTAATTTCTCTTTCCAGTGTCTCTCGAATCTACCTGAATCAGGCTTTCATTCTCATCACTCCACTGAGACTATTCTTGTCAAGATCCCAAAATGACATGATCTTAAATCAAAGGTTATCTGTTAGCCTCAACTCAACCTGTCAACAACATTTGACCCTGATAATCAGTCTCTGATCCTTGAGACTCTCTCCTTGGTTTCCAGGACATCACACTCTCTTGGTTTTTCTCCGTCCTCACTGCCTCTCCCTTCTCAATTCTTTTGCTAGTTGCCGAGGACTCGATGTTTGTGCCCCCTCTCCCAAGTGCATATGTTGGAGCCCTAAACCCCAATGTGATGGTATTTGTCAGTGGGACTTTGGGGAAGTAATTAGGCTTAGGTGAGGTCATGAGGGCGGAGTCCTTATGATGGGCTTAGTGCCCTTTTAGGAAGAGAGACAGACAGAGTTTGCTCTCTCTGACATGTGATGATACAGCAAGAAGGTGGTTCTCTGCAAACCTTGATAAGGGCCTGTCCAGGAACCACTCTGCCAGCACTTTGACCGTGAACTTTCAGCCTCTAGGACTGTGAGACATGAATGTCTGTTGTTTAAGTCCCCCAGCCTGTGGTATTTTGTTACAGAAGACTGAACTCTGACTGTGGTTCTTTCTTCTCTCTGTGATACCTTAATGTCAGAGGGTCCCAGGATTTACCCTTGGACTTCTTCTTTATCCACATACTCCCTTTTTATCTCATCTGGTCTTATGTCTTAGATATTAAATTTATATCTCCAGCCCCAATTCTTTCCCACACTAGAATATCCCACTGTCTACTTGATAGCACCACCGATGCCCAATAGGCTTCTCCAACTTAACATGTCCCAAACTACACTCCTGATATCCCTTTCCAAACCTTTTCCCTTCCAACTCCTCCTCTGCTCTATTATCATTCATACTAAATTTTTAAATGTTTGTTTTATTAATTGGTCTGTATTCTCTCACTGGAGTGCATGGATTTTTGTTTTATTCACTGTGTGTTGCTGGGGCCTAGGAGAGGGCTGCACATGTCATGAGCACCATAAATATTTGTTGGCTGAATAAAATTCTTTTTTTCTTCTCCTTCCACCTTTCTTCCTTCTCCTTCCTGATTCTAAGAGGCCCTCCTGAGAAGTGATATATCAGTGTCTATTCAGCTTTGGTAGCTCAGTAGCTGAGGGGCCAAAGTTATATTGGGCCAAGGAAGGGACAGATCTGGCACCCTGGGTAGGAATCCTGACCAGCCTTCGTGCCATGGCCATCTCAGCTCAGAAAATAAGTTCTACCTATCCTGTGTGGCTTATATTATGGTTCACTTTTTCAGATCTTAAGTTGGCCATCTCACAGGAGGAAATGAGTTGTGGCCCTATCCTACGGGCTGCTAGGGTCATGGGGAAGCTGGGTCTAGGGAGCAGCAAGGGTCACACCATGGTCAGCCTGCCCAGGCCCCTCATACTTGTGGAGCTCAGCTCAGGGTGTGGTTGTCAGTCTCCACAGGGAGCCAGTCCACCCTGTGGACATAGTCGCTCTTCATACGTGCATTAGTTTTCTTTTGCTACATAACAAATTACCACAAACGTAGTAGCTAAAAACAACACAAATTTATGATCTCAGTGTTCCCAGGCAGGACCCTTTGCTAAGGGTCTCACAAGGCTAAAATACAAGCGTTGGCTGGAGCTATGGGCTTGTATGAGGCTCAGGGTCCTTTTTCATGCTAACTGATTGTAGGCAGAACTCAGTTCCTAGTTGTTATAGGACTGAAGTCCCCGTTTTCTTGTTTGCTGTTGGCCAGGGATCACTTTCACCTCTTAGGAGCCTCCCTCTGTTCCCAGCAATGCTGTCCTTTCATGGCAGTTCCCAACATGGCTGTTTGCTTTCTTTCAATTTGTTTTAAAGGCTCAGTGGATCAGGTCAGGCTCACCTAGGACAATATCCTTTTTGAGGAACCCTAAGTCAACTACTTAGGGACCTTAATTACAACCGAAAATTCCCTTTTGCCATGTGATGTTAATCATGGGAGTGATATCCCATCGCATCTGCAGGTCCCACCCACACTCAAAGGGATGAGATTATACAAGGCATGTACACCAGGGTGGGCTGGAACCTTGGGGGCCATCTTAGAATTCTGCCTACCATAAAATGCATCTTTGTGGTAAAACCCAAGAAGGGTGGGGGGAACCCAAGAAGGTCCACCATCTTTCTTCAAAGAGGAGGACAGAGACAGATAAGCATGGCTACCCTTTGGGATCTGAATTCTCAGGTCTTCCTGCTACCTCTGTGTGTAACCTTTCTTTTAGGACTCTAGGGGAACAACACTTACTGTAACTGCTGACTTAAGAAGAACAAACTGTTTATCCCACACAAATGAAAATGTCCACCTAATCAAAGTCTACTTCTTTTTTTTTTTTTTTAATTTTTTATTTATTTGAAGAGATAGAGACAGCCAGCGAGAGAGGGAACACAAGCAGGGGGAGTGGGAGAGGAAGAAGCAGGCTCCTAGCAGAGGAGCCTGATGTGGGGCTCGATCCCAGAACGCCGGGATCACGCCCTGAGCTGAAGGCAGACGCTTAACCGCTGTGCCACCCAGGCGCCCCCAAAGTCTACTTCTTTCAGGATTTGAGCAATTTAAAAAAAAATAGAGGGCTGTTAACTATGTGGGGGCGGGGGTGGACAAGGCTCCTCTCCTGTCTTGACACTTGTGGCTTCTATGGCAGCTTTGATTCTCCTCAGGACTGCTCCCACATTAGAGAGAGGTGATCTCTTGTGGTAGACATAGTCCCGCGGTGGATGGTCTGGTGAGAGGGACAGGCACTGGGCTGCACCGCCTTCCCCCACAGAAAACTGCCTACTTTTCCTGCCTCTGGCACCAGCTATTTCCATCTCACATTATTCTAAATATGCACATTACCCTGTCCCCTGCCAGAAAAAAAAAAAAGAGAAAACTTCAGTGGTTGGCTTCTCCACCTTCCTCCCTGAGAACTTCTATCCATAGGAGGAGAAGAGCCTGTCTCTCTGTAGATGACTCAAATTCGCACCTCTAGTCCCAGCCTCCCTCCTCAACTTAGGCCCTTGTCTAAACGCCTCAGGCTTCCTTCAAACAAGTTCACAGAAGACATCATCCTTCCCCAAGGCCAGCCTCACACATTCATAGCTCTGCCAGGAGAGACATTATCCTACTTGTTATCCAATCTACAAACTGAAGTCACCCTCCATCAACCCCTCTACCCTTCCTCATGCAGCCTACCTGCTCCCCTACACAGGGTCTGTGGCATTGGTCCTTTCCTTATCAGTGTCACTGAGCCACACTGGGTCTAAGCCCTTAGCATCTCCTGTCTGCACTGTGTTTCAACAGTTTTCTACCTTCTTGGGTCTCTTTCCTTTCCTCTTCCGGTGATTCTCAACTGGGAGCAATTTTGTGCCCCCCAGAAGACTTTGTCAATGTCTGAAGATACCTTCGGTTACCACACCCGGGCATGGCTGCTAGCATCTCGTGGGTGGAGGCCAGGGACGCTGCTAAACATGCCACAGTGAGTGCCCAGAGCAGTCCCCAGATGAAGACTCAACCAGCCCAAAACGTCAGTAGCGCGGAGACTGAGAAACCCTGCTTCGTGTCTATTCCTCCAAGTTTCCTGAATGTTATAGTCTGACTCTTCTTAAGAAAATGCACTTTGTATACATTACTTCCTGGCAGAAAAAAATATATATTTCCCATTACCTTTATCTATATATACCTATCTTCCTCTGCCTCAGATGCCCTCTCCCTTCATTTCTTTTTTTTTTTTTTTTAAGATTTTATTTATTTATTTGACAGAGAGAGACAGCCAAAGAGAGAGGGAACACAAGCAGGGGGAGTGGGAGAGGAAGGAGCAGGCTCCCAGCGGAGAAGCCCGATGTGGGGCTCGATCCCAGAACGCCGGGATCACGCCCTGAGCCGAAGGCAGATGCTTAATGACTGAGCCACCCAGGCGCCCCCTCTCCCTTCATTTCTATGCCAAGAAATCTCCCTTTTCTCTTAAAGCTTGTAGCACGGTGTCCAGCTTGTATGCTGGGTTTGTCCATTTGTCCCTCTGGATCCACTCTCTGCTTATCTGTGTCCCAGAACTGTGTCCCCTGGCTCCCTTGCCCTCTAGTTCCCGGGAGGTATCAGCACGTGACCACAGGTTGGGTCTTTACTTCTCAATCTCGACCCGAGCTTCCAGTCCCTCTACAGCCTCAGTTCACATAGAACATCCCCCCTTCCATTGCACCAACTCTTGCGGAGCTCCAGAGACACCGTCCTTGCCTTGCGCCTTCAGGCCAAAGGTGGCAATGACTTCCCACTGTTGCTGGTCCCCGCGTTCACCACTGTGATGGGATGGCTTAAGTCTGCCCACACCTAGTCGGTATTTCCTTAGTTACACTCTCTCTAGTTAAATCTTGTGAGTGTGCCATCTGCTTCCTGCTGGATCCTCAGTGCCTCGGCAGTTGCTTGAGGATTCGCCCTTACCTTGGTGCCCACATGGAACTTATAGTCGGACTGCTCCATGTCACTCAGGGTGTACGCCCGATACTGCTGTGATCCATTGACGTCCGGGATTTCCTGTGTTTCCCAAACACATCGCAAGCTCCTGTGGGTGGAGGCTATTTTCATATATCATGTACAGCGTCTTGGCAAAGAGCCGTGCTCAATGAACATTTGCCAAGGAAAGTCATGATAGTATTGAAAAATCACCTGATTTCATAAACAAAGTGCTCTGAGCTTAGATTACTTACTTTCATACCAGAGGTATTTGGGGTGGTTTGATTCAACTTTTACACGATGTCTTAAAGCCGATGGAGGCATGGGCTCTGAGACGTGAGACTGGCTGCTCAGCTGCTCTGTGTGCTCACTTCCTGGTTCCTGGTGGCATGCTGTGTGTTCGTGGCTACTGAGTAAGTCACTCGGAGTGAAATTGGGGGTTTCTGTACTGGCTTCCTCCCTTGAAACCAAGATTCCCTCCCTTCAGAACTCTCTCCCTCCAGAACTCAGCTATTCTATTGCTGGTCTGCAGGGACCAAATGTTCTACTTGCTGCCGGAGTCCAAGACTCCGTGCTGCGTTGTGCCCAAACGTGTGCTTCATAAATGCCGTTTCGTCCCACAATTCACCTCGAGTTTTTATTTAAATATTTAATGAGGCAAAAATTGGTGTAAGTGCCTCCTTAGGGACTCTTGGGAAAGTACAGGGATGTAATCAAATGGTTTTGCAAATTGTACTTATTTATTTATAACTCTAATTTGAAAAGAAGGAACAGAGTTATTAAAGAGGATATTCACATTTCACAGACACCTTATCCTAAGGAATGAGGGGTAATCATTCTTAAGAAGAGGGGGAAATGCCAAGTCATTTCTTAGAGTTATTGCTTCTTATCCTTCCTGTGTTGTAATGGTTGTTTGTGTAGGCAATTAAAAAAGCTATTTCTCCTGCTGTCTGCTAAATATGTCTTCATCTGTCTTAATCTGCTGTGGGGTCTCAGTCTGACCTAATAGTTAGTTATTTTCATGCCAAAAATCCACACCCAAGTTCTGTTTTTTGTTTTTGTTTTTGTACCAGAAAGACGAAGAAGATGAATAGAGAGGAGCAGTAGGCATTCTGGTCCACAGTCCACCTTGATTTCATGGAAGGGCTTGGGAAATATGAGGCTGGTATGGGCTGAGCAGGGCTACGTTGTGATTTTCATGGACCTTAGGCACTTTTGCTTTCATGGGCAAATATGAAAGCTTATATTTTACAGCTGTGTTGACAGAATGACAAATACATTATCTATTAAAACATTTTTGTGGCCCTCTAAAAGTATTGTGGTCCCTAGGCACTGTGTCTCTTATGCCTAATAAGAGTTAGCCCTATAAATGGACCATAGGAAAAGAAGGTAGCTTGACTCCTTTTTTTTCAAGCTCTAAAGATACCTGGATTCTAGTCTGCTCTCAATAGTGGCTAAATTGGGAGATTTTGACCACCAATAAGGTGAATGAATGACCTTCCTTTGACAGGCTTGGGGTCTTTGGAGGGGTGGGGAATGGTGGATCATGACGCTCAGATGCCTTCCAGATGCGGGCTCCTTCTCTCTTCATCTGGTCCAAAGGTGACGTCACCTTCTGTAGAGGTTATGTATGGTGTTACAGTCTCTACTGTGGGAGGGTCCAGGGTGACTCTTCCATTTCATGGATAAGGAGCCTAAGGCATCATAAGATGAGCTTGGGTGGCCTCTTCACTGCAGCTGATTCAGATTCTAATGCCTTGCTGCTTTCTTGGCAGCAGAAAGAGGAAACACTTAAAATAATTTTTTCTGACTATAAAAGTCATACTGGTTTATTATGAAATTTAGAAAATAAAAGAAATTGAGAGAAGATTAAAAAAAAAACTCTTTTAATCCTACCTTCTAGAACTAACCACTGCCCACTGCCCCATGAAGTTGTATAAATGGGTAAACCAAACCCCAGTGGGACAGGACGACTCAAGTTCCCAGGAGCCAACCCAGCAGTGCTTGTCATTTGCTCTCAATTCTGTCTGATGTCACCCTCTACTGTAAAATGCCCAGATTTTACTCCCCCCCACCCTGAACCCCCCAAGGCTTATAGATTACAATGTTAACTAAAGGAGGTAGATTACAAAATTTACATACAATATAACCTCAATGATCTAGAACCATGCATAAAAAATTGAGGAACTCAGTAGATAATTATGTCCATAGTGATACTAGCCCCACGGAAGCTCTTGTATCCGGGAGGGACAGCTTTCTGGGGGGATGGTAGCTTTCCAGCACTGCATAAAACCTCCCTCACGGGCAATTTCCTGTGTGTGGGAAATTTCCTCTGTAATTTCCAGGCAGCTTCCTATGAATAACATTGCTGCTGTTTCTACCCCTAGAAGAGTGCACTAGGGACGGCGACGCCTCCAGGCATAAGCCCTAGACCTTCAGAAGTAGCTGTCCTCCCTCATCTTTGCCCACCCATGAAGCAGCGTTTTCAGCAGGCTCCTATTTGTATTCCAAGGCAGGCGATGGGTTTTCCTAGCCATCCTCTTGGGAACATGATTCTATTCTCTACATAAAAGCAAGGATACAATTAAAGCTACGCATCAGAGAGCAATCAAGGGAGCTAACAACTCCGCATTACTGCGAAGAGGATGCCACTGAACGAGGACAGTTTCCGCGGCAGCTTCTGTTGCCGCAAATGCAAGAGAGCAGCTCCTGGGCCTCTGCAGACCCTCAGAAGCAAAGACCCTCCCAGCAGGCAGGAACCTGGCTCATCCCAGACAGATGGGGATCTGCAGACAAAATATGTTGTCTTCCTCAGTAGCCTGGTCCAGCGTCTTATAAGGTTGCCCTTAGTTCTAACCAAAACCCTGCCCGCTGAGCTTTCATCCCGTATCTGTTCTCCTTGATGGAGACAGGGAAGATTGGCTCGTGTATCCCCATCTGATAACCTTCTAAAGCTTGGTGGTGGATTTCCTCTGAAGTGTCTCCATCAAGCCCAGAATATTAGAATATCATGTTAAGAAACTAAGTTGAAATGGCATATCTGATGATTTTGTTAAAAACTTTTGTTCGAGCACCTATTACATGTCAAGCAGGCGAGAACTAGGCGGGGAGCCGCAGACGGAAGCAGGGATCATCAGCACGTGTTGCCTGATCCTCTTCAGGCTTTGGAAGTGAGCTTGGAAGGCAGATAGTCTTGGGTGCAATCCACTTACTCTTTCTAGGGCAAGCTGTGCTCAGCTACCGGAGTCTCAGTTTTGTTACCGCACGTGGGGACGAAAATCCTATTTCAGAGGTTGTAGAATAAATGAGATAACGTAAGCAAAGCACAGTTCCGAATAGTGGAAGACACCCTGTAAATGTTACTCCTCCTTTCAGGTTTTATAATGATTTGGTGACGGGGACACCAGAGACATTGGGTGTCATAAGAAATTGGGTTTTGCTTTAAAAATGTGAATTTTTGTATATACTGTTGACTTTGTGGATCAGCTATAATTCTGTATTGGCTTGCCACAAACTCAGTTATGCCTGGTCTTAATATGCCAACATTCATTCACCCAACGAATATTTGTTAAGTGTCTTTTATGGTATAGTCAATGTATGTTAGGGGAATAACACCCACCTTTAATATGAGCTTGGTCTAGACATAATCAGGAAGGGAAATCTGCCAGGAAGAAAATCTTGTATGGAAGGAATTTCCAGGACAGTGGAAGATGGGCTCAGAGAAGCACAGCTGCCATCAGAGACATTTGTCAAATGCTGGCAGAAAAACTCCTCACCAAGGCCTGACTGCAAAAGAATCCTGGGAGCCTGGACTTGTCTCTTATTCTTGAATTGTATTTATTCTGGGAACCAAGCAGAGTGCTGTGTCAATCTGCTAAGAGGGAGGCAGAGTTATAAATAGGCTATGTGCTGGAAATAGGAAATAAGATGAAAGATGGCATTTGGGGCTTTCACGGCTCGTCCCCCCACCTTAGGCAGAGGGAGAAAAGCCACCCAGTTTGGTGGGAGCAAGAAATTCAGGAGCCATCGTTCCAAGAGAAGTGGAAGGGAGAGAGGAAGTGGGAAGTATGACGGTGGTGAAAAGCGGAGCTGTGGGAAGGACTGAGTGAGATGCCAGTGGAGGGGTAGGAAGGTAAGCCGGCCCCCCAGGCAGATGAGATGACATCAAAGAGAAAAACTCAGTGCTAGGACAAAGAGGGAAGAGTCTACCCAGCTGGACAGAAACCTGAAATAGCAAGATAGTAATCACGCATGGGAGAGGGATCAGGTAGGAGAAGAACTAAAAAGCTTAAGCCATAAAAATGGAATTAGGTAGCAAGGCAAATAGGACTGTGGCCAAGAAGACCAGGCCTGATCAGCAGCACTCCCAGGTAGCTCCCTTTACCCTCTTCCCCAGCACTCACGCTGGATATCTGCAAAGGCATTAGTGAGTGCTTAATCAGGGTGGGGAAAGGGTGTTCTAGCTGTGGTTGAGAGAGGCTGTAAGTGGAAAGAAGTCTTGAAATTGGAGGCAATTCTAGTCCCAGCATTGCCATCAACTAGACATATGACCTCAAACTATTTACCTGAACTCTGTGAGCTGTGTTTGAATATAGAGTCTGCTGTGAACTGTCTGTTGGAGCTTGAATGATTTTCTTCCCTTATCTAGACTTCCTTTTCTTTTTCCATACAGTGATATATGTAGACTGGGTCTTAAATCTCCTGCCAGGTGTAAAATTTGACACCTTAATACTTGGATGAATGCTTAGGGTGGGAGAGAATAGTAACGCCTAATTTAATCTGTTCTACAATAGGCAACAGCTCTCCTAGAGAACATCCGGTTTAGATGCTGGATGAATGGATTGCCCCAAGTCCTGTTCTAGCCAGAGTATGCTCCCTTTCAGTATTACAGAGTCATGCTTTTTACCCGCTGTCTATCGCACAGGTGCCAAGTTTGGCTCTGTGCCGTTTGCAGCAGTGTTAGGCCATACAGGAGAGTTTTTAGCAACTACCCACCCAAGATAAGGTAGGAAGGAGGCCTAGAGATAACATGAAATGGAGGGTCCTCAAAGAGGCATCGAGGGAAATAGTAGAAAAGCACTGTGCCAAGAAGATGAGCTATACCTAGTTATCTTGCAAATAGAAGGTAGGGGACCATAACTATGGTTCTGCTTCATTTCCCCAAGTGATCTCTTGCTGAGACTGAAACGAGGATTTGGGGAAGTCATAGGTCAGAGTACACCCAAGTACATTAATGTTCAGAAGTGTACTATGAAGGGGTTTTGCCCAAACTCATTAATCAAGAACAGCCCTATGGTATATGTAGGAGCTTGCCTCCTTTTACCTTACAATTACATGATCAGTTCACTTCAGGCCATGATGTGTCCTCCCGTTGGTCCATGTGCTTTACTAAGGTTTCATCAGCCCTGTAAAGATTCTCAAGTTACCTATAGAGATTCTCTCGCTTCTGCTCTGCCCTCCTGCCCATGTCATCCCTTCACTTCCCAAAGGAGCTAGTATATAAAACTGAATCCCCATTAGAGAGATAAGGTTGAATCTTATCCACCTTTTTTACCTTGTCTGGTAGGAGAACTCTCAAATGATTCAAACCTTACACATTTTCAACAATAGCTATGGATCTGGGTACTGGGTCACTCAGTCACCGCTTGGGGGTGGGGGGGCATAAGTTTTGGATGTTGGCCTAGGAGTCCTAGAGACTCATTATTATATTAAGGATTGTAAAATGTACCCCCCCCCATATTTGGATGAACGTGAGTCTTGGTCAGAAACCATCCTTGTGGGAAACTATTACCAGAAGGCAGAGTGTCCCCCCTGCTGCAGGTGTTTGGTCATAGTGACAAAGTGTGGTGCTGTGGTTGACTTATTGACTACCATTACCTCTTAGGGGGCAAGCCTTCATCAGGATGAATTGGTGGCAGGGTCAGACTGAATATCGCATAGGAGTAGTGCTTTGTTTGAGTTAGGGCCTTCCTCCACCACCTGCTTTCCTAGACAAGCAGTGGCAGTATCGCCTGGGAGCTTGTCTGAAGAGCAGAGGCTCAGGCCCTGTGCCAGGCCTACTGGATCAAAGTTGCAGTGACAAGATTCCCATGTGATTCGTATGCCCATGAAAGTTTAAGAAGCCCTGGGTTAGGGCGCTCCTTCAAAAAGCATATAAATGTGCCTTCTAGAGGGTTACTATAGGCCAGTCATTTCATGTAATGAGGATAGCTTAATCAGATTACTTCTCACTTATTCCTTAGCTAAAATAAGCCAGGGTGGGAATTTTGTTGGAAAGAAAAGGAAAAATTTCCAAACTCCCAATCTTTGACCCTTACTGTAACCTCAGCTCTCACCACAGAGACCTGGCACATAGTAGGACTCAAGAGATTTTTTGTTATTTGGCTGAACAACTGATTCACAATAAGAAAGAGTATGTGGTTTTGTGGTTTTGCTCTTTGCCATATGTAAAGGTGTGGTAGGCAGAATAATGGACCACAAAATGTCCATGTCCTAATCCCTGGAACTTATGAATCTGTTACCCTATGTGGCAAAGGGGAATTAATCAGCTGATTTTCAGATAGGAAGATTATCCTGGATTATCCAGGTAAGCCCGATGTAATTACAGTGGTTCTGAAAAATGGATGAGGGAGGCAGAAGAGGAAGTTAGAGTCAGGGAAGGAATGTGAGAAGAACTAGACTTGCCTTTGCTGGCTTTGAAGCCAGAGGAAGGGAGTCCTGAGTCAAGGAATCATCTCTAGAAGCAGGAAAAGGCAAGGAAGCAGATTCTCCCATAGAGTCTCCAGAAAGCCCAGCCCACACTTTGCTCTTTGCCCAGTGACACCTATGTTGGACTTCCTACCAACACGGAACTATCTGATGCTGAAGTTACACTGTTTAAACAACTAAATTTGTGGTATGTTGTTGCAACATCAATAGGAAAGTAATATACTACACCAGTGGTATAGTTAGTTTGTTCATTTTGAATATGGAAACAAACACAGAAATAGCATGTGTGTATGTGTGTACCTGTGTGTGTGTGTGTGTGTGTGTGTGTGTGTGTGCATGCATGTGTATGTGTGTACTGATCATCTGTCTATATCTAAACTTTGTCTTCTTTATATCCTTTGGAATTCAGGAGCATATGCTTGCATTAATCCCTTTCTCAGTTCACAGAATATCATCATCTATCCATGGAAGGACTCTGTTTTTTTTTTTTTAAGAAAAATATGTTATTTTCTTGTTTTTCCCTTCATCCGCTATTCCCAATCCCACTGCCCTCCTCCCATAGGCATCCATTCAAATTTATTTAATATAGTCTTTCCAATCCATCTGACAGATGTTTACTTAGCTATATGAGCACCCTTACAAAAATACACAAGGCTGTTTTATGTGGGTGTGTAATATATAAATGGAATCATGCTATAAATCTCATTCTGTTTTTACTTTTTCCTCTCAACTCTGTTCTTGAGATCAATCCAGACTGCCGTGTGGAAATCCAGTTCATTATCCTGGTGTATTCATATACCACGTTTTACCTGTACATTCCTTAGAGATGGATACTTAGGTTACTCTGACAGCGTGGCAGTGAACTTCCTTAAATACATCTCTTTGTGTTCCTAGGAGAACTTCCCCAGATGTATACCCAAGGGTCAGTTTGCTGGATTTTAAGGTCCTTGATTGCCCTTCAAAATGGCTATACCAGCAGTAAATAAGAACCTTGTTTCCCCACCTCCTTGCCAATGCTTGGTAATATCTAGCCCCCAAGGCAAATATAGCTGTGGGCAACAACTGGCTGTGAAAGGAAGTATGGATGACTTAGTGGAGATCATGCTGTGAATGCACAATGGGCAGGGATAAATTAGAAAATAATTTTTGGAAGAAGAGAGAATTATAAGTGACAGTTGCGGTCAGAAAGGGGAAAGCCTTTCAGGCAGGGAGGATGTGTGCAGGGCTCACAGGGCTCAGACTGATCACCAGTGAGTGGTCCTTAAGGGCAGAGGAGATCTCCCTTCTTCTGACCACAGCTAGCTGGCCCTCAGTCCACGCTGCAGCCTCCTACTCACCCTCCCACCCAACGAAAGAGGTCTTCTCTGAACTTCCCTGAGGACATGAGGGCTCTCAGCTTTCAACTCCCTCTCTTCTTTAACTCTCTCTTTGCCCAGTTCTAAATTTATACGGTTTGACAAAATGTATACAATTGATGAGTTGACAGACGCATACCCCTGAGAAATCACCAACACAGTCAACACATAGAACATTTCCATCATCCCCAAAACATTCCTTGTCCATGTTTGCAGTCCACTTTTCTCTCTGCCCCAATAGCCCCACAGATCCACTGATCTGCTTTTTGTTCCTATAGGGAACTGCATTTTCCAGAATTCTGTATAAATAGGGTTTTTTTAAAAGCTTTTATTTATTTATTAGAGAGAGAGAGTGAGCACTCAGGTGGGGGGAGGGGCAGAGGAGAAGGAGAGAGAGAATCTCAAGCAGACTCCATGCTGAGCGCAGGTCCTGTTGCAGGGCTTGATCATGACCCTGAGATCATGACCTCAGCCTAAATCAAGAGTCTGACACTTATCTAGCTGGGCCACCCAGATGCCCCATTTATAAATAGGATTTTACAGTATGTACTCTTCTGTGTCTGGATATTTTTTCTGCTCAATATAGTTATTTTGAGATTCATTCATCTTAGTGACATATCAATAATTTATTCCTTTTTATCACTGAATAGTATTTCACTGTATGAATATATGACATTTTCTTTATTCAATTGTTGAGAGACATTTAACTTATTTTCTGTTTGGGGCTATTATGATTAAAGCTGCTATGAATATTCATGTACAACTTTCATGTTTGCTTTAGTTCTTTTGGATAAATAGGAGTTCAATGACTGGATCAAATGACAGGTATATGCTTACCATTTTAAAAAACGGATACACTCTTTTTCAAAGCGGTTGTACAATTTTACATTCTTAACAGCATTGTTAAGAGAGTTCCAGCTGAGCCACATTCTTGCCAACAGTTGGTATGGTCAGATTTTAAAAAATATTTTACCGTGTGAATGGGTGTGTAATGGTATTTCATTGTGGTTTTAATTAGTAAAATGACTAATACACAATTCCAACTAATGCTGTTGAGCTTTTCTTATGTGCTTATTGACCATTCGTATATCTTCCTTGGCGAACTGTAGCTTCAAATTTTTTGCCCAGATTAAAATTGTTTTGTTTGTATTTTTATCATTGAATTTTAAGAATTCTTTGTGTATTCTGGATATAAGTCCTTTGGCAGATTTGTGTATTGCAAATAATTTCTTCCATTCTGTGGCATAACTTTTCATTTTTAAACAGCGTCTTTCAAAGAGCAACATTTAAAAATCTTGGTTTGGGTCCAATTTATCAACTCTTTTTTAAAAAACAATTGTTCATGTTTTCTGTATACTAAGAAATCTTTGTCTACCCCAAAGTTGCAAAGATTTTTTTTCCTGTTTTATTCTGGAAATTGTGTAGTTTTAGATTTTATACCACTTGTGCATAATCTTAACTTCCTCCTTTGATCTCTGAGATTCTTGGATCCATGGGTTTTTCCTAGAAGGGTCAGTATGTTTTTTTATATATAATGGGAACAAACTTTAAGACCTAACTGGAGTCCCATGAATACATCATCAGCCATTTGGGTTCACAGGTGCACCAACATATAGAAGAAAATCTAAAATCCCACTGAGTGGTTCTCTTCTATGTAGGTACCACAATGTAGAAGATGACTAGCTGTCTGATCTGGAACCTAAAGTAGATTCGTATCTCTCCAAAGAAAAGTGGGCAGGTGTGCCAGGGACTGATTTGCCTAAAGGAAGAGGGAACTTGTTTTGTTCAAGTTCCTGGGGGGGGAAAGGGGGAATCAGGAGGGGGCATGGTATCTCTCCTGGGTATTTATGATGAGCCAAGTGCTAGCAACTCAAGCAGGATCTGAAGAATATGATGTCACAACTGATGTTGTGAGCAGAGGAACATAAACAGAGGTGCTACCTGGATAGCAGTGGGGGAAAGTGTTTTACACAAAGTGTTCCCACTTCACATAGACTCAGTAAGACTTTAACTAGGGAGGACTCTGGGGAGTATAGAACCACTGGTTCGTTGGGATTTGTAGCTCTAGGAGCTCCTTGAGCCACCAGCCTTGACACAGACATCAGTGTGGTCACAGAAAAAATAAGAGGGGACAGAGGTGAAAAACAAGAGAAGAGCTCTTGAGTGCATAAGAGACTTCCCCTGGGAACTCGAAAAAACATAGGAGTAGAGAGTTATTGCCAGTAACAAGACAGATTCTCATGCATCACCTCTGGGGGAATGTGGCTTCCTCCTATCTTCAGCTTTTGAGAATCACTGCTTGTAATGAGAAATATTAGTGATGTGGAGCCAGAAAAAAGTCTGAGAGACACTGCATCAGGGGAAAGAGGAGGCAGTGGTCACCTGTGTCCTTGGATCAGTCATCTTCTTGGCCTGGGACTATGGACTCAAGTTCACATTTAGCATGGCATTGTAACTCAAAAATACCTGGAAAATTGCTCGAGGGGTAAAGGTACACTTAACTTGGTTTTCTGTCTGGAAATATGGAGCAAGTATAAGAGACACAGAAGCAGACCCATATCCCTCAGGTCTTACCATTTCAGTGCTCCAGACATCCTCCTACGGCCAGTATCTGCATGTCGGTGCTTGAGGACTTCATCTGGAAACCTGGAAGGTCACTAGGCCTGAGGTCCATGGCAGTTCAGACATTTTGGAAGATTAACTGGCCCCCATCCCCCAGAGTATCTTTCAACCAATAAGTGATAGGAGATGATGTATAAATATCCCAGCAACCTCATCCTTTGGGTGGGATAATTCTGAGGTGTGTGTTTTCTACTGTTCCTCAGCAAGATTAAGCAATAGTTGTCCACTGTGTGGTTGGCTTCATAATTCACTTTTTATTGGCTGTCTTCCCCTCCCTGACTCATTTCCTCACTCTCTTGCTGGTATTTCCTTGGATTAAATCCCAAACAAACTACTTGCTCTCAAATCCTTGTTTCAAGGTCGGCTTCTAGAGGACCCCAAACTAAGACAATTCTCCAGGATAAGTTAGCATCACTACGCACACATTGCTGGAGAGCTGCTAAAGAGAACCACCCTTCCTCTTATTCCTCTGTCTTCTTATCTAAGGCAGTGGGGCCTGCACCCAGAGATCTGGGGGCGTGCTCTGTGTACTGTCCTCTGGGCAGGCCTGGTATTTTGCAAACTTGTTCACAGGTGTTGGGGAATCTCCTCATTGCAATGTGATGTGAAATTTAAATGAAAAAAGGAAAGAGTTGACTGAGATGCTGTACTGATGGGGGCAGGGGGAGCCATCTTTATGGAGAGTGGCATCTCCTAAACTGTGTTTCCTAGTGTTCTGGGAGATGCTTGAGAGATGGAAACCCAAAACTCAAGTTCCTATGGTCATGCATTTAGGAATTGCTAGGTAAAGCAGGGACTGTTTTATGGTAGGACTTCTCAGGACCTTTAATATGACAAGGTGCATTGTGATCTCTGAGAGATGGTGTTTTCCAAATCTCTCTGACCATGACCTTTTGAGGAAACATCTACTGATACCCCACTGAAAATGTTTTGGGAAGTGATGGTAAAGAGACATAAATTTTCCCTCTTCCAAATGCATGTCTTTCAATCATGAGCGTTTCGAAATGAATTCTGGCTTTCATCCCAGTGGTTCAAATGTCCTCTCTCTTCTCTCTTCCCTGTGAAACTAGACTTCAGTGGGGTGGTTAATCCTCATTATATTTAAAGTACCGTGATCATCATAAGACCCAGCAATTGCCTGGCCTTTGCAGTCTCCAGACTGTGCTCCTATACATTAATCCCCCCAACAACCCAGAAGGTAGGTCTTCTAGCTCCTTATTTAATAGGTGAGGGGACTAGAGTTCAGAGCGTTTCCCAGGATCACTTGGTGGTACATCAGGGCAGGAAAACTGGGATTTGAAGAAAGCCACGCAAGTGCGGCAACTCTGATTTTTCTCTACATGGTCTGAACTTTGAGTAAAAATTCAGTTAACAGAGCAGACTTTTCTAAGACTTTGGGGTTTGAAAAGGTCATTGGACCAGGCCCAGAAAGAGATGAAAGCACATCCGTTCTCAGACTGTGTGATTTGGGATTCATCCAGGTGGTCTGTGGGCTGCATCCTTACACCACAGAAGGGTGGTGGCACTGTAGATAAGATCAGGGCTTCCAAAGCAAACCCCGGGTTTGAATTTTTGCTCCGTCATTTACCAGCAGCGTGGCTTTGGGCAAGGTACTTAAACAGTCTGAACCTCAGTTTCCTCATCTATAAAGCGGAGAGAGTAATATTTCTCATGGGGCTGCTGTGAGGCTGAAATTAGAGTATACCTAGCCCTCTTCACACAGGAGGTGCCTGGCATATAGTAGGAATGAAAAAGAAGAAGTAGCTATTACTAGTAGAATTGTTTTTTGGTTTTTTTAAAAAGATTTTTCATTTATTTTTTGACAGAGAGAGACAGCCAGCGAGAGAGGGAACACAAGCAGGGGGAGTGGGAGAGGAAGAAGCAGGCTCCCAGCGGAGGAGCCTGATGTGGGGCTCGATCCCAGAACGCCGGGATCACGCCCTGAGCTGAAGGCAGACGCTTAACGACTGCGCCACCCAGGCGCCCCTACTAGTAGAATTGTATCCACAATTTTTACTTTCTGGCATGAATTAATCATTTAACAAAAACCAGACATCATTTTTGTTGGTGCCTTACTAGAAATAGTGCTGTTTGCTAATGACTTCTGGCAGTAGTTTTTAAAAATTGTTGTTGTTTGTTTTGGGTTTTATTTTGTGTAAAAATAGGACTAAGTGAGATAGGTCTTTACAACTTTTTTTTTTTTTTTTGCAGCTACACAGCTCGTCAACACTCCCTCACACTCCACCCCACCCCCTGAAAAGAAGGAAAAAGAACAAATTGAGAACGTATGGAACCACAACTCAGAAACCTGAGCATTTTCCATTTCAGCTTTTCTTGGAATAATTTGATGAAAAGCCTGTGCTGTGGTTTTAAATGGCATTAGGGTGCCCATCTTCTGTCCCTACCTCTAAGCTCCTGAACATGATTTATATTTCCCTATTTTAAGCTAGCACAGATTTACGAGACTTTAAACACCATAGTTGACGTTCTTGGAAGTTTAAAGGGATTAAGCCTGTCCAGCAATACCTGGGGGGTGTATAGGTTGTTTAAAAGATTTATCAGCATTTCCATGTTAAAACCCACTTTTCAAGGATTCTCATAGCCTGGGCCTGAATCTATTTATTTTGGGCAGAGGAGTGAATTTTTAGGATTTCTCTTAGATTGAAAAAAAAATCCATCCCTCTATTGCTTCCTGCTTTGTTTTTTGGGCTGTGCCTCTGCCCTTCACCTCTTTCATGTCTAGTTTGCTCTGTCTTCTCTGGGGTTTCCTTTCTTCTGTTCCTGTTTTCTCTCCAGCGATTAATCTCCTGGTATTCCTCTACGTTCATGTATTCACAAGCTCAGCTCCGACCCAGGAACCTAACAGCAGCTGGAGGGAGTCTGACACTTCCCAGCTCTTGGACTCTTGCTTGAGGGGGCCAGGGGAACTGAAGGGGGGGGGTTGCATTGTAGTGGGTGATAGTTGGCCGTGGAGGTGGGAATGCCTCAGGCCAGAGGGGTGACAGATCCCCAGGTTTACACCAGATGGTGCAATGACTCCGTGGCTGAGAGGGTCTGGCTGGAGTCTGGAGTTTCCAAATCAAGTGCCCATTCAAGGCAAAGAGCACAAAATTCCTAGGCAGTTAGGTGTAGGAGAAGCTGTATTGAACGACATTGAAAATGGGTTCAGGGCGCAAAGTGGGCACACACTCTTTGTCACATTCTACCGATGCTGTGAAGAGCCAACATTCTCCTCATTGCCAATTATATTCTCATCAGCCTCCACTTCTTACCTCTCAGATTTCTTCCAAGTCCTAGCTCTGCCCACCTTGTCAAATCACTGTGGGTGTAGGGAACATGAACTCATTTTAATATCAGCCTGAACCAGACATCACTGGGAAGGAAATTGGAGAAGCTATTCCAAAGTCAAGTAAAAATAACTTTGGTGAGTGCATACTCTATGATTCCATTTATATGAAAACCCTAGAAAAGACAAATCTAATCTATAGTGACAGAAAGCAGATCCTTAGTTGCCTGGGGCCAAGGTAGGGCAAGATTAACCGAGATGCGGCACAAGAGAATGTTTTGAGATGCAGGAAATGAGCTTTGTCTCAATTATGGTGATAGTTGCACAGGTATATAATACCTTAAAATTCATTAAAATGTACAGTTAGGGGCGCCTGGGTGGCGCAGTTGTTAGGCGTCTGCCTTCGGCTCAGAGCGTGATCCTGGCGTTCCGGGATCGAGCCCCACATCAGGCTCCTCTGCTGGGAGCCTGCTTCTTCCTCTCCCACTCCCCCTGCTTGTGTTCCCTCTCTCGCTGGCTGTCTCTCTCTGTCAAATAAATAAATAAAATCTTTAAAATAAAATAAAATAAAATGTACAGTTAGAACAGGTGTAATATTATACCTCAATCTTTAAAAATGTATCTTCTGTGCATCCACACTCCTCACTCCTCTATTATCACGGACAATGGAGAGCTGAGTACCAATTTTAGAAGTTTCCCCAATCCATAGATGGTTGTTCAGCCAGCCTATGCTGTGTATCTGTATAGGGCATGGAGATAATCCAGAGCAGTAGATAAACACCCAATCAGTTATAATTGACTTTGAAATGTTTTCTGTGCCTTTACATTGCCTGAGTACAACCTGACTGATGGGGCAGGAGGGAGCCGGCAGCCAAGAAATGTGGGGAAGCCAGATTAAACAATTACCAGGGAGAGACAACAATGGGGTGAATGACCACACAGATGATAACTGACTGTTGACTTTGTCCTGTGAACTGTGCATGGTATGAAAGTGGAAGGGGATTGGTGAGGGGGAGCAGATGCACATTAGAAATCAAGCCAACCACACCGAATGGTCCTGGCATCTGGATAACTGGAGGTCTTCACCAATTCCATCTTTTCCACATCTCTAATTAAATTTTTGATATTGCTTAAGTCAGGCACAGTGCCCTATTCATTTCGACATCCAAATACCCACTTTAAAGTTGGCCAGGCTCACCTAGAGGATGATGTAAATAGATCAAGGATGGAGTTAAGATTTAGGACATTGGAGTTTTGTCCCTGCTGCGTGACCTCCTGAAAAATTACTTAGCTTATTTATTTGTCCACTTATTCAATAAAGTTATAGAACACCTGCTATGAATTAGGTGGTTTGCGAGAAACTAGGGACACATGACTCTAGGCATCACGTTCCTCATTTGTAAATGCTCATTCTGGGATCCCTGCACCATCCCACCACTGCATCGATGGATAGTATGGGCACTGATGTCGTCAGGCTCTGAACCCCTCAGGGTTGTGCCTCAATGATAGAGCTGACTGGGAGGATTCCCTCACTTCTCTGATCTGTATCTTTCCAAAGGGTATTTCTAAGGCACTTAGAGCATCTTTGCCATAAAAAGTTCCATGGAAATGAAATTAAGCATTTTAGTTTTGTTTGTTGAAAAAAAATGCCGTTAAAAAACCTTCTTAGGAAGGTTTTTTTTTTTATTTTAAATATTTTATTTATTTATTTGACAGAGAGAGAGACAGCCAGCAAGAGAGGGAACACAAGTAGGGGGAGTGGGAGAGGAAGAAGGAGGCTCCCAGCGGAGCAGGGAGCCTGATGCGGGGCTCAATCCCCTGGGATCAGGGCCTGAGCCAAAGGCAGATGCTTAACAACTGAGCCACCCAGGCGCCCCTCTTAGGCAGTTTTTAAATTAATCCGTTATTGCTTCAAAGCACAAACTCATATATAGTTATAAACTAAGTTTACATTTGATCTAATGCAGAGCAGTAGACCAGGGCTTTTGTCCAGTCTTCCTCCTGATTTGCAGCATTCCCTGTCCTACCTGCCCCTGCTCCAAGCAAGTTTTAGAGATCAACGGATGCAAAATTGCTTTTCTTCCTATAGTCCTTCTCATACTTACCTTCAAGCATACAAGATCTCTTCCTTTTTGGGTCATCAAACCAATCTCAGAAGAGTCTGACGGAGTAGGATTCAAATTCTACTCTGTCCATTTATAATATGTGACCCAGGGAAAGTTGCCTAACCTTTCTGTGTTTCATCTGGAAGTGGGGTAATAATGTCTACTTTGAGTTGTTGTGCACTTTAAATAGAATAATGGATTAAAAGAAACACATAGCATCGTGTCTAGCCAATTGTAGAAAATCAGTTGGTGGTTGTTATTAAAGCCCAGCAGAAAGGAAGTCTGGGGAGTGAAGGGAAAAAGTCCCCCATAGAGTTAGAAGTGATTCTGATTCCAAGAATCCACTGATTCTTGGAATGGAGGAACCAGGACTTTCAGCTTTGTTGAGTGGGTGGTGACCATCGGATTGTTAAACTCATACTCCCAATCTAGAAGAAGGCTTGACATTCTATGAGGTAAACTGAGTCATCCATAGGCCCTTGACCCAAGAGTGGAAGAGTTTTTCTCTTGAACCCAGTATCCAGTTGTAGGAGGGATGCATATGGAACAATGATGGAAAAAAAAGTCATGCTCCGGCTAGCTGTGATGGCCACATCAGCAGACGCCACAGTCAGTTTACTTCCACATTCCCCCAGAAAGGTTCAGATCTCCTGGCCCTTTCCAAAGAAGGCACTGTTCCACCCAACAGGTCAAAATGAGTGTCACGAAGAGGGTTGAGAACCCGAAGATAGAGTATGCCTGCTGATCCAAGAACAACAGACAACTGGCTCAGGCTGTGATTAAAGTTGGTTGGAATTCACAGCCGCAGAACAATGACCACATTCATGAACTGAACTTCTGCTTACTCTCCTATTCCAAAGTTCTTCATCTTCCTTCCACATGGACAGCCAGCTGTGCTGAGAGATTTGTGTGTTAGCACCTGGAAGTGTTGGATGGACTTGATTACTGTGTAATAAAATCTAACATGAATGACTTGAAAGTATAGTTAAAGGGTGCAAATCTATTTGTAATTACTGGGGACCCTCCCATCCCCAAAGAAAAGCCCACTAGATTATAGAGATCCCTATGGGCAGGGACCATATCTGGTTTTGTTGTTGTTGTTTTGTTTTTTTACTGCTTTATATCCAACATCAAACACAGAGTTTTTGGGGAAACCAACCATTCGGGTTTGCCTGGGACTCTCTGGTTTTAGCACTAAAAAGTCCTTCATCTCAGGAAACACCTCTGTCATTGGCAAACTGGGATTATTGGTCACTCTAGGCTTGGCACATAGTAGATGCTCAAGAAATTTTTGTCAAACAAAATAAAATAAATTAAATAAGCAGTAGTGGTAGAAGTGTAATTGGAATCATAATGTAATACATTAGATTAACTTCTGTGGGTAGGAATCTACCTTCAGAAGATCTAGATTTGAAGCTGAGTTTGGTGAAACCAGCATGCTATTTTGATGGTATATAGGTCCACTCTTGCTTTAAATATCTCATTTCTGTCCCTTCTTTTGAACTTAGTTTATACATCTGGGCTGTCAGTTAGCAATAGGCTGCGCAGTTTCAAAACTGTCAAAACATGGTGAAAATATGATGAGGATTTCTAAAGTCTTTTCCCATTTGGTAACTTTCTCACCCTATCTACACAGAAGCCAGGTGTTTTAAATTGACCTGTAATATACACTTGGGAAGAAAGGAGCATTTCTCCAATCAAAGTAAACAATCCTTTATTGATGACTGCTCTGGGCAATGTGCTGGGTGCTGCAGGGCATTCAAAATGAGCGAACTAGGATCCTTGCCTTTAGCAGCTCTCGACCTAGCGGGGGTGTTTGTGCATAAACATGCATAAATATTTATGACATGAAGCAGGCTTGATACATGCATGCTATTTTAATGATTTCAGTTGTGCCCTTTGTGACTATGAGAGAGAGGTCATAGAATGTCTTCCAAAAGGAGGTGGGATTTAAGGTGGGCTTCGAAGAAAGCATCGGACATCAAAGACTGATTATGGGGTGAAGAGAAAGCAACTTTCCAGGTAGAAGGAAGAGTATGGGTATGACAAATAGTTGCATTAGGCTACTTATCACATAAACCTGACCATAGGGCTTTAACTAAATGGAGGCATATTATTCTCACAGAGCAAGAAGTCCAAGACTATGCAATAGCTCCAGGGTGGCATCAGTGTTCCAGGCTCCTTTTCTCCTGCTTCACCATCCTTAGCTTATGGCTTTGTTGCCTCCTGGCCTCATAATGGCTGCTTTACCTCCTGCCTCCTGTTTGTGGACCAGGCAGGAGAAGGAAGAAAGGAAGGAAGGAAGGAAAGGGGAAACAGGAAAAGGAGAAAGGCATGTGGAAGAGAAAGGGAGGGTTTGTATGAAGAGGGCAAACACTTTCCCCAACTCCCAAGCTGACTCTCTCTGAGTCGTGTCTCATGACAAGAAATGGGTTACATGGCCACCCCTACTACAAAGGAGTGGGGGCAGGTGAGTATTTTAGCTGGGCACACTGCTCTTCTGAATAATATGGCCATTCTCTTAGTGAGGAGGCATGGATTTGGGGTAGATAACCAGCAGTGTCTATGCCTTTGAGCAGAAAGTTAGGGATGGGGACAGGGCAGGGATTGCTGGATAAATGAGAATGAAAAGTAGAATCTTATGCATGAAATGAAGCTTGAGTGTGTGTGTAGGTAGGACAAGATGGACAGGGGTGGCTTTGGAGAGTATGGGAAGGAGTAATCGGAAGAAGATAAGATTGGAAACATATGAGCCAAATGAAGGAGACGTGGGGCTTTTATCTGGCTCTTTAATTTCTCTGTGGAAGATCCAGAACAGCTTAGATGATCCTGTTTCACATTCTGTGAGGCGGCCTTCATCCCTTACTCCCAGCTTTTGTCCTCCTCGGTCTCCTGTTATCAAGCACGTTGGATAGAGATATAAAAAACACCACTTTCAAACTTGTACCCTTATGTTATATGAGAAGATGATAATGGAAATGCTTAAACTATTTTCTTTCCCTAAATTCACCTGTTATCTATATTTTAATTTTATATTATTATTATTCACATATTCTGTTGATCAACTCCTTTAATTCCCTTGGGTACCATACTCTATCAACCTTTCCATGACGAAACAGTTGGAAATTGTGTACTGCTAAATACGAGTTAGAAAAAAAATGTATACCAGAAACATAATACTTAGAAATTGACACACATATTTCTGTATGTAGATTTATGATTAGTATTTAGCCATGCTAAAATTGTATTTTACACACACATATTTCCCATTCATAACTGTCTTTTGAGAGTCAGATTTGTTCTTCAGCTTTGCAATTTCTTTTGTATCTTGGTGCAATTTGCTTTGGTCACTCTCTAAGCTACAGCTCTGAATAATTTTCCCATTGCTTGGCTCAAGCCCTTGTCTTTTTTCAGCATAATAGCTTTTGAAGGTAACTTTAAGCATTAACAAGAGTTGAAGAACCATGAAGAGTTTACTAGTATTAGAGGAAATCATGACATTATTTATTACTCTAAGTCAGGAGTCAGCAAAAGTTTTTTTGTAAAGGACCAGAGAGTGAATGTTTACAACTTTACAGGCCATATGGTCTCTGTCACAACTCCACGACTCTGCTGTTGCAGCACAAAAGTAGCCCGAGACGCTCATTAAATGAATGGGCGTGGCTGTGTTTGAATAAAACTTTATTTATGAGATCCCGCTCTAAGTGAATAGCAGGGAGAGACTCTCTCCCTTGCTCTACATCTCTCTCCACCGCTCTCGCTCTCCTATCTTATTTTCTTCTTATCAACATCTCTCTTCCACTTTTGTTTTTATACCTTTTTCACCCTAACCTGTTTCGCTTTCTTTTCCACATCTTGATTTCTTTCTTGTCACTTGCTACAAGACATATCCCCAAGGGATGGTTGGCAGATCCTCCTAACCCCTGGAGATGGCATCAGAGAGGAAACTTAACTCTTGGATGAGGCCACTTAGTGACACACAGAGGCTCCTGGGGCTGACTGGATTATGTATCTGGTGACTACTTAAGTGCATGTAACTTTCCTTGGGTGGCTTAAGAAAGTTTCAGTTTATTAGCTGCAGAATTCCTTCTGGCTTCCTTGGACCTGAATCTTTGAGATGACTAAAGAGGTCTTTCTCTTACAAAGTCTGTGGAAATCCAGGTGCATTTGCATGTTCTTTAATCTTTTTGAGTGTCCCCACCTTTTCAGTCTAGGCAAGGCTGGCAGGGAACGTGGGGGTGCAATCTATGAGGACAGCTTCCTTCGGAACTGGAAGAAATCCGGATTGCTTTACCTACTGCAGATTTCCTCCTCCAGGCAGGCTTTTTGGCCACCACAGCCTTCCCCTCAAAGACAGGATGAGGGGGAATTCACTTCAGTTGCAGCAGGAAAGATTAAGAGTAGAGGTCAGGAAGAACTTTGGTTCTGTCACAACTGTGTATCAAGCAAGGCCAAGACCAGGGGATGTTTTGGCGTTGCCTTGGAATTGTTAAAAGAAAAGGACAGATTACTTCCTATGCTTACTCCAAACAGAAAATAGTGTGACAAAGGAAGCAGCTTTGTGTTAGAAATTTCCTGTGCCGTATTGGCTGAGGGCTGGGAATCAAGATTTGAGGCCCAAATATCTTCCACCAGCTTCCTCTATGCAGGCCAACCCTCAGGATGCTGGCTGATCACTGCGACAGGGAAGGCCACCCGCCCTTCCAGTTTCTGAGGGACTCTGATCATTTTCCAGATTCAGAATTTTCTATCTCCCTCTTTTTCTCTCAGCTGTCTTTCAAGTCTGCAGAGCTATCCTCATTTGGAAAACCGAAATGAAGTGAAGATTTGGAAGCTTGGTCATCCTGTTGAAATCTACTCTCTGTCTTTCTTCACTGCCCAAACTTCACGGACAGACAGTTCAGCTGTGGTGCTTCCATTCCCCTCACCACGCGCTGGCCCCCGTCCTGTCTGCAGCCAGCTTCCGCCCTCCACTTTCTCTCTCCGGGCTGCTTATAGCCTGCACTGATCAAATCCTGTCTCCATGCCCCTCACTTCTCTGTGGCATCTGACATTCTGGACCCATCTGCCTCCCAACACAGTCTTGTCTCCTGTCCCCAAGGCCAACATGCTCCTGTGACTTGTATGTCTCTGTTTCTTTCAGGTACTGGCTTTACTGCCACACCTTGCCTGGGGAAGCCAGTTGGCAAGCTATTGTAGAAATTCAAGATTACGGAGCCAAGGGCTGTGGGCTGGCGTTGGAGGGAAAGGAGGCAATGGATGCCATTTCAAAGGAAAGCTTTGGCTTAATGACAGCATGGACGCAGGGCATCGAAGAGGCAGAGGAGCCAAGCAAGTCTCCCAGGGTTCGAGTCTGTGACACTGGGATAATGAAGTCAGGAAAGTCGGGAAGAGGTGCTGGTTCCAAGGCAAATTTGATTTGAGTAGAAAGCAGGACATACAAGTGGATAATATGTCTAAAGAGGGAAAGTTAATGGAAATGGATAGAAAACCTTTTATCTCATTTGCTGTTGTTGCTTCAGCCAACTCCTGGCTCCTTAATCAATATTTCCAGTTCCCAAGCCATCCCAGGCTCTGCACCGACCATTCTAATTGCTGGTGGGACGCGACCGCCTGCTTGCTCACCACCCCTCAGACTCCTAAAGCAGGACACGCATTACAGGGAAGCAGCCTGGAAAACTGGCCTTGGAGTCATGAGTTCTGGGGTCTGCCGTTTGGGCAAGTCACTTTACTCTCCAGTTAACAGTTTTCTCATCAGTGAACCGAAGGTTTAGGTTAAGTAATATCTTATTTAATCGCTTTCCTGTTTTTCCCCAGTGTGGTTTCTCTCCTAGATTTTTTTTCTTCTGTTAGTTGTGCCACCATTCTTCTAGTGGCCTCGTGCCCAGAAGTGTCCTGAACTCCTGACGTTCTTGTGCTCCATGTAAGAAAGACTCCCCAGGTGATGAGTCTCTTTCTCCTCATTGTAAAGAATCATGTTACGAAATTTTAAATATTTAAATATAGTGTCTATATTTTGAGACCATGAAAATCCCATATAATCCCCACAAAATAACTGCTATTTCTTGTAAGCACATAGAGTTTTACCATATTTTTTAACAAAAATTAATATTTTTAAAAATAGCTTTATTGTCAAATGTTTGACATTTGATAAATTGGATGTATGTATGTATTTATTTAAAGAATTTGTTTATTTATTTAACAGAGAGAGAGAGAGAGAGTGCACAAGCAGGAGAAGCGGCAGAGGGAGAGGGAGAAGCAGGCTCCCCGCTGAGCCTGACACGGGACTCGATTCCAGGACACTGGGATCATGACCTGAGCCAAAGGCAGACGCTTAACTGACCAAGCCACCCAGGCGCCCTGAGATTGGATGTATTTAAAGTGCACAATTTGATCAGTTTTGACATAAGCATACACTTATGCAACCATCTCCATGATCAAGAACATCTCCATTACCTCCAAATGTTGCGTCATTCCCCTTTGTCACCCCACCATCCTGCTCCTCCTCTCCCAGTCTGCCCGTCTGGTCATCTCCAGATAACCAACGACCTGTGTTCTGCAAGCATAGATTACTTTGTGTTTCCTAGAACTTTATATAAATGGAATAATTTAGTACGTACTTTTTTTTTTTACTTCTTTCACTCAGCATGATTAGTTTGAGTTTCATCCATGTATTGTTGCTATAGAAAGAATTCATTCTTTTTTATTACCAAGTAGTAGTCTATCCTGTGTATATACAGTAATTTGTTTATCCTTTCCCCTGTTGATGGATTTTTGGATTGCTTCCAGTTTTTGGCTATTATAAATAAAGCTATTAGGGGCATTTGTGTACAAGTCTTTGCATGAATATATGCTTTTATTTCTCTTGGGTAAATATCAAGAATGACTGAGTCATATAGCAGGTGCATGTTTAATAAACTGTCAAACTATTTTCTGAACTGGTTGCACCATTTTACATTCCCACCAGAAGTGCAGGAGAGTTCCAGTTGTTTCACATTTTCACCAACATTTGAGATGAGCAAGTCTTTTTATTTTTAGACATTTTAATAGATTGTGACATCTCCTTGTGGTTTTAATTTGTATTTCCCTAATGACAAATGATGTTGAGTATTTTCTCAAGTGTTTATTTGCCATGTATTTGCTAATGTGGGTTTATGTTCAAATCTTTTGTCCAATTTTTAAAAATTGGGTTTTTTTTCCTTCTTATTTTGGAAGTTCAAGAGTTCTTTATATATTCTCGATATAGTCCTTCATCAGATAGGTGATTTTCAAATACTTTCTTTTAGTGGCTTGTCTTTTCATTATCTTAATAGTATCTTCTAAGGCAGAACTTCTTAATTTTTATGAAGTCAAGTCTATAATTTTTTAAAAGAGATTATGCCTTAGGTGTCATATCTAAGAAATCTTTGCCTACCCTGAAGTCACCAGGATTTTCTTCACTGTCTTCCAGAAATTTTATAGTTTTGGGTTTTACATTTAGGTCTATGATGATTTTGAGTTAATTCTTGTATATTGTGTGAGATACTGATCTAAGTACATTTTCTTTTTGCATACAGATATTACGTAGGGAGAATAATACTGTTCCCCAAAGGTGTCTATGTCCTGGTCCCCAGAACCTGTAGATATGTTATGTTACACGGCAAACAGGAATTAAGGTTTCAGATGGAAGTAAGGTTGCTAATCAGATGACCTTAAAATAGGGAGATTATTCTAGATTTATCTGGGTGAGCCCAACGTAATCACAGAGGTTCTTAAAAATGGGAGGGGGGCTGAAAGAGAACCAAAGATGGCAGTGTAGAATGGACTTGGCCTGTATTGCTGGTTTTGAAGATAGAAGGAGGGAGACACAAGCCAAAAAAAGGCTTCTAGAAGATGGGCAAAGCAAGGAAACAGATTCTACCCTGGAACCTCTAGAAAGAATGGGAATCCCTGTTAATACCTTGATCTTAGCCCAGTGAGACCCGTTTCAGACCTTTGACTTCCACAATTACAAGATAGTAAAATTTGTGTCATTTTAAGTCACTATGTTTGTGGTAATTTGTTATAGCAATCACAGAAACTGACACAGGTTTTCAGTTGTTCAGGCACCATCATAAAGAGCATCCTTCTTACACCAAATTCCCTTTGATCTTTGTTGAAAATCAATTGAACATACGTGTGTGGGTTTGTTTCTGGACTCCATTCTGTTCCATTCATCTATTTTTCTATCTTCATGCCAAAATCACATTGTCTTGGTTACTGCAATTTTATAGTGAGCATAGAATTTGGGTAGTGTAAGTCCTCCAATTTTCTTCTCAGTTTTCCTGGCTTTTCTAGTTTCTTTGCATTGAGTCAGCTTGTCAATATCTACCAAAAAAACCAAAACAAAAAACCAAAAAAATTTCACAAAACCCTTCTGGGATCTTAATTGGGATTGCAATGAATCTACAGATCAGTCTGGAGAAAATTGATGTCTTAAGCATTTTGAGTCCTCTGACTCATGACACAGTATATCTCTCCATTTATTGAAATCTTCTTTAATTCCTTTCAGCAGTGTATTGTAGTTTACAGTGTGTGGGTCTTGCATATCTTCAGTCAGACTTAGCCTTTATATTTAATATTTTGCCAAGCTAATGTAAATAGTGATTTTTAAAATTTCAGTTTTTAAACTTTCAATGCTAGTGTAGAGAAATACAATTTATTATTTTAATTGGTCTTATATCCTGAAATCTTACTAAATACATTATTAGTTCTAGAGGTATTTTGATAGATTTCATGGAATTTTCCAAGTAGACAATCACGTTGTCTATGAATAATGATAGTTCTACCTCTACTGTCTAATTTGGGTGCCTTTAATTTCCTTTTCTTGCCTTATCATACTTGTTAGAACATCTAGTACAATGTTGAATAGGAGTCAGTGTGGACATCCTTGCTTTGTTCTGATCTTAGGGGAAAAGCAATCTTTTACCATTAAGTATAGTATTAGCTATAGGGTTTTTTGTTTTGTTTTTTGGGTTTTTTTTTGGTAGATGCCCTTTATTAAGTTGAAGAAGTCCCTTCTTTTCCTAGTTTGCTAAGAGCTTTGATCAGAAATGAATACTGTATTTTGTCAAATGGTTTCCTGCATCTATTAAGATGATCATACGGTTTTTCTTTTTTTAATATGGTATATTAATTTTCTAGAGCTGCTGTAACAACATACCACAAACTGGGTGGCTTAAAAGAACGGAAATTTATTTTGGCTGGAGGTCCAAAACTAAGGCGTCAGCAGGGCCATCCTCCTTCTGAAATTGCATAGAATCCTTCCTTGCTTCTTCCTAGCTTCTGGTGTTGACCATCAGTTCTTGGCAATCCTCGGCATGCAGCTGCATCATTCCAACCTCTGCCTCTGTTGTCACATGGTGTTTTCCCTGTATGTCTGTCTTCACAAGTTTTTCTCTTATAAGGACCCCAGTCATATTGGATTAGGACCTACTGTAATGACCTCATCCATAATTGATTACATCTGTAAAGACCTTATTTCCAAAGTAGGTCATATTCACAGCTACTGGGGATTAGGATTTCAATTTATCTTTTGAGGGGACACAATTCAACCTATGACATATGGTAAATTACACTGGTAAATTTTCAAATGTCAAACCAACCTTGCATCAATGAGAAAAACCTACTTGGTTATGATATATTATCCTTTTTATTATTTATT
Source organism: Ursus americanus (assembly GCF_024610735.1). Taxonomy (NCBI): domain Eukaryota; kingdom Metazoa; phylum Chordata; class Mammalia; order Carnivora; family Ursidae; genus Ursus; species Ursus americanus. Next base: position 34,065,786 of record NC_142130.1, on the reverse strand, counting down.
TATTATTTTAGAGAGGGGGAGGGGCCAAAGGAGAGGGAGAGAGAGAATATTAAGCAGGCTCCATGACCAGTGAGGAGCCTGACGTGGGGGTTGATCTCACAACCCTGAGATTATGAACTGAACAAAAATCAAAGAGTCAGATGCTTAACCAGCTAAGCCACCCATACAGCCCCTGTATTATCCTTTTTATATGTTATTGGATTTAATTTGCTGAAGTTTTGTTAAGAATTTTGCATCTATGTTTATGAAGGATAGTGTTCTATAGTTTTCTTTTTTCTTTTCTTCTCTTAATTGGCCTTTGTTTAGTTTTGGCACAAGAGTAATGTTGGCCTCATAGAAATATTTGGGAAATATTTCCTCTTCTTCACTTTTCTGGAAAAGTGAGTATGGGATTGGTATTATTTCTTCTTTAAATGTTTCATAAAATTCACCAGTGAAGCCACCTGGATCTTGAATTTTCTTTATGGGAAACTTTAAGCTACAAATTTAATTTCTTTAATAGATATATGGCTATTTAAGTTATCTGTTTCTTTTTGAGTAAGCTTTAGTAGTTTGTGTCTTTCAAGGAATGTGTCTATTTTATGTAAGTTGTTGAATTTATTGGCATAACTTGTTCATAATATTCCCTTTTATTCTTTTTACATCTCCATTATCGTAATGATGTCACCTCTGTCATTCCTGCTAATAGTAATTTGATTCTTCTCTCGTTTCCTTATTTCAGTCTGACTAGAGGTTTATCAATTTTATTGATCTTTTCAAAGAACTCACTTTTGGTTTCATTGATTTTTCTCTTGTTTTTCAGTTATCTATTTCATTGCTTTCTACTCTTTTAAAATACTGTTCTTATGCTTTGGATTTCATTTGCTGTTAAGGTAGAACAGGAGATCACTGGTTTGAGTTCTTTCTTTTCAAAGTAGATATTTTAGTCCTCTCAATTTCCCTCTAAATACTGCTTGAGCTGTTTCCCACAGGTTCTTATATGATATGTTCATTTTATTCACTTTAAAATTCTTTCTAGGGGTGCCTGGGTGGCACAGCGGTTAAGCGTCTGCCTTCGGCTCAGGGCGTGATCCCGGCGATGTGGGATCGAGCCCCACATCGGGCTCCTCCGCTATGAGCCTACTTCTTCCTCTCCCACTCCCCCTGCTTGTGTTCCCTCTCACTGGCTGTCTCTATCTCTGTCGAATAAATAAATAAAATCTTAAAAAAAATAAATAAAATTCTTTCTAACATTGCTTTTACGTTCTTAGTTGAACATGGGTTATTTAGAAGTATGTTAGTTTCCAAATATTTGGGGGTATTTCCCATATATTTGTCACGGATTTCTAATTTCATTCTATTGTGTTCAGAAAACATACTTTGTATGATTAAAAAAAATTGAGGTATAATTTGCATACCACTTTGCATGGTGTTAATTCATTTAAATTTGAGACTTGTTTTATGGCTTAGCATATGGTTTATCTTGTTACATGTTACCTGTGCACTTGAAAAAAATGTGCATATGCTGTTATTGACTGGAGTATTCTATAAACGTCAGTTAGGTTAAATTGGTTGATTGTGCTGTTCATATTCTTACTGATGATCAGTCTCCTTATTCTATCAATTATTGAGACAGATATTAAAATGTCTGACTCTAATTATGAATTTGTCTATTGCTCCTTATAGTCCTATCAGTTTTGCTTCATATATTTTGAAACTCCATTATTAAATGCAAAAACTCTTTGAATTGTTACATCCATCTGATGAATTAAAATGTCCCTCTTGATCTCTGGTAATATTCTTTGCTCTGAAATCTTCTTTGATAATAATATAGCTATAAACATTTAAAATTTTAATAAAAATTACCAAATTTCCTCTCAAAAATTGGTCTCATATAAGGTTTCCCCCCCATTCTAGTCCACATTGATTGAGACTTTGATATGAACCTTCCTCTAAACATGTAATGTTTCTTCTGAATTTGGGATCAGCTAATACTCTTGCTAGGCTTCCGGTTCTCAATATGCACAACGATGGCTGTTGGTAACAGTTCCGTCGCCATGTGTATATGTGGGAATATAGGGCAGGGTTTAGGCATGGGGTTAAGGGGAGGCAAAATTTAGAAAAGACAAATGAGAAGTACTTTCATTGTCAGAGAAGGTGGTAGACAAGGGGGTGTCTGGATGCTTTAAGGCAATTCAAAATACCAGGGCCAGATGAATTAGATCTCATGGAAATTATCTCAGAGTCACTATTAATAATTTTTTAGAAATGGAACCTGATAGATGTACCCAGGACTGGAGACAGGCAACTGTACTATATTTTTAGTGGGTTAAAAAAAAAATGTGTGACATTCAGTAAAGAAAGGGATGAGTACAGGGAGCTAGAAAGGGTTCACTAAAAACTTACTTAATTCATTCTATTTGCTGTTAGAGGTACCCCATTAGTAGATCTGGAAAGCTCCCAGTGCTTCGATCCAGAGAGAGGTGGAACCAAGTAGGTTATTAGAGATAAATAGATCCAGGAGATTCTGGCTGGTGGGTCCAGGCCATCAACTTTAGACGAGGACCTGGTTTTCCTATTAGGTGTGTTTTAACACCTTAGGTCAGGCCACAGCCTCTCCATCTGCCTGGATGAGGCAGCAACACCTCCCAACACACCACATTAAGTACTTAGGTCTAAAGAGCTTCTGTTTTGTAGGCTCTGCAGTCACTAGAACTATAAACAGAATACTGGCTAATTATTGTTTAATTATTGCTTAAAAACCAATTGGCACAATACAATCACTGCATTAATTACCCCATACAGCATCTGCTTTCTTTTTTGCTGTCTTCCCCATTCCTCCCTAGCCCCTCTCCCCACTTTAATTGAAATTCAGCTTGCTGTAACACCTCCTTTCTCCTGGCCAACTGGATCTCTCCATTCACACGAGGGAGAGGAACAAAACAGAGAAGGCCCCCAGGGATTAGGGAGTTTTGACAGCTGTCCAAGCCGAGCTCAGATACGGGCCAAGTACTGAGGCAGGACAGAGACAAATGAGAGAGAAGAGAGTGACAGGGGGAGGGAGAGATGGGCAGGGAGACATCGCAAGAGGAATAAGCGGGACAAAGAGTCACAGAGACAGGCAGAGATGTTTAAAGAGGCGCCGAAAAGGGGGAAAAGGAAACGAAAGGCTAAAAAAGAGAGGAACTAAGGCGAGATGGTGAGGAAAATGAGAGAGGCTCAGGAGGGGAGGGAGACCGGCAAGAGCTTTGTCAGGAAGGAGGGGAAAAAGTCCAGCCTCTAGGGACAGGTCAGTGCAGCTCCGGGACCCGTCTGAAGAGGAGGCGGCCGGGCAGCGTGGGGTTCCCCTCACACACCTGGGCGCGGGGTGGGGCGGAGGACGGCCGCGGGGGTGGGGGCACGACGGCGGGAGCAGAGAGCAGAGAGCGCGGGGCCGCGGCGGCGGAGCCCCTGGGCGAGCCCGGCGGCCCCGCACTCGCCCGCCGGCCCCGCCCCCTCCTCGGCCGCCTCCTTAGCCGGGGCTTTTCCTGCGGGGCTCAGGAAGCCGGCCTAGCGCAGCCACGAACAATAGCTCCGGGCTCGGGCTCGGCTCCGGGAGAGGCAGGCGCGCAGCTGCGGGGGAGGGAGGCGTCCGCGCCGCGGCTATCCCGCGGCGAGCGGCCGGCCCGGGCCGGAGCTTCAGTTCAGCTCCGCGCTGCCCGGGTCATTGTTGGCCGGGACTAGGGAGCGGGAGCCGGGGGAGGAGCCGGAGAGGCGGCGGCGGCGGCGGCAGCGGCGGCGGCGGCGGCGGCGGCGGCGGCGGCGGGAGCCAGAGGGGGAGCCAGAGAGCGAGCGAGGGAGGGAGGCAGCGAGCGAGAGAGAGAGGGAGGGAGGAGGTAGAGAGACAGGGAGGGTGGGAGGGAGGAGGAAAAATAAAGAGGAGAGCGGAGCAGGGCTGAACAATAGAGACAGGCAGACGGGCGAGGAGGAGAACCAGCTGCCACTGCTGGGGGAGAGCGGGCGCCCAGGCAGCCCGGACCCCGGCCCCGGCTCGACCCCGGCCAGACAGCAGGCGGCCAGCGCCCGCGGGGAAGGGGTACCATGGGGGAGCCGGAGGCAGGCGCCCCCAGCCCGCCGCGCGCCTCAGCCTGAGGGAGGCTGGGCGTCCTCTGCCCCAGCCCCGCCGCCTCAGCCGCCCGAGCCGCCCGCCCTCGAAGCCGCGAGTCCGACCGGTCTGCGGCCGCGGCCGCTGCGCCCCGCGCCCTTCGCCCAGCGGGCGCCCCGCAGCCCTCGGCCCCGGGCTCGGCCGGCCCCGGCTGCCCGCAGACGCCTCCCCCAGTCATGAACCCCCCGGAGGGGGCAGCGGAGGAAGGAGGAGCAGCGGACTCGGACGTGGACGCCTTTTTCCGGACAGGTAAGCTGGGAAGGGCGCGGGGGGCCCGGGGGAGGGCTGCTGCCTGGGACGCGGCGTGTCGGACAAGTTTGGGGAAGGAGGGCTGTTGCTGGGGTGTGCGTGTCGGGGGTCAGTCCTCGTCGTCGGGCTGGAGTTGCCGAGATTCTTGTTGTTATGGCAATGCTGCTTGCGTTTTGGGGAGGGGTGGGGGCTGGGAGCAGGCACCCCTCGGCGTTCACCCCACTTGCGGGAGTCGGTGTTGGGGAGGCGGGAGGCGGTCCCCTCGGCCGCCTTCTCCCGGAGCGCGGGGATGGGGCGATGTTGGATCACTTTGCAGCGCGCGGCTCTGCTACCGGCGTCCCCGGCCCCTCCCTCGGCTTCCCCCCTCCCCCAGCGCTTGTCAGCCAGCCTCCGGCCGCCCTGGGCTGGCACCCCTTCTCCGGCCGGGGGCCCGGGGCCCTGACGCGTAGAGTGGGGCAGCGGGGACCGGGAGTCGCGCACGCTGCTGACTGACAGGAGCCGGACGGACCAAGGACGGTCATGCCTGGTGCGTGTGGGGAGCCGGCGTCTCCGACTTGAGAGGCAGACGGGGCTGGGAGGGCAGTGGGCGCCTCGGACCTCCTCCGTGTCCTTCTCTTCTCCAGTTCTGGGAACGGATGAGCTTTTCTTAAGAATCACTCATTCCTGGAAGTGTGAGTTAGCGTCCTCCTCATACACACCCACTGAATCTTTGCTTGCCTGTGGTATATAGAGCTCCCAGATCTGTCTTTACAGCTGTTCATGGCCCCTGCCCCCTTCCACCCCCAGGTCTATAGCTCTTCTTGTTCCCTGGCTCCACAACCCCTTCCCCAGAACAGACACCGACCACCCTCATCTCCCACCACCTGTGGCCCTATTTCTCTGACGGCCAGGGATTCCCTATCTCCCGTTTACCTGTGGCTTCCACCAGTTCCCCATCTCCCATGTCTGGAACCATTTTGTCTGGGATCTTTGTCCCAAGGAGTCTGATAAGTTGTGGGGACCCTGCACATCTGCCCTGTCTTTCCATAAGTTGGATTAGAGGACATGAACTGGTGGGGTCAAGGATCAGGTTAGCTCTGAAGGCTCTCTGCACATCCATCTGTTTCCTAATCTCATTGCCTTGCCCTAGAGGTCATCTCTAGGGAAGAGGGTGGGGTGTTTTGTTGGGGAGACTTGTGGCTTTAGAAGTCAAGACTTGATTGGTCCATATGTTCATTTTTCTGGTTGGTCTGAAGAGGAAAGAACTGGAACACAGGAGCTGATGCCAGGGCCTGGAAAAAGCAGAGGAAGCTCCTGTTACCCTCTCCTGCTTCCCAGGGCTCAGCCTTGCTTCTCTCCTTCCTTTTCCACAGACCTTCATTCTATATATGCATTCTTACCCCTCTCACCCCCATCAGTCTCTATCTCTTGCGCTCACACACACACACTGCCCAGGACCCAAAGCATGGATTCTAAAGAGGCTCCTGACCTAAGTTTATTACCTGGCATCTAGGGGAAAGGTTCCCTGGCCTAAGTCAGGAGGTCTCCCCTGACATTCCCTGCTCCCCTTGCCTCCCTTCTCTGGCCAAAGTCTGTCTTTTCTTAGCTCTATGGAAAAAAAAAAAACCCTCTTGGAGTGTGAGCCTTCCCACCTTCCCTTTCTGGACCCCACTTTCATCTTTTGGCAACCATTCCTCCTTCCCCTTTCTTCCCATCTAAATACTATTTTCTGTCCATTCTCTGTCCCAGGCCCTTGGAGCTGAGTTCAGTTTCTGGAGGCTTGATAATTTCACACAGTGTTAATGGTGTTAATGGCCTATAATGGTCCAATGTGTTACTTTTCCCAGGGCCTTTCAAAACACAATGTGTGACTTATATTGTCTAGCCCTGGCTCAAATCACAGAATAAATAGCAGACTGGGGTCTGTCTCCTGTGGGACTCCTGTTGGGGATATTCTCCTTCCTCCTTGGGCAGCCTTTTTGTGTGTGTGTGTTGGGGGGTAGGTCTGAGATGCAGTTAGAATCAGAGAAAGGTTAAATTCTCAGTGAATAAGGCTGGAAATGACTGATGACATGTAACAAGTTGCAAGTGGGAATATATACTGCCAGTGGCTGGGTCTAGGACTGCCTCCCTTCCATTCCCCAACTGGGGTCATCTGTGCTCTTCTTCCTGACCTCACTTCCTCTAGTGTCTAGCCTGGGCTTTTGCTGAGGATTCTTAAGCCTGGAATAAGGCCATATTTTGTAACCTTCTCCCTTCTGATTCTCCATCTGTACCTGGTAGGCCAGACAGATTATACATTTATTCAGTTGAACAACCAAGAAAACTTCAAACACATTTTCAAAGTCCCTAGCACTAAAGTTACCCCCTACTTCCTGGTGGAAAATTTTACATGCATTAAGGACCAGACTGGCAATTGCTTTGCCAGATCCCTGGCCTACTATGCTTCTAATAAGACATGTTTTGAATAATTCTGGCATTTTGATCCCTTACTTGTCCTCTTCTGGTTATTTTGGTATTTCAGTTCTCTTGACCAACTGATTAAGCTAGATTCCCTAAATCTCAAGTCCCTGCACACACACACACACACACAACACACACACACGCGCGCGCGCACGTGCACCCCAGGCCACTATTCTTACAGATTGGTGGATTCCATCACAATAGTTTTATTGATCATTTTTATGATGTAGAGGAGGCAAAATATTATAGGAACTGGAAATAGACACCAGTTGGAATAGAAACCAACAAGGATTTTTCAGTTCCTACTAGAAGCCTTCTGCTGTCCAGGGTGCTGTGGAATACAAAAGAAATAGTCAAAGTGGTCTTTGACTTCGAAGAACTTTTAAAAGGAGTTTGACAATTATTGCTCACTTGGAGATTAATTAATTGGCAAACGTTATGGTTTTATAAGATAAAAAGTTGACAGAACTATAGATGAGGTACAATCAAGGGTAGTCCTTGAAGGGGACTGGAGAGTGGGAGGAACAGCATGGGTAAAAGGCACAGAGGAATTGGGGGCATTGACATTGAGGTTCCTGGGCACCAAATAGAAGGGGTAGGTTAGGGAGTAATAGGGCATAGGGATAGGTAAGTGAGGCAGGACCAGATAAGGAGAGTCTGGAAAGCCCAAGAGAGGATTTGGGTTTGATTCAGAGTCATCAGGGAATTGTTTTAGGTTCTTGAGCAAGGTACATCCTGAACAAAGTGGTATTTGGAAAGGTTAATCCGGGGGTAATATGATTGATGAGGTGGAGACAAGAGAGAAAGAATCCAGAGAGATAGGACAGTGATTCAGAGCTGAGTGGGAGCAAGCTTGGTCTGGGTTGGTGGCAAAAAGGATGGGGAGTGAGGGACAGCTCTGAGAGACATTTCCAAAAGCAGAGATGTGGAGGTTTATTGACAAACTAGCTATCAGAGGGAGAAGAAAAGTAAGCCCATGAGGAAATGGAAGTAACTGGGTTGAGACTGTAGATGACTAACAGTCTAACAGTGTGCCAACTGACATGGTCTGATTGAGGACAGGAACCGGTTTGCAGGGCAGATAATGATGTTGGCTTTGGAAATGGTGAACTAGAGATGACTGATGCACAGCCAGGTGGAGCTTTTTTGTGGAAAAAATGGGACTCAAGCAGGAGATTCGGGCTGGCGATGTGGACTTGGAAGCCTTCTAGGTCAAGGCTGGATGCAGCGGAAGCTTTGGCTGTCAGACCAAGGGAGTGGAGGGAGGAAGGGAAGGGCTAAAGTTAGAATTTGGGGGGGAAACCCTTATTTGTAACATGGCAACAAAGGAGAATTGATCTTGGAGACCCTGGGGCGTCCAAGTGGCTTCTGATATGAAGACAGGCTGCAGACAGGTTGAGCAAGGAGAGTGCTGAATAAGTGTCATTGGATGTGATGAACACGAGGCCACTGCGAGCTCTTGGGAGCACAGTATTAGAAGAGGCAGTCAGAGTAGGGATTTGGGGTTGTGGGTGGGAACCCATTACCTGCACAGTTTATCAGTGAAAGGAAAAAGAGGTTGGGTGCCAGTCAGAAGAAAGGTTAGTATCAAGGAAAGTAGTTTTTCATTTTTTTGCCAGGGAGTCAATAGAGGTTTGTAGTTGGAAGGGAGAAAGCTTATGGACAAGAACACTGAAGATGCTAGATTAATTGTTGCATTAGATACCTGGAGAGGTGAGACAAAAATAGGTTCCCTAACAAATATAAGAGCTTAGTTTTGGTGAGCAGAGGAGAAAACTTTTTTTTGAGACTGAAAGGAAAAAAGAAGTTAGGAGGATAAGTGAAAAGAGATTGATGTGGAAATATCTTCTACCTCTACCTTTCTGTTGGGCTTTGGTCCTATGAGTCCAGACAGTTTCAGCTGGAGTCTTTGCTGCCACTTGGACTTCAGCTAGCCTCAAACTCAACTCTGTATGTCTTTCTAACTCCCCACACTAGCTCTTTCTCTTGCGTTCCTTAATTCTGTAAGTGGCATCTCCCCTCTCCCAGTCATGATAATTAAAACCTTGGTATTTTTTTAAAAAAGATTTTATTTATTTATTTGACAGAGACAGCCAGCGAAGAGGGAACACAAGCAGGGGGGTGGGAGAGGAAGAAGCAGGCTCCTAGCAGAGGAGCCTGATGTGAGGCTCGATTCCAGAACGCTGGGATCACGCCCTGAGCCGAAGGCAGACGCTTAACGACTGCGCCCCCCAGGCGCCCCCAAACCTTGGTATTGTCTGTGAGGATTTTCTCTCCTCTAATAAATCCTGTTGAATTATCTTTCATCATCAGCCCTTGTTGTTCATCTACAGCCTCGGCTCTAGTCCAGGACCTATTATGTTGCCCATAGCCTCCTTTCTTGTCCCATGGAATGTGCTCTTTCACCTCACTCCAGGTTGGCACCTGCAGGCAGATGGCACTACTTTTTATCACATTGCTGCCAGGTTTATGAACCTGCAGTGACTCCCTAGTGTCTTCAGGGTCAAGACCATACTTCATAGCTCACCTCCAGCCAGGCTGCTCTTCTCACTTCCCAAGGGCATCATCTACCCCTGCACCCCCACTCTCCAAATCCAACTCATTCTTCAAAGATTTGAGCCCCCCCTTCTTCTGGGAGACTTCACAGCTCACAGGACCAACTGTATCCTCTGAATTCCTAAAATACTCACTTGTTTGTATTCACTTTGTCACTTCATCCGTGGTATTGTATTGTTTTTAGTCCTCTCATACACATAAGGCTTGTCTCCCCCACTGAAGTTACTTGTTCTTTGCAGGTAAGGAAAAAGATCTTTTAAAAAGCTTGTGATTCATCAATTAAAAAAAAACATAAAACCAAATCACCTCCTCCTAATATAGGTAAAGCAAACATGGTAAAATATAAGCAGTTGTTGAATCTAGGTGGTGGTATATTGGTATTCACTATGTGATTCTTCAGACTTTTCTCTCAGATGATAGTCTCATCCCACCTGGACAGAGAAATTGGACATCATCATGTCCAGGTCATCAAGAAGTTGTTATTTTGGAATAATATCTATTGTGTGTGCAATTCTTTGAGTAAATATCACCACTCCATCTGTGCAATGCCAGGAGCCGAAGGGGAATGGTTTCTTTTGCAGCAAAGGAAAACATCTCTTTTTGACACATTCTTGATACTCCAGAATGATGCTTAATTCAATGTTTATTGTTCCTTTTTGATTCTCCTTCACTTTCACCCATCATGAGTTGGTCTTTAGGTCACATCATTTTCCAGGAACTTCTTGGGGAATACTGAGAGGACTTTGTTGTCCTAGAGACGGAATGTTGTTAATATTTCTACTATTGTATTTGTACAGGCTATTTCTACATTAATATATTTTAGAACATATCAGTGACATCCAAGCATCATCCTATGCCACCAATCATCAATAACTTGATTATTGGCCCCTTCTGTCCTATTGTATTTGATAATCTTTTGGGGAGCGGAAGAGGTGTTAGAATAAACTGAAGCTATAGAAAATGATAAAGGTGAGAAGGTGATAGAAATCTCCCTGACTATAAATATCAGTAAAACACTAGAACAAATGAACAACGGGGTCCTTCTAAGATGTTGGAGAATTAACACTTTTACTTGACAGATTTCTTTCTGCTTCTGGAGGTAGGCAGTATGGTGTAGTCTGGTGGTTCTCAACTGGGGGCAATTTTGTCCCCTAGGGAACATTTGGCAATATCTGGAGACAGTTTTTTGATTGTCACAACTTGGCATATAGTGGGTAGAGGTCTAGTGTTCTGCTAAGCATCTTATAATGCACAGGACAATAAATAATTTCCCAGCCCCCAAATGTCAATAGTGCTGAGGTTGAGAAACCCTGGTATAGCCAGAATGTCATAGGCTTTGGATCAGATAGGGCTAGTACTAACCAGGGGTAGAATCTGGGGTAAATTGTTTAATCTCTCTCATTTTCAGTCTTTTGCAAAAGCGGACTAAGAATGCTTATTTCTCAGGTTGGGACATTAAATACGAAAAACATTCTGCCACGCAGTGGTAGCGTAAGACATTCTAGCTAGCTGCCCTTGTTGCTCCTGCTTTTTAAATTATTAAGTGAACATGCTTATATAGAGGCTGGGGGATCTCCAGAAGAGGTGTTGTGCGGGACTTTTGCCATGGGGCGGGAGAGGGTGCCGGAGAGGTGCACGATGGAGTTCAGGAATCAGAAGGCTAGGGTTTAGGCTTCCACTGTCTTTTATTCTTTCCTTCAATTATTTGTTTGACAGATATTTATGGGGTGCCTGCTGCGGCCATGTACTGTACTACGGGAGTGTATAAAATCATTACAACAAAGAATATAGAGCAGGAAGGGAAGTGGGCATAAATATGCCCCTTCAGGGAGCACTGGGATATAAGGGGTGGGAAAGGAAGGCAAAGCCTGTGAAAGAGGCTGAGAAGGTCAGGCAAGAGAGCAGGAGGTGAACACTTCCCTTTGCACCACTCTACTTCTCTGGGTGACTTGGGCAAGTGACTTTAACATCTGTGTAGGATGAAGATAATAGCCCCCTCTCCGCTTTCCTACATAGGGCTGCTGAGAGACTCAAATAAGATACTATATGTGAAAGGTCTTTATAAGTTGTGTAAGTACATGTAGATAGTTCCTTCTACATCAAGCATTTTATTACTGTAAGTGCCTCTTCTGACAAGCATGATTTTATTTAATCTGACCTCTATGGGACCTTTCCAGTTCAGGAAGAAAGCAGTCCTTCTCAGCTTGGTTTCCCAAAGAGACTGGATGGGGCACCCTTCTTACAACAGGTCAGGATGCTCCTGTTCTCTCCCCCTCCACAAAAATAGAAAAATGTCAGTCCCCCACCCCTCCAGACTCTGGCACACAGCTTGTGCCTTCTGGAGGAGCCCAGTGAGAATGGAGTTCTTCCTTCCACCAAGCCTCAGGTGGGTGCAGTGAATCAGTCCTTTCCTGCGCCTTCTCTGTCTGCATGCAGTTCAGACTCCTCCTGCCACTCCTTTGTGTGTGAATGACTGGCAGCAAAATAACTAGGAAATGATTGACAGCCACGGGGCTGTTGGATCAATAAAGCTGCTTGAAATCGTGTTTACTGAGGAGTGAAGGAACAGAAAGAATCAGCTGGGAGGACAGAAGAATTAATTCAAGGAAGTAGAGAAGAAATTGTTGGAGAATTAGCTTTGTCTCCTCCCTTTCTGCCCAAGGCATTATTAGAAGGGAACTGGACACTAGCTAGAAAACATGGATGCAAGGGATAAACAAGTGGGAGAGTGAAACGTGGCAGATGAACTGTGCTCCCAAGGAAGTGGTTACTTCTTGAGCTGAGGCTTGAGCATGGGTGGGATTTAGATGGGGAGGACAGAAAGTATGTTCCCAGGCTGGAAGGGTGTTAGAAGGACGTATGAAGACCCATGGCGTATTTGGGCCAGTAAATGGTCCAGTTGATGTTCCTCAGGGGATGCAGGTGGAGGATCAGTAGGAGATAAAACTCAGAAGGGGGTGGGGACCACGTTGATTGATTGTGACATTTATCAAACATTTACTGGGCTCCCAGATCTTAAAAGGCTTTGAATGGCATACCAAGGAGTTTGGTCTTTATTTGCAGTTTCCTTTGGGAGCCGCTAAAAATCTGGATGGGATGGAGGCATGATCAGGAAGGTAAATCTGGCAGCCCTATGGAGGGTCGATTGGAATGGGAGAGGAACTGCTGGCCAGCACTGGATTAAGAGACCACTGTGATAGGTTAGAGGGGGGCTGAACTTGGGATGTCACAGTGGGGAGAGGAGGGGGTGGATGTGAGGGACCTCTTGGACATAGAGTCTATGGGACTTGGCAACTTGAATGTAGAGGTGTCAAGAAAGAGGCAGTAATCACGGATTACTCCAAAGCTTAAAGCCTGGGTGACTGGGAGGATACAGGTACCCTAAATGAAAATCAGAGTTAGGAAGAGGACGAGCAGCTGTAGGGAGGCAGGAGGAGAGGGAGGATTTGGGAGTTTACTTTGGGACATGTTGCATTTCAGGTGTCAGTGAATAAGCTATGGGAGGTGTTGGTTCTGTAGGCGGGTAAGGAAGGGAATCTGGAGCTTTGGAGGGAGGCCAGAGCTGGAAATACAGACTTGGGAGATATCCGTAAGAAGTTGTGGCTGGAGCTATCAGAATAGATGAGATAAGAAATGAAAAGCATATAAAGACTTAAGGGCAGAGGACCAAGGACAGGGCTGTAGGCTCAAGCGAAGGGCTGAAAGAGAACCAAGAGAGAACAGTTCTTGGAGAAAAATGCTGCAGAGAGGTTGAGGGAGGTGGGGACTGAGCACGCAGCCTTGGTTCTGGAAACTGGGGGATCATTGGTAACCTTTGAAATAACAAGTTTCAATCATGTAGGGGAGGTGGAATTCAAATTGCAAGGGGAATGGGGAGTGAGTGGATGGGAGGAAGTGGTGGGAGTGCATATAGATGACTCTTTGGAAAGGTTTGGCTGTGAAGGGAAGGTTAAAAATAGTGAGGTAGTTGGAGATGGGTAGCAGTTGAGGGGAGGCTTTTTTTAGGTAGGGAAGATATGTGAATACCTAGGGGCAGGGAGGAGGGAGAAGGCAGGCATGAGGAAGAGAATGAATATTTAGGAAAGAGAGAACCAATGGATGGAGGAAGGTCCTGGATAGGCCTGGAGGGGTGGATCTCAAGGTCAGCAGAGGGGTGAGCCTTGGGCCAAGGAGGAGGTGGCATAGGCAGACTTAGTAAAGTAGCTGGCTGGAAAGGACTTTGGCTGAGGGTGCAATGTGCCTGATCAACAGCCTCAGTAGAGAGAGCATCCTCCCTGGTCCAGGGGCTGCTGGTGGTGTGCTTGGGGAGGGCTGCCGAAGCTGAGGGCAGCTGGGAAATGGACGAGCTCAGTTGGCGTGGCCCTAGGAGGCCCTTGACCAGAGAAGCTGGGGAGCCGGCTGGGAGATCCCAAATTAGCAAATCTTTTAGAAGTTCTGGTGGCTTTCTTTTGCAGGCGGAGGTGGGATTTGCTTCAGCCTTTGGTGGGGTCTACAGAATTATCTCCTACAGGATCTGAGGCAGAGAGGCAAGTCTCTGCAGTGGAGGGTGAGTGAGGAGAGGAGAGAGGGAGGTAGACCCACACAAGAAGGTGTCGGCAGCTTCCTGAGGAGGGGTCCGTGCCTGGCCATCAGGCAGTATGTCTGTTGGGGATGGGATCTACTCTTGAATTTCCAGAGCTTCCTTAATGTCTCCAGAAGTCCTAGAAGAAAGAGGAAGCAGAGTAGGGCTTATGGGAGAGCTTCTTGTACATTCTTCTCCACAAGGAGGGACCCCTCACACAAGAGGGAAGATGCCAGTGAGCACACCCATTCTTTTGGCCCCAAAGCACTTCCTCTGACTCTTATTTTAGGGGCAGATCCAAGAGCTGTCATCAAATGAGGGGTCTTACGTGGCCCTCCAGGGGGAGGGGAAGTAGGAATCCAGGGCCTGGCATTACCTTAAGGTGGGCTATGTGGGACTGGGTTTAGAGTCCCTAGATTAAGAGGAGGTACGAGTTTCCTTAGGTGTGGCTCAGTCTCAGAAAATTAGTCTTAGATCAGGAACTTACCAGCAGTGTGCCCTTGTGTAAGTTATAGCCTCTCCAAGCTTCAGTTTCTTCATCTATAAAATGGGTAAAACATCCTTACCTCTCAGAATCGCTGGATGTGTATAGATATAGTATATATTATGATAGTTATGTGGATATTATAAATAGTAGAAATGGGATTACATTATAATAATAGAATATAATTGTATATGTATGACTATATTACACATATAATATATTACAATCACATTACTGGTTAGATGAATCTTTTTATTTTCCAAATGATGAAATTATGACGCTTCAATAGCTTCCTTCTCCCCTACCCTCCTCTCTTCTCTCCTTTCCCCCCTTCCCTCCCTCCGTTCCCTAACAGTGCAGAGATAGATAAGGATGGAATTTTTAAGCTTGCAATTACAGTTATTCCAGGGCATGGCAGGCAGGGAGTGGGAATGTAGCTAAAATCCCCGCCTTTTATACTCTTACCCCGCAGTGAGGGACAATGGGCATCTATAGGGGGTGGGGGTGGGGAAACAGTATTGAGTTGGCAGCTGGACAGTGGGCCTAGGAGGAGGCCCGGGAGACTGGCAGATGGTTAATTGGATGTGACAAAAGGGGGCTGGGAGGAGGAGTCTGGGGTCTCCTGGGGGATTCATGTCTCTGACTTCTTACTGTCCTGGAAAGGAGGTTGTGAGGAGAGGGAGGAGTGGCTCCAGAAGCAGTTGGGGAAAAAGATTGGCAGGACTCCATGTTGGGTGTATGGCCATGGAAGGACAGAGTGCCATTGGGAGTAATGTCACAGCTTTAATTTGGAGGGTGGGTGCAAGATGTTAAATCTCTTCTCTGTACCTCAGTGCACTGACACATAACATGCTCAGATACTTGGATATAAAGAGAATGCTTAACCAAATATTGGAACAGTATAATATTCTAGCCACTCTTTTTGATCCCAACCACTGAGTTTTGACAGCTAAATATCATTGTGACTTTTGAGGAGAACTGGACGAAGAACTGATCAATTTTAGCAGACTATCGGATTTCAGTGAGTGGATCTCTTCATTCATTCTTGCACTCATTCATTTAAGTGTCAAACACCAGCTGTGCACCTACTAAGTGCTAGGCACTGGGAATACACAAACAAGTGAGAAATAATCTTTCCCACAGGAGGCTAACAGTCTAGTGGGATTGACTGACACATAAACGATCTCAGTGTAGCATAGCAAGCTCCATAAAGAGGATTGCATGTTGTACGTTGAAAGTAGAGAGGAAGCCTCACCTGGATGGGTGTGGGACTCATGGAAGACAGGAGTGCTGCAGCTGACACAGATGAGGAGGTGGTGAAAATGAAGACAGACCACTGCTCCAGAAGCTTCACAGTAAAAGTAAGGAGAAAAAGATACTATTCATTGAAGGGACATTTTGCGAGTATGGGTAGTGTTCTGTTTCTTGGTCACAGGTGTGATCTGTTTGTGAAATTTCAGGGATCTGTAAGCAATTTTATGCATATGAATTGTACTTGAATAAAGACTTTTAAAAGCTGATCAGGTCCAGTGATTTTTTTTTGGGGGGGGGGTCAGAGAAAAATCTTCGAATGTTGAAAAAGTCATGGGAGGAGACAATGGTAGAGAATAAAAGGTAGTTTGTGGGTGGGTGAAGTACCAGGGTGGGCATTAGCTTCCCCAAACATCGGGAAAGCATAAGAGTCCTGGTTAAGAGGTTATCTCTGGAAGGGAGGGAGTTCTTCCTCTGTGGCTGTGGGGAAAGACCAGTTGATTTATAGATCAGATGATGCTAGAGCTCTTATTAAACTGACCTCCATCTTCTCTGCAAATGGGAGCCAAGGTTATTTGACAGACTGAGGGTTGCTGAGAGCCTGAGAAGAGAGGAGATGAACTGGATCCATTCACTGGAGAATGAGTGAGAATTGCTTGAAAGAATGATCTGTCCGTTTGAGTTCGGAGTGGGATGGGTGTGCAGGCTTCTGCATCTTGCTCAGCCCTGGAGACTCTGGAGTGGATGCGACAACAGTGGACTCTTGAGTTCTTGGGTAGTGACTTGGACAAGATGTGGTGTGCACCAGACTTTTTTGGAAACTAGCCTCTTCCCCAGACCTTACTGAACATTGATGACTCTAGGCCTTTTGGAGGCCCCACCCTAGAAAATGGTCGTGTCTGGTTTCCCCATGTAGGCTGTGCATACCTTTGCTTTGAACTTGTTTGTATTCTTCTCAACACCCAGATCATTGCCTTGTGGATAGTATTTGCTTGTTTAGTATTCGTTGGCTTGATTTTTTTTTAAAGAGCTATTTATTGGTGTGTAGGTCATTTGGGAGTTTTATAATGAAACAGTATACTAAGGAAATAAATCATTTTTTTGTGGACAGGCAATTCTACCTTAAACAAAAAGACTTATGAAATCAATATTGACTATGAAATATAGCCCACAACTCTTGTTGCTTCTGGATTAATTAGAGGGGGCCCCTTTTATTGCTTGCTTACAATATTCATGTATTTCAGAGGCACTGGAAAACAAAAGATGCATTCTTCTTTCAGAAAAACCCAGGTAAAAAGTTCAAAACACACAAATGGATTAATTAATCAATATCGAGTGAGTGTCTGCTATGTGCCAAGTATCATGCTAGATATTAAGAGTGCTCCTAAAGATGGGTAGCAAATAGTCCCTGTTTTTGAAGAATTTTGGTCTTGTTGAGTTGTGGGGACTGATATAGGAAAAAAATGGCTAATTGGAGATCAATCAGAAAGGGAGTTTCACTCATTCATTGATTCATTTAATTTGTGTTTATTGTCTATAAGCTAAAAGATAATTAACTTAAAAACGGTAAACAAGATTTTAATTAGGGAGAGTTGATTTTTTATATACTTTCATAGAACATTTATTTTTTATTCTAAAGTTATTTTTCTATCATAAAAGTAATGCTGGCTCACTGTAGAGTATTTGGAAAATGTGATGATGTGTAAAGGATAGAAAGGCTACTATAATCCCATCACCCAGAGAGAACCCCTGTTTGTTAATTTGAGATATATCCTTGTGGTCTTGTTTCCTATGTGCACTCTCTCCCTTGATCCATGGTTTGTTTTTTGATCATTAAATTAAGGTGAAAAACAAATTGGGGGGGTGGTAGACTTTTTCCTAAATGCCGCCATTTTTCCCAGTTAATATAAATGTTTGATACACCATTCATAAGCCAATTAACCTATATATGGGGATAATGTAGGAAGACAGAGGATCTGTTGGTTGTTTGGAGGGGTAAAGCCTTTGACACTTATTGTTGTAAAAACTAATTATGCAAAACAGAAGTACAGTATCTGTGGTCAAAAATGAATGCTCTTTCTCCCTCTTCCTCCCTGGTGTTAAGATAAATTCAACAGAGATATATGCCTGTTGCATATAAAAATACATGTTTATACAAATGCATAGCTTTCTTTCTTATTGTATTTCACAAAAAGAGAATCGTGCTGTGCCTGTTATTCTGCAGCTTGCTTTTATCACTTTATCATCATGGACATTCTTCCATGTCAGTCCATAAACTCTACCTCGTTTGTTTTGAGAGTGGTGCTGCCGTCTGTCGTACGGATGTGCCATGTTTTATTTAACCAGTCTCCTAATGATGGACGTTTATAACCCAGCTTTTCTGCGGACCAGTGTTTGATCTGGGACATGATTTTGTCCAAAGAGTAGCAAGAAGGGTCACCCATTATTTGATCCTTTTCAAAGGTGACTGTAGGACAACTGTAGGTTCAGGATGTTTTTCTGCTTTTATCCTCAGAGGAGAGGGAGGACAGCCAGTCCCTGTTCTCTGAAGGATAACTTTCTATTTAATGTTTAAGGACGCTTTTGTTAGTGACATTTAAATAAATGGTCTAGGGCATTAGCCTCTTTTGGTATGTGCCTTTAAGTGACTTAGGAGCCAAATTTGCAGTCACAAGTAGCCAAAAAAAAAAAAAAAAAAAAGCCACATGTACTCTGTGGGCTTGAGTGAAAGTTAATTCCAATACCACAGGTATGGAAGTGCTTTGGGTTGTGTGTGCAAAAGCCATAGTCTGTGTTTGGCTAGAAGAATCCGAGGATATGATTCAAGAGACCTTGGTTTCCAATTCTACCCGCCATTAATTAGCTCTGTGACTTGGCCAAGCCAGCTAACATGTCCGTTTTTACAGATGGAGCCTCTCTTTCCTCATCTGAAGAAAGAGGTAAACATACTTGTACTGCCATACCTCATAAGAATAGTATGAGATCAAGTGGGATAATAGAAAGAGAATGCTTTGGGCAAACAAAATTGCTGACTAAATGAAAGGAGTTTTTGTCAGCTGCCTTTCTCTGGGCTCTCCCTTGGTTTTGAGTGTGGTTGAAAGCTGAGCTAGGGGACTTGGATGGGAGTGACAGCCAGTTCTGCATTTGAGGACTGTACATTTTTTTCATGTCTGGTAGGAAATTGGCAGCACCAGAGATGGAGTGAAATGTTTCATGATATGTTCCATTTGCTTTTGCAAGAGAGACGTGTGTATAAGAGTGGAAGAGTGGCTCATCTAACTGCCCAGAACGGCTGAGGTTTTCTTTCTGATAGGTGACAGTGTGGCTCAGTTGCACACTTACTCCTTATTACCCAAATGTGCAAAGGAAATGTAGCTTTTCAAGTTTCTAATGTACAGCTAATCTCTCTCATGAGACCCTACCCCACCTTCACTAGTTTATAGTATATCAAGGTTTTTTTTTTTTTTTTTTTTTTCACTTTCTCTTCCTGGATTAGGTTGTTTTTTTTTTGGGGGGGGGGTTTGGATGATTGTTTCTTTCAGGTAAATTGCTCAGTCACCCAGACTTCCTCCCACTCTCCCACTTCTCTTCAGAATGGAGTCTGGGTGTGTAGAGGTACACACATGAACTTGTGGTGGTAGTGGTGGGGGCAGGGAGAGAAGGGTGCTTGGAGCCACTGAATAATGACTGGTCTGGTCTGATCTGATTCTTATACTAGTCCTTGCAAAGGTGTGGCTAGACCTGTCTTGCTTTTTGGGGTATTGTGTTGATACTCAGCACTAACATTCATTTTCTGACTATTTGCCTATGGAGTCAAAGTTCTGACCCCAGGCCTTTGTCTGGTCACCGACTCTCTGAGATCCTCCGAGTAGCATCCTCAGGGAACAAAGTAATATGTGGTTCCCCAGCTCACTCAGTGCCAACTGTGAGAAGTCAGAAGCCCTGCACCTGGCTCACCTAAGTAGGTACCCACCTTGGCCAGTGCTGTGCCTTCGTCCCCTCACCTCCACACCATGTGGATCATGGTGTGTGACTCACTGATAGGCGTTCTCCTAGAGTCCCTCTGCTTCCTCAGAAGTGGTCTTAGGAGGCTCCGGTGCCTTCACACTTATTGGGATATTATCTTCTAAAGCTGCCTCCCTACAACCTGATTGGGCGTTGAGGTGGGCATATAAGAGGAGGCCAAGACCCTAGCGTCTGATTTCCTAGACTGAAATTTTCCTGTGTTCCCCTGATGCTTGATCCTTCCCTCATGGCAAGAATCTCTCTTATATCACATCCTGAGTACTCTTTATCTCTTGCTTAAAGTGATTTCAGTGATGAAGTCCACCCAGTCTGGATCTTGATATGTTAGTGGGAGTTTGAGAATTCAAGCTGCGTACTTAAAAAATCTTATCCTGGATGTCAAGAGCTGAACATTGATGCTTTCTCTATCTGCTACTGTAACTAACCTAAACTTCCATGAGGTAAATAGATGCTTCTGGCAAGAGTAAAGTGAGGTTAAATATATGTAAGGACATGTGAAAGAAAAAAACACATTTTAAAAAGTATTACCGAATAACTTTGGGGAGAAAAGCTTAGAAATGGGGCTTCATGAGGATTCCATCTATACACAGGTATGTGTTTGCACATAAACATGCGAGGGTGTGACGATGTCGATTCTTCCTGCAAGCGTGTGGCGAGCACTTCTGACGTCCCTTGCACTGTGGTGCAGAGGGGAGTATGGTACAGCCTCCGTCTTCAAGGAGCTCCCAGTTTTAGGAGGGTGAAATGGTGGCAGTGGATCACACAGAGCCGCCCTTCTGGATCCTGCTTTCCCAGAGGTTGGTGTGTCTGTCTGGTAAACATGACTGATGTTTGAGCTCGAAGCCTTAATGAGCCTGGTGTCCCCTTCCCTTGCTTGGTTCTGCCTTCTGAGTCTCTTCAGTCCCCTAAAATGGCCAGGTCCAGTGGGTTTTGCTTTTTCCAAATAAAGCTAATTCCTTTAACATCAGCCTAAGTTTCCACAAACATATATTCTATAGAAAGGCCATGGTAAACAAGATCAGTTTAAATCGATAATAAATAAATAGAGAAGTAAAGCCCAATTCAGGGCTTGTTGCTCTGCTTCCTCTGTGATGGAGTTGTGAGTTGTTTTTAACTAAAATTCTTTCATCTCTTTTAGCACAGGAAAGCTTCCGTGTCTTATACAGTGTTCCCACTCCAAGGCTCCGGGGCTCAAATAGCCCTAGTGATCATGAGTAGTTTCTATTTTGACCAGGGAAAATGGAAACTCTGGTCTCTGTGAAGGTGGCAGAGACTGGGAGACTGACAAGTCAGATGGGCCGGGAAAGTACAGAGCAAAAATAAAAAAGCAGGTAAACGATGGCTCCAGATGATTGGGTCCAAGTAGAAAGAGTTGTGGGCTGGGTGCCAGGAGAACGTATTGGTATTGATAAGCTTGGTAAATCCCTTTCCATCTCTGAGACTGATAAGAGTATTGAGCTAAGTGGCTTGAGTGCATCTACAGCATTCTGAGCCAACTGGACAACAGAAAAGCCAGCAGGGATAGAAACCGGGTGGTAAGTAGTCTCAGGACATTTATGCCCTGGTTCCATGAAGACTTTCCATCCTTCTGAGCCTTTTTGTCTCTGCAGCTTGAGACATTAGTCAGTCCACCTGGTGTCAGAGCTCATAGGTGACTGAGCATCCTTGCTTGGTGAAGATGGGCTCCAATTTCCTTGGGGAGAGTCATCCTGGTGGTCAGTAGTGGCCTCAAACTATTTTGGCCCTAAGAATATTTTGGAAGATAGACCAAGTTTCTGGGACTTCTGGGCCACTTTCCCTGTTCCTTTGGATCCCAAGCATGTAAGTAGAGATGTAACTTAACACCCTAGATAAGGCCTTTCTTCAAGGTTCCATCAGAGCTGCTCTGCCAGGGTAAGGGAGGACTAGCTTACTGATCTTCCTGCCAGCTCATGTCCTTGAACTTGTCTTCTTTTGAGTCAGATAGAGGAGATGGTGAAAGCATCCAAAATCCACATTTCCCAGGGCATGTGCAAACCCAGCCCGGGCACATCATCTGAAAAGGAGGCACTAGGTAATTAAGCAGCTGTCTTGGCTTTCTTCTACTTTCCTTCCACCCAGAACCCCTTATCCTTTCCTGCACATTCTTTAGACCATCAGAGAACTCACATTTTGATAGAGGGAAACATTCCATTTTTAAAGAGTACATTAAAGCATTCCAGGTACATGATATGACTCTACTAGTGGAATGCAGGGATACCAGTCGGAGAGTGGGGAAGCCTATTTAGGCAGATGTAGTGGTGATCATAGAGGAAGTGTGCTTGAATGGCAATTAGAAGATGAGAGCTCATTATCCAAAGTGACAGGGTGGGGAGGGGCATTCCTGGCACAGGGAGAAGGGTGGGCAAAGGCAGAGAATTGTGCAAGGTCATGGAGAGTTAGATGTTATAGGGTGAGAGGGACTGGAGATGCATGCGAGATCTTGGATTTTCATATTCCAGGATTTGGACTCTATCTTGTAAGCAGTGGGGAATCATAAAGGATTGAAGTGATGGAATAAAAATTATAACTTAGGCCAGGACAGTGTTGGAAGAAGGGGCAAAATTGGAGATGAAAATTCTAGTTAGGAAACTATTGACGGATAGTTGATGACGCAGGGGATGTAATGGTGGTGGATTGTAAGGTTGAAGGGGAGGTAAAGTCTCAGACAATCAACAGGGTTTTGGCTTGGGTTGTGGGTAAAGGGTGATGGTGCTGTCACCAAGGCTGGCACCATGGGAATCACACTGGAATAAGAGGAATATTTCACAAGCTACGAGAACTTTCTACTGCGAAGGGGTTTAGCACTGCTCCATTCTTCTACTTCTTTAAACATTTTGAATATAGAACATAAACAAAATGACTGAAGCCTGGACAGTTATACACCCAGACATCTCCCATGGGGACGGTAAGTCTGCATGCCCGTGTATGTGCATGTATGTGCTTGTGAGCACGTGTGTGTTGTTGCTTATGGTTTCGATGTAAATGTGTGTGCTGCTTCCATCATACTGGGTTCTCAACACAGTATCATTTTTCAGCATTAAAATTCCCATCACTTCCCAGAAGTGCTCCCTTTAGGATCCATTTCTGCTTGGCTCAGTGTGCGCAAACATTCCAGTGGGATTGATTGCTTGTGTCAAATTAATTTTTTCCCTTCTCAGGGAGTGTCTGCCATGTGCAAAGCGGGGAAATCCCTAGGCCTCTAGCCAAATGCAAGTTCAGATAGACATGTAAAGTCAGGCCTGGGTCAAGAATTGGCCTAGATGGCCACAGAGGCTGCACCTGGAGGCTTCAGCCACTTCTCCCAGCATGCTTTGTGACTGTTCCTAGACAACAAGAAAACTTGAAGCTGGGTCGAGATGGCTGCCGATGAGCAGCTTGCATCTTTGCAGGATTAGCTGTGGTACAACTTCCTCCTCAATGTCCCATTTTCCTGTTACTAATTTCTATAAAGCTCGCGGAAGTCTCTGGAAGCAAATGGAGAAAATGCTGACTGCCCTTCACCTGACTGCTGGGAAAACCTCAGAGAGGAGCTCTGGGGTAGTTTTCCTTTCAGCCTCAGTGCTGATGCTTCCCTGCAGTTGTGGTGACGCTCGGCATGGACTGCCCAGGCCTTTGGCTAGCAGGTAGCCCTGACTTGCATGGTACTTAGCCAGCCAGTCTTGCCACATTGCGCCTGAATCCAGACACCAGATCAGTGGTACACCTGGGTGGTCTAGGCTATACTATCCACTGATGAACTGATTTGTATCTCAGCAGTTGAAGCTTTGTGAGATGTGTGATAAAGTCTCCCTGAGAATGGTTGTGTATTCTTTTCCTATAACCTGAAATTCTGAAAGTCGTGATTAGCATTCATTAACTTTAACTCTAAGTTCAGCTTTGTGGGTTACGGTCATCAGTAGGTCCAACTAAAGTTTTCCTACGAGTTGATTGTCTATAGTCTAGTTGAATATAGCTCTTTAATGAGTGCGGTTATGGCAAATATCTTAGCTCATTCCATTAACCACTAGCCTTCAGAACCTTTGGAACTTTAGGGAAGTCTGGTGAATTCCTCATCCCAAAGGGTAAAATGCTAAAACATCCACATTATCGGGTGTAGCAATTACTTCTTTTGGTGCATGTATGTGGAATTTGGATTCCATTCACCAAGAACTTTTACATAAATCAATAACAAATGATTTTTAGCATTTCCCAACAGATTCTGTAATGTATCACTTCTAGTGGACGGCACACATCAGACTTGGTTATACAATTTAATTCTCTATAATTCTCATAGAATCCGATTGTAATGTCTGGCCTTTGAGCCAGGACAATTGGACTGCTGGGGGGGGTACCGGGTTCAAAGAAGTCTGCTAAACTGTTGCCAGAGTGGTTCCTCCTCCGCGCCTCTCATGCCATCGGACCTGTCTCTTGAATCTAAAAGGAGGTCATCTAATTTCTTCTCTCTACCCAGTTTCTAAACTCTTACAGCCTTTCAGTATGTTCTATCTAGTTTGTTTTGATATATTGATTTGATTTGTTAATCACAGAAGTGATCCTCTGACTGAGATGGTTTTCAGACCATCCTAATTATTTTATCTAGCATTATGCTAGGCATTGAATAAGCATATCCGTGACTTTCCCCTTAGCTTTTAGTTTTCCCCATGAGAAAGACAAGGCAGCTGCTCAGACGGGGTCCTTTCTGACAGACCCATAGCCAAGTATGCAATCATGGGCTTCCTTAGGTTTCCCAGAGGCCCTAGGACCACAGAACTCTAGATTTGGCAGGACCTGATACCAGAAGTGGCACCATGAAATGCAACCCTAAATCTCTTTAATGTAGAGCAGAAGGGCGATTCCTTTACGACTGTCAAGCATTGTGGTGGGTGCCATTTTTTTTTCCTTGCCAAAACTTTTCAATTCTTATGCATTTAAATAGTTCTGTGTCCAGGTACATGTTTTATTCCTTCCTTCCAGGACTCTTGATATGTGCACTCCTGAGGCTTTGTCCTCGGGGACTTTTACATTTCTGGGCTGTTGAATTCCAATTTTATCTCCCCATACATCAGCTTAGATGGTGAGAACCTTACAAATTCCTGGAGAGCCTTTGCGGAGGTTAAGAACAAAGGAGGTAATTTATCTCTTCAAGTGTCAGGGCTTTTAACCCTACGTTTTTCATCCTCTCCTTTAGGGTTGTTTAACTTTTTGCTGTTCCTTGCCCTGCATGTCGTGTGTATGTAGTAGTTGGGGTTGTGCTTTCCAGATACTACTCAGGCCTTGAAAGGAAATTTGTCTATGATTATTTTATTTTTGGGGGACTCACCCGAAACATGAGCAGTGGAAGGCTGCTCTGCTTGGAATGTCTGTAGAGACCTTCTCAAGTCTGCTGGCTGGCTTGTGGCTCAGACCATGACTACAGTGTGGTACAAAGGCGCATGTCTCCAGTCTGGAGTTGAGGGCCCTGTGTGCTTCTCTCAGCTCTGTGCTGGCCTTCTGTGTGCTCCTGGGCAGGCCATCACACCTCTCTGCGCTTTAGTTTCTTCACTATAAAGTGAAGGTGCTGAAATGGATAATTACTGAGTTCCTTTCTTCTCTAAGTCGTTTTGAGGTCTTTTTGAGAATCTACCTAGGGAAAGGTCCTCCTTTGCTTATCCCAACTCTGAGAAAAAGCTGGTCCTATAAAGATTGACGGGGGGGTCCCTGTGTTTGCACATGACGCACAACATTCAAAATAAATTGCCACTGGGTGATCTCTTCCTAGCCATTAGGAATTCAGCAGTAACCAAACTCCTAGCCTTCCCCATCTCTGGGTGAGCGGGACAGAATAAATTCTGAGCCAGTTATAGTATCCTTAGTTCATACTTTTATAGGACCTGCCAAATATTTATAGGCTTCCTAAGAAAGTGCAGTCAACAATTTGGGGGTGGCTATAATCTATTTATAACAGCTATTCTTAAACATGGTTTGTTTCCTCTCCTGGTCTGTAAAGACGATTTTTTAAAAAAAATTTTATTTATTTATGTGACAGAGAGACAGCCAGCGAGAGAGGGAACACAAGCAGGGGGAGTGGGAGAGGAAGAAGCAGGCTCCCAGCGGAGGAGCCCGATGCGGGGCTCGATCCCAGAACGCCGGGATCACGCCCTGAGCCGAAGGCAGACGCTTAACGACTACGCTACCCAGGCGCCCCTGTAAAGAAGATTTTTAAAAGGAGAAATATTTTGTTTGAATTTTCTCAGAGCCTCCAACTTCTTTAAATTGGATATTTGGCAAATCTTTTTCCCCAGAGATATTCTTCTTGGCTGGCCCTGCCAGATCTTTTTCCTCCCTATTAGAGGGCGTTTTAACTTCCGTCGATTTATCCTTTACCACATTCGGCTTGGTCAAGAGCTGGTGGGGAGGACAGTTGTCAGGGGGCTCCTTCTGCTGGACATTAAGCCTCCAGGACCATATCCTGTTCTTTTTTTTTTTTTTTTTTTTAGAGCCTCTCCCCACCACCGCATCTTCTGTCACTCTATCTTGAGATGCAAGTATTATTATAGAAACTGGGCAGAGGGTGAGAAACTGGGACTGAGGAAACAGAAGCAAGGTTTAAAGGTCAAGAAATTCTCTAAGTTTATAGAACGATCAACAATCAGACCAGAGAGGGTAGCCAGGTCAGCATGCACCCCAAACCCAGACTTGGGACAGCAAGGGGCCAGGGAGGAGGAAGATAGATAAAAGCCAAGAAGGTGAAATGGTAAGCTGTGATAGATCCACTCAGCGTCCAGGGTGTCTGCAGAAGCTGCAGGGGCAGCAGGAGAAGGAGAGGTGGATGTAAATTCCAGCTGCCCAAGACTTCTTGACTGAGGAATCTCCTCCCTGTGTCCCCATCACTTACATGTACAGGTGGCAACTCCCAAGCAGGAGGAGCCTGGTGAGCGCACCTGGGTGGGCACAGTTTTTGATGTGGGCAGCTCCTGTCCCCATACCTCCCTCTGGATCAAGTCATTCCATGAGGCTCTCCTTTCTGCTGCTCATCGGCCTTCTGTTTTCTCCATTCAGTGAGCCTGCCTATGTCCAGGCTATTCCCTAAGCCTGGAGTTACAATTTGAAGGTTCAAACTATCTGACTATATTAAGAAAGTGAGACACGGGGCATCTCATTTCCCCACAGAATTTTATTGTTTAGCCCTAGAGGGTCTTCATGTATGTAACTTTCTCCTTCAGTTCATGATAAGAGAGCTACTACCTGTCTTTCTCTGTTTCTTTGGCTGATGCCACATCTTTGTGTTGAGTCTTTGGGTACAGTTAACTGATTTTGATGGGTGGGCCAGGTGCTCTGTCTGGCCGCAGATAAAACAGGTTGTGCCCTGAAGAGGCCCATTTATCTTTGTGCTTTTATTCTGTAAACATGGTGGAGCCTTATTGTTTTTTGACCCAAACTCTCCTCTGAGTTACTGTTTTCTTCCCTCTCGAGCTAGCAAGTTTGGAAGTTACACGTCTCCTTATGGTGCCAAAGAACACCAGCCTTATCTGTGGTCTGCCTCAACACTGCAGGCTTTGTAGTCTTGACCTGCAATTGGATTTTTCTGGGATTTCCTACTAGAATTGATCCAGCCCAATGAAATCAATGAGCTTCCCTCTAATATCTGTCTTTGGATCCTTTACTTATGGATTTAACATCTCCTTCAGCCTTTTCTATTGGACCATCATCCTCTAGGTCTAGAGTTATAATGTGTTTTTTTTTTTCAAGTT
The DNA here is from genome assembly GCF_024610735.1 of Ursus americanus. Taxonomy (NCBI): domain Eukaryota; kingdom Metazoa; phylum Chordata; class Mammalia; order Carnivora; family Ursidae; genus Ursus; species Ursus americanus. The sequence continues at coordinate 34,038,364 of NC_142130.1, read as the reverse complement.
TGTGGAATATATTTTTATTGATATTGGATATGATACACATAGTGTTTTTTGCTTCTCTTTGGACTGTTTGGGAGTCAAATGAAAATCCTGTTAAGTTTCAGGCATTTTCTCATTTTTAAAAAAATTTATTATTATTTTTAATATTTTTTATTATATTATGTTGTTTTGTTTTTTTAAGCATTTAGGTCGAAGTTTGAATTTTGGAAGTAGTTTTTTAAAATTTAATGTGAGAAACGTCACTTTTCGTCAATGGTTTGTTTTTTTTTTTGTTTGTTTGTTTTTTTTTTTTGAGAGAGAGCATGGGAATGGGGTACAGAGGGAGAGGGAGAAAGAATCTTAAGCAGACTCCATGCCCAATGTGGAGCCTGACATAGGGCTCAATCTCATCACCCTGAGACCATGACCTGAGCCAAAATCAAGAGTTGAATGCTCGGGGTGCCTGGGTGGCTCAGTCGTTAAGCGTCTGCCTTTGGCTCAGGGCGTGATCCTGGTGTTCTGGGATCGAGCCCCACATCAGGCTCCTCTGCTGGGAGCCTGCTTTTTCCTTTCCCACTCCCCCTGCTTGTGCTCCCTGTCTCGCTGGCTGTTTCTCTCTGTCAAATAAATAAATAAAATCTTAAAAAAAAAAAAAGAGTTGAATGCTTAACCGACTGAGCTACCCAAGCACTGCCCCCGACCTTCTTTTTCTTTCTTTCTTTCTTTCTTTCTTTCTTTCTTTCTTTCTTTCTTTCTTTCTTTCTTTCGAGAGACAATTGTTGACTCTAGCTCTGGTTCCATTGGGTATATGCTCCTCATAATCCTCCTTTTGCAGAGACTTTCATTATCTAAAAAGAAGGGATTGTGTAGGGCACAGGTTCCCAAACTTTCTCAGCACATGGTGCCTTTATGTCTCACTGATTTTCCTATGGCACCCTTAGGCCAAACAAGACACTTAATAGATCTGTTCATGAAGTAGTTAGGTCCAAAAACCTTAAAAAGCACTTAACAATGTAGTAGCCATTTGAAAAAGTAATACATATAAATTGAAGGAAAAGTATTTTTATTTCATTCTTTAATAACCATGGTTGCTTAGTACTGAGACATATGTGCTGGTTGGGCACTGCACAACTTCTCAGACCTTGGAATCAGATTAGATATTACTTCTGTCATTTCCTGCTCTGTATTGATTGTTGTGTGATGTTTGCTTTTTATCATGGCAACTGCCCCAAATCCAGTTTTGTCAAGATCTGATGTCATTGAAAGGAATGAAGTATAATTTAATGTCAAAGCTGAGAACTATCTTTTGCTAGTAGCTAGCCATGCGTTGTCTGACAGATGTCAAACACTGATATATTTCCCTCAAAATTTTAAACATCCTATGGAGCCAGTATGAATTTGCTGTGGTGCCTTGGTGCCTTGATGCATAGTTTGGGAACCATGGGAATAGTGGCATAAGTGCTGGGAAGTCTTTTCTGGAGTCTTTTCCTCCAACAGAGGCCTGTAAGCCTTGGAGAGGCTTATGTTGCCTTGTGACTGAGCAAGTTGAGTTCCCAGGGGTTGAAGAATTCACTAAACTGTGGTTCATTGGCTGCATTCACATCTCTGGAAATACAGCCAGTTTGTACTGAATCTCACCATGTGTCAGGCATCATACAAGTGCTTTACCTACAGCAGTGCATTTAATTCTTGTAATAAACCAATTTTACAGATGAGAACACTGAGGTTAAATGACTTGCTTCAAATCCTACAGTACATAAGTGACAGAGCCAAGTTTTGAAGTCAGACAGCATGGTAGCAGAGCCCACCTCCGACCAGCACGCCATTCTTCTTCTGGGGGTAATTCAAGTGTTGGTCACGTTCATCTCTATTTCCTAGTCCCCAACAAAATACATAAGCGATGTATTTCCAGACACAGACATTTATTTTTAATTTGAAAGGTTTTTTTCCAAATGAAATAATCTGCTAACTTACTAAATGTGGTTTGAAGAAAAGTATGTGGCTGCATCTTTCTAAATCCCAGTTTCCATCATCCCATCACACTCCCAACATGGACGTTCAGTACCAGGGCCTAGGCTTGAGGTGTGTGAGCCCCATTCTGTTCTGGGTCCCCTCCCTGCATACCGTCGGTAGGTGTGTCGTGGCCTGAATCTGGAGGCGGCGATGCGGCCAGTCCACTCACTTCATACTGTGTGGCCCAGGAAACCAGGCGACACTGCTCTCTGTGGCACAAGTGCCCATTGTAAAGAAATAGACTGTTGATTTAGAACAGCACAAGAGCAGTTATTGTACTTTCTAAGATCTTGCTACTCGAAGGTGGATCGCAAACCAGCAGCGTCAGCATCACCTGGGAGCTTGTTAGAAATGCAGGATCTCAGGCCCTCCCAGGCTTGCTGAATCAGATTCTGCATACTAAATAGAGCTTCATGGAATTCATTTGCACATTAAAATTTGAGAAGTACTGTTTAAGCCTCTGTGTGTGTGTGTGTGTGTGTGTGTGTGTGTCTATTTTTTTACTTCTATGGAGAAAAAGGCATTCTTTGTCATTTATGTTAAACACTATGCCACAGACTTGTGTGGCTTTGGGTAGGTAGCTTACCTCCTCTGAGACTCGGTTTTTCTTTGTGAAATGAGGAAGTGAGACCAGATAATTTCTGTGGTCTTATCCTGATTCTATGGTTTTACTAGAAATCCTTATGCAACAGAACTTTGTAACAGTTTATTGCTTCTATTTAAAGCCACCTTTGGGCATTTAAGCATTTTTAGCCTTGTCTAGTTTATCTTGTATGCAACTGCTAAAACCCAATCTTTCCAGGATATAACTTATGATTATTTGTATCAGAATTGCTTGCGGGACATTGTTAAAATGCAGATTTCTGGGCCCTAGCCCAGACTTCCTGAATTGGAATCTCTGGGGGTGGGACCTAGAAATCCACGTCTTTAACCTCTGTGTTCCAGTGTGGGTGTTAACACTTTCCTCTTATTTTGCAAGACAAAAATCTCTACTGGTTGTCTTTTATGATTATTTTCTCTTGCTTTTTAACATCCCACACTTCCTTGGTGCCTTAAAAAATGGGGCACAGTGGAAGAAAGGAGGACATTGGGAAAGGGAACTAATTTGGAGAGAGTTGACGTTGAGTGTGTGGTGATAGCAGGTGCCTTGAATGCAGTTGTCTAGAAAACACTTGAGGCTGTGGGACTTAAGCGTGCAGGAGAGAGGGTTGAACTCTGGGTTTGGCAGTGTCTGAGCTAGGCTTGGGAACCAATCAGGGCATCGAGGCACATAAAGGAAGAAGAATGTAGTCAGTGTTAAGTGTGAGAGGACGTTTCTGCACAATGCAGCGGAGCCTTGCCTGGAGTGGGAGTTCATGGGCAGTGTGAGGAGAGAGGTTGCAGTTGGCTCCGTGGCTCAACTTTGAGGATGGCTCAGAGTTCGAGGTTGGAGGTAGAGAGGAGTCCATGAACATACAACCAGCACTGGAGAGGCAGAAGGAGAGCCAGGGCAGCTCAAGTGAGGACCCCAGGAGAGAAGAGTGTAGAGTGGTCAAGAGTCAAACAATGGAGGCCACTCTATCTCATGCATTTGGGATTGAGGATAATAGTGTCATGGCAGTGATTTAAGAGGGCAGTGAGAAGTGAAGCTGAGGAGGGGAAGACAACAGGCCCTGAGACTGGGGTGATGGCCAGCTGGCACTTTTGCAGGGTAGGGGAGCCGCTGGGACACTCTGATGGTAGGCTTGCCCAGGGTGCAGAGGCATTGGCTTGGCCTCCTCAGTGGGGTTGGGTATTTGCCCTTGGTGCCCACTTCGCGCTTACCCGGTAATGCCTGAGAAGTTGCCAGCTTGGGAAGGAAGTGATGTGGGTGTGATGGGGGAAGGTGGCTGGGAAAGATACAAATATTCTTGGCCAGTTGGCAAACATTGGGAGCGGCAAGCTGGAGGCAAACAGATGTCAGTATTTAGAACAAGATGTTTGGACATTTTGGAAGCAAGAGAACCCTTCTCTTCACTCACTTCCAGGAAGGATTAGTAATTTTCTTCCTCCCTTGAACTTTGTCGGCTACTTAACATAATTCAAACACACTGTAGCTTTATTTGGCAGATAGTCAACTTCTCTGGGGCTCAGATCATGGACACCATCAGGTCAATTCAACAAGGATTTCTTGAGGGTGTGCCATATGTAAAGCACTGATTTCGGTGTAGTGAGGATCAAAAAAGTCTGGGCCAACTCTTCAGGAGTCTTGATATAAAGGGATCGATGTCCAAAACTCTAATCAGAGGCAGACTTACATTCTCTGTATATACAGACACAAGTTTTCTAGATGTGTGCTGTTTTCCAGTTACTTTGATTATCAAGTAAGCTACCCAAGAGCAATTTGGGACCTTTTTTTTTTTTTTTTTTTTTTTTAAGTAAAGAGAAAAAAAAAAGACACTCTGGTGTCGTTAGCGAGGTACAGAAGGTTGTTTTGGGAGAAGTGATGGAATCCAGTTCATCTTGACCAACCGAACGACTGACAGGCCCTGTGTTAAGGATTGAGGGTACAGAGATCAATAAGACAGTTTTGGCTTGAGGAGCTCAGAGTCTAGCAGGGAGACAACTGAGCCAACAGATAATTACAGCTCATCCTGACACATCCTGCAGCGGGGTCCTCACTGGATGCTAAGCAAGCAGAGGTGAGGGCACCAAACTCAGGAGGTGATTTCGATTAAGCCTTAAAGAACAAGAAGGGGTGAAAGGGCTGAGATGGTAAGAAACTTTTTTTTTCTTTTTAAAATCAGTGGCTGTGAAATGATGCAGCTCCTCTGACAGCCCTTTAGAGGCCGGACATACGCTTCGGCATTTAGAGCTTTGTTGGGGCTTCAGCTCCTGATCGTAGGCAGGGGGCACTTAGATGACGCTCTTACGTCTGTACTCTTCTCCCTTCCTTGCCTTCCTCCTTCCTCAGAGAGGTCTGCAGCAGCAGTAATGATGACCCCTTTTCCTCGTCAGTATGCACACAGCCTATCCGGGCATGGGGAGGGAGTCTCAAGGTTTTTGAGAGGGTGCCCAAAGACGACATCTGACCAGTGTATGAGCGGCTTAGCTGGGCACTAAGGAAAAGAATGTGGCATGTACATTAGGACTGCTTTGGGTTTGGGTCTAGAGTCTCAAAGGCGCATCTGTGTACCTGTGAATGAGCCAGTGTCTCCTTTCCACCCGACACACACGTTGGTTTCAGAGCAGGGATGCCCCAGGCAAAGACACGGAGCAAATTTTGACAGTTTCCTCCCCTCTAGGTGAGACTGCTCACTCCAGAGAGACCCCCATCCTTCTCTTCAGGAGCCCTCCCACCTCTCCTGCGTTTCTTGAGTCGCTCCCAGTGGACATAAGCCGTGCTGGGTCTCGTGCGTGGTGTTTCCGTGTGTCTCTGCTGTGCTTGTGTCTGCAGCTGGGCACTAGCAACATTGGGGAGGTTGGTCTTTTCCACTCAGGAAAGACTGCTTTGCACTAGATTTATACAAGAACTGTGTGGAAGGAGAACTGGAGTAAAAGAGAGATTTTTCATTTTAAAAGACTATTGAAGAAGAAAAATGCACAGCAAGGAGCAGATAGCATAGTGGTGACGGGGGTGGGTGCAGCATGTGAATTAAAATTGGAACAATTCACACAAGGTCAACCCAGTCCATGCAAACTCATAAAGAGTCCCATGTGTTGTGGGAATAGTTGTGGAAATATAGCAGACTATAGATTGGTTATTAGCTGATATGAAGGGATTATAATTACTGTTTGGTAGGTGTGACAATGGTATGGTGGATAAGAAAATGCCCTTATATTTAAGAAATGTGTATTGTACTATTTATGGCTAAAATGTCATGCTGTCTGTAATTTACTTCAAAATACTGTAAAAATGATGAGGTAAATATGGCAATGAGTTAATAATTGTTAAATTTAGGTTATAAGTATATGGGAACTATACTATTCTTTCTACTTTTCAATATGATTAAAACATTTCATAATAAAACACTAAAAAAAAAATGAGTAAAGCCTCCGGAGCCAGACTTCATGGCCTGTGTCCTGGCCTGTGGTTTGACCTCTTTGTGCCATTTGCTCTTCTTTAAGATGGGGTGGGATGATAAAGGGTTGTGTGCAGATTGAATTATATAGTACATCAAATGCTTAGATCAGTGTCTGGTAAATAACTAATACCTTTTATTATTATTACTGCTATTATTGAAAGGAAACCATCTCAAGAAGTTGAGAAGTGAAGCTTAGACTGAGACTGGGAGAGAAGGTCATTTATCCGGAGGCTGAAGGGAATCCTGCCATTTGCGACAACAAAGATGGACCTAGAGGGCATTATGCTAAGTGAAATAAGCCAGACAGAGAAAGACAAATACTGCGTGGTATCACTGATCTGTGGAATCTAAAAAAAAAAAAGGTCAAACTCATAGAAACAGAGAGTGGAAAAGTGGTTGCTAGGGGCTGGGTGGTGGGGAAATAGGGAGAGGTTGGTGAAAGGATACAGACTTTCAGCTGTAAGATGACCAAGGTCTGAGGAGCTAAGATACAACATGGTGACGACAGTTGACAACACTGTATTGTATCATTGAAATTTGCTAGGGGAGTAGAACTTTAACGTTCTCACCAAGAAAAGATAACTATGGGAGGTGATAGATGTGTTAATTAACTAGATGGGGAGAATCATCTCACAACGTATACGTGTATCAAATCACCATGAAGTACACTTTAAATATTTTACAGTTTTATATGTCAATTATACCTCAGTAAAGCTGAAATTAAAAAAATTTTTTTTCTAGAGGCCAGACAAAAGCATCTAACGTGGGTTGCATTGAACTTTGTGTTGAGTCTCGTGGGGCAGAGGTGCTTCTGGGCTTGATGGGATTCAGGATCCCTGCTGACCCCCTCTTCACTGGAAGGTGTGGTGGGTATTGTCATGGTGAGGCTTGTGAGTAGGAAGACATTGCTGGGATGGGTGACAAGGCCACCTCCAAGGAGAGCTGTGGAGTCACCAGGTTGGGTGGAAGAGCATAGCAGACAATGACACGAATGCTGTGCTGCTCATCCATGCACAGAACGGAGGTTTTTAAGCCACTGTGATGCTTTTTCTTTGGTAGTGGAACAGGAAATTTTTCAGGTAGGCATGAACAGGGCTGCAGAGAAAAGGGACAACTCAGCTTCTGTCTGGGAACTCAGCTGCACCACAGGAAGTCTGGAATGTGAGTTGCATAGTGCATAGATTTTTAGAGTAAATCAATCGTTCAAAGATGGGACGAGGGAGGCAATGGGCTTGTTAGGTGTACTGGTCAGGACGCCAGCAGGAAACAGGTGGTCCAGCCATGTTAGGCAATCTGGGGAAGATTATGAAGGGGCTCTTTACATAGGTGTGGGCAGGGACTAGTAATGGGGGAGGGGTTAGTTCCCCTAGACCTAATGGAATGAGGGAAGGAGTAGTTACTAGAACCTGGGGACAGAGAGTCTGTGTGAGAGGGCTACCTCAAAAGGAGCTGTGACTTAAGGTGTAGGGACACAATCAGAGCTTCAGGGCCCCATAGGGAGCTTGTGGAGAGGTAGGGATTATCCCAGCCTCATTCTCCTTGCTTCTCTTGATCTCTTGCTAAGGGCTTTCCAATGGCTGAACTCAGCAGGGTACCAGAGGGCAAGTGAGCCTTGATGCTGTCCAAACAGGTCAGCCTCCCAGGGCACAGACCAAGCTGGAGAAGAGTGGAGGGTATACCTAACACTTGGTGGAGAGTGATGGAGGGTGGATCTGGAGGGGCAAATAGGAGACATCTAGTGTACTAGGAAAATATGAAGCTTTTAGGAAAAAGATTTTTTTCCTAACCTCACTCTTAGTTACTTCCCCATTGCTAATATAGGAGCCAGGAGATCTCTGTATCTACATAAACATCAGCAACTTGATGCAAACACCATTTCTAAGGATGCAGTGTTATCCGTGGAGTGCAAGCTGGAAGCAAAGGTTATATCCCCAAGTGGGAGATCCAGAAGGGATGTTAGAGATAATTTAGCCTAACTGTCTCATTTCTACAGATAAGAAAACTGAGTTCCCAAGAGGTAAAGTGATTTGTCCACAGCTTCTTAGTGGGAGAGCTGGAAAGAGGACACCCATATCTTGGCTTTCAGCGAAATGATCTTTCCTTGAGGCTCTAATTCTACTCTGACTTCACACATGAAATTGACACCTTTCCTCCCTTTCTACATTGCCTAACCTCGACTTTTCGAGGTCATCCCAGCCCCTCCTGTTATGATAGGAAATTGCTTTGATTCAATGGTGGCCTCTAAGTGGGCTTTACACAGAGTAGGCACCCTTTCCACGGGTCACAGAACTGAAAGCTCACAGCCAAAGTCATGGGATAGGTTTATGCACTTAGGATAGGGTGCAGATGGGTAGAAGGACCACATCCCTGACTTCTGTATTCTACTGGGTCATAGGTCCTATTTGTCTCTCTGCCATATCAGCCTTCCTGATGATGATGTGGTTATGGAAACCAGAATTGAGAGGTGAACAAGAGGGCACAGAATGCAAAAGGTGCCTGTGGCCAGTACATCCTTGCTTTTTTGGAGAGATGCTGAGGAGGTAAGCCTGGCCGGAGCAGTCCTGATGAATAGCAATGGATCTTGTGTCATGGCTTGGGCAGAGGACCCATGAGGCCTGAATGAGTGTCACCAATGAGTAGTTGATGTTTGGTATGAATGTTAGGTGTCTACTTGGTCCTTCCCTCCCTTCCTAGCTTCTCCTCAACACATGCGTGCTCTGCTTATTTTTTTCTATGTCTAACATGCTTTGTGAGCTACTAGCTTATTTATCACCTGTACTTAGTGTTATCTATCTTTGTTTTGTTTGTTTTTGTTGTTTTCTATAGAGATGATTTGAACATTCTTAAGGAACGGAGCAAATACACATTACACTCTCTGAGTATTTAGGCTGAATGTTTACATTTTGTACCTTTGTTTGGAGACTTTGGAGATTAAAAAAAATCTGAGGTCATTATTTTAACTTCCAAAGATAAAAAGAGCTAGAGGGCCATCAAGTGACTTTTCTTCACTAAAATTACCCCGATCTGTCCATCTTCATAGGTCTCAGAATTAGATCATTAGATTATCTCCAACTATGAGATGAGAAGATACAGTCAGGAGGCTCCTCACATAGTCTGCTGACTGCCTACCTGCCTCTTGATGTCTTGTACATGTCTTCTCAGGACCTGTGTTCTTAGCTCAGGTGGTTGGCAGTGGCGACCTGGAGGCCAGACCCCAGGTCTTCCCCATAGCCCAACTAGTGTTGTGCCAAGGAAGACATGGCTTCCCCTCACAGTCCGTTCATGAAGGGGACAGGATGACAAAGTTTGGATAACTTTATTCAACCAGATCTCTGTTCTAGGATCAGCTGGAAGTTGGGGAAGGGGCACGGTCTTCCTTCATCTCCGTCCATGTAACTCAAAGCACTTGTCAGCCTCCACTCAGTGTAACCCATTGCTTTTTCATATGTGGTCCCTCAGGGCCATCGTGCCAGGTTGTGACACGGAAGAGTCCTGATCACCTTGTGAAATTGGGACTAAAACCAAAAAGGTTAGTTGGCCCAGTGACACTGATGATAGCCCCAAACTGCACTTACATTCTGAGTCCCTGGGAGGTTCTTTTGCTGAGTGTGCTGTGGAGTGAAATTTAGCCTTTAGAGTTAATCTAGTATTATCCATCCCCTCACATTTTCCACTGAATACACGCAATACTTTTGTTTAGCCCAGAGACACAAATTTGAGGCAGTAAGAATGAAAGCCCCTTTCCCTGCCTGCATCACAAAGTAACAGTTCATTTCTCACTTGGACATCAAGACCTCCTGCCCCCTTCCACGTCTAGCAATGAGAGAGAAGATGGAGTTTAGGTCGTTTTTGATTTAGATCCTTTCCGCGCTACAGTTGAATAATGCTTATTGACAGAAATGTTTGGAACATATCATTTTTATAAAAGGAAAACAGTCATGGAGCTTGGAGGATTGGTAAGGAGTGAAGAGGAGATCCAATGGACTGATGGTCTGAGGAAGGACTAGTGTGGCATTTTCCACTTGATGTATGAGGAAGCAATGTGATAGCGATTTGGAAAGGACCTCCAGGCCCTGAGCAGTGCCCGTGTTGAGATGGAGACCAAGGCTGTGATGTGGGAATCTGACTTTCTGCTTTTGTCTTTTATGAATGACCTGGAAGTGTGAATAATAACAAAGTCACTAGTCGTCAGTCATTATACCTTGTATTTATTGAGCACCTTCCAGTATTTGGGATAAGGCTGGGCATTTTCACAAGTATCTCATTTAATCTTTAAAATAATGTTTGTGGTTTCCATTTTAAAGGTAAAGAAACAGAGAGGCCAGGAACTTGCCTAAAATCACACAGCTATTAGGATTTGTACTAAGAAATTGTCTACATGCCTACTTCCATTGTCCATGTTCTTTCTGTTGCACTGCCTTAGGGGAAATAAATTCATAGAGACCTGGGAGGAGGAGGAGGAACAATAAAATACTGAGGGAACAATAAATGTCTGAGAGACGGGATCTCCCAGAGCTGTGTCTACGTGTGTGTCCCTCTAGCTAATGCACAGCCCAGGCATAGTGCTGGAGAGAAGTACAAGAACGTGCTGCTCCCTTTACTTGTAGCAGAAAACAGGGCGTGCTTGAGGAAGGGCAGGCAGTTTGGATTAGCAGGTGTGTAGGATGAAAATAGGAAATCAAGCTAGAGGTAAACTGATGGTAAAGTGAGAGATTCCTTCACGGTGCAGGGGGAGAGCCACTGAGTGTTTTTGAGTGAGGGAATGACACGATAGAGCTGCTTTGCTGTAATGAAATTATTAGTGGATTGCAGTGTAGAATAGCGTAAATGCTGTGAGGGGATAGATACCACATGCAGTTGAAGCCCATGGGGGTAGAGGTGAGCTTTACCTGGGGGAGTTAGGGAATAGTCTGTAGGAAAGGTGACATTTGACTTGGGCCTGAAGTGATGGGCACCGGCGGGTGGGGGGTATACTATCCCTGGAGAAGAGACCGGAGAGCCTCTCTTGCCAGGCTGCTGTGCACATGGGCTAGACTAGCAGGCCTGCATTTAGAGACCACCTTGCTTGAAAAAGGAGTTGCTGCCTATATAAAATAGGCATTACAACAAGATAAAATGAGGTGGTGACACTGAGGTGGGGGCAAGGAAGGTAGGAAAAGTGAAAGGAAGGTAGCAGGTGAAGTTAGTGATGTTAGCCAGATTATTTCTCTATTTTCTGGGGGACGTTCTCTCCAAGGCTTATGGGCAGACTGCTATAAAAGAGCATGTGTGCAGTAAAGACGGAGACAGTAGCACCAAGACAGGCCTTTGTGGAGAGCAGGGATGAAGGCTGATTCAGTGATGGAGTGGTCAGAGCCTGGAGCCCAGACGAGTGTTCCCTGGGGTCAGGGAGCATGCAGGAGGAGAGAAATCTGAGTAGCCAACTCCATGGCCGTGCTGTGTGTGTGCGTGTGGGTATGTATGTGTGACCTCAGTGCCACTCTGATTGCTGAGAAAGTTGGAATCTTCACCAAGCTCCATGCTCTATGGTAAGCAGGCCAGGAAGCAGCCAGCTATGTACTTACCAGGGCCTTAGAGAACCTGCCAGAGGTCTCTCTTTACTGGCTTGAAAACATACCTCGCTGAGGCTGTTCTCTAAGGCTTTGCTCCTGCTGGAACCTCTGCTTGAATGTCCCTTCCGTCCTAGCCATGCCGTGGTCTATTCACAGCCTCTGTTTGGTGAGGTGGCAGCGTTGTCCCACTCCAGGTGGGAAAAGTGTCTTCTGTGATGCCACTCTGTTCCCATCTCTGACCTCCTTGAATGCATCCCAGGACTTGTCATCACAAACCTTCTTTCATTATTGTTATTTCCTAGGCCAGGTGTTTTCTCCCAGGTGGACAGATGTTAAACTCCTGGAGGACAGCTGGGAATGTTTTTTTTTTTTTTTAATGATTTTTTATTATATTATGTTAGTCACCATACAGTACATCCCCGGTTTCCGATGTAAGGCTCGATGACTCATTAGTTGCGTATAACACCCAGTGCACCATGCAATATGTGCCCTCCTTACTACCCATCACCGGTCTATCCCATTCCCCCACCCCCCTCCCCTCTGAAGTCCTCAGTTTGTTTCTCATAGTCCATAGTCTCTCATGTTTCATTCCCCCTTCTGATTACCCCCCCTTTCTTTAAGCTGGGAATGTTTTTGTAAGTCTTAGCGCTCTTATGCTTGTGGTGTTATACAGTAGAAGCTAAATAAAGCTTTCCAGTCCCTTTCTCTAGTATCTTGCCTCATGTGTCAGCTTCAGGTGTTCTGTGCAGTGCAGTATTAGGAAGAAAGCCCTCTGCCCAGTCAGGAGTTCTTGGTTTTAGGATCAGTCTATTGTTGACTTGGATCTGTCCCTTTTCCTTTCTAGGTTTGTTTTCCCACCTGTAAAATGAGAGGGTTGCACTGAATGATTGCTAGAGTCCCTTCTACATTATAATTGTGTGATTGAAATTGCCTTAATTAGTGTTGGTTTCTGCATTGTCTTGCACTCTGCACTACCTTTCTCCCCCTCCCTCCCTACCACCCCCCTTAAATGCTAATGCTGGCATTGAAGGTTTTTTATTCACATTTAAAACTCTGGAGTCAGGAATTAGCATTTACTTGGGAAGGATGACCGGGAAAGGAAGGAAGGGAAGGGAAGGGAAGGGAAGGGAAGGGAAGGGAAGGGAAGGGAAGGGAAGGGAAGCAAAGCAGCCTTATGTCCTGAACTGCATGGGGCATGGTGTTCCTGTCTGTTCAGCTGTGCTGGGATGCTTGGTGTTCTGAGCCCCGCCAGGTGTTACCTGGTGGTGACTTCTGTAATGGTAATGTCCCTGATAGGTGTCAAGTTAGCTGAAAGTCCCCTAAGAGCAGCCATTGGTTAAGCCCTTTCTAGATGTCATTGCAAGTCCTCTCCAAATGCTGAAAGGTAGTGGTTACTCCCATTTGTAGCTAAGAGAACAGGTTCAGAGAGGTTAAGTGATTTGCCAGAAATTGGCAAAACCAGGATCTTACCTAAGGCTGTCTAGCTCTAAGCGTGAGCTCTTGTCATCAATATTGCCTTGCAGCTCAATTAAACCCAGATGAAGGGAGCAGAAGACATTCATGCCACAACCACATAGGAAAATCAGAATCCCCCAACTGGCAAGGAGTCTCCTCTCTTAGAATTTTTTTTCAGGCACATTAGTCCTTGAGCCAGAGGGATTCCTGAAAGACCTCTTGAAGATCTTCTCTAGCCTAAGGAATCTGTGATTTGTAGAATAAGACGTATTTCTATTGCAGGCTCCAAATTTCTGAGAACTAAAGCTGAATGTTCTATGGGCTATTAAGACACCAGGGAAGGAAAAGAAGATATTGGCCAGGATGAATGCAATAGAAGAGGAGCTGGTTCTTTTCAAGTAGTGGATATCAATTTTCTAAATACAACCTGGGGACATGGCACATTTCCTTCTTCAGTCCTTCTTCAAGTCCTTGTAAAGGAAGCAGAGACAGCGGCTCAGTGCACTCTTCTTCCTGCTCTCATTCTCTTCTGGTCTGTTCCTTGAGTCCCCCCACCCTCACCATGCTTGAAAGTAGTCTTTTCGTGTTAATGAAAGCAAATGTCTGCAGCTTCACTAACCAAGTCAATCAATGCCATTGATGAGGTGTCTGCTGCTAATGAATTCTTCTTCTCATTGAAGAACGATGAAATAAAATAGAAGATGAGGCTCCTGGCCTGGGGGAGTTTTGTCCATAGATGTTTCATGGAGATTAACAGTGAAGTCTCCTAGGAACATGGAAATTACAGAAAGGAAGCTGCTTCTGAGGCTTGAATTGGGTCCATCCATGTATCCTGTATGGGTGGATGTGATGTCCCATCCACAGCTTGAGCGAAGGAAGAAAAAAGACGCCATCATCGTGACCTGGGAATAATCAAAGGGTTGCTGGGCTGAAATGTAACTGTGAGAAATGTGACTGTAATTTAGTAACCCGGAACCTAATTAATTGCACTGAGTGAAGTCTGGGGAAAGACTGTGTGTAGAAGGTGCTGGTCAGCTGAAGTGCTTCTGAAAGGCAAGTTAAAGAGGCAGAAGCTGGTAGTGCCCATTCAGGCTCGGGCTACAGACAAGGGAACTTTGGTTCTCTGGAGGGTCTATTTCTGATCTTGGGGTAGATACCTCAGCCCATTGTGGTCTGCTGCCACTGGGCCATGAATTATTCTGCAGACTCCTGTAGCCTTGCTTACATGCTCATTAAGCAACTTTTGGATGATGGTTTGCTTTTCCTAGTCCATCAGCCTATACTGACCACGCTGACTTGAGCACTCCAGGTCCCATGACAGTTGTATTTTTGTTGTTTTTGGGCATCCAATAAATGGAGCTTCTGGCTTACACATCAGCTTTGTGAGCTTGGTTGATGAGTGTTCACCAACAAGGGATCTGCTCTCAAAGTGCTGACAAAGTCTACTTTCAGAGTGCATCCCCTTTACCTCAAAAACTTCATCAAGGATAATGTCATATGTGGACTCTCTTAGAAACAGTTAGTGACCCACTAGTGGTAGAAACTGGGCTTGCTGCCTGTTTCCATGTAAAGTTTATCCAAGAACAGACAGCAATGACACTGGCCCATGGAAGGGACTTCCCAGTTTATAAAGCAACATACAGACAGGTCTAAGCAGCTATTGCACAAGAAGATAATAAAGAGACAACTGGGAACTGAGGGGTTGTAGAACAGAGGCAGCTAGAATCAGTTGCTTTTTGAAAAGGAGCCTTTTGAAAGTTACATTTAGATTGAGGAGAAAATCAAGAAAGGAATAAATAGGTCTCCTTGGGAAGACATTGTTAGTCCTAGCTAATATTTATTGAGTACTTACTTTGCACCAGCTACAGTGTCGAGTTCTTTATAATCATGATCTCAGTTGATCCCCAGAATTGCCCCTTGAAGTCAGTAAACATTATTATACCCATATGACAAATCAGGACATTGAGAGCTGAGTTCACTCAACCAGTAATTAGTAGAACCAAGATTTGAACCTATGCGTATAGCCCCTATGTTATATTAGAACGAACTTTTGCAGGTGACACATAGTGCCTTCTCCAACAAGGCACTGACCTCAAGCACAAAATGATAGAAGTTTCAAGGTCCGTGATGTTAGGGGATCCCTGTGCAGAGAAGTTGTTTGGACCCTAGTTCTGAAGGGATGAATGGACTTGGATAAGTGGAGATGGATGCGGAGAAAGTGTCACACGGCCTCTTACCATGTGGCAGTTATTCATGGTAGAGGCAGTAGGAGAGGCATTAATAGGAAGGTGGGATGAGTCATAGGGAATAGTGGACCCAGAAAGGGATGCTGAGCTTGCTTATGTCAGCATTTCTGTGGTCATCTCCCTGCTATATGCCCAAGACAGAAATGCAAGAACAAAAATTAATTCTAAGAAATAGGTAAATCCAACCATACTCTCTTGTTTGTTTTAGAATTCTCGGTTCATAACATCAGATTGGCTTTTCTATGGATGTCTGCCTTGGGGTTATAAACCTGAAGTTCTTTCTTTTTTCTTTTTTTTTTAAAAAATATTTTATTTTTTAATTTTAGAGAGAGAGAGAGCAAGAGCATGAGACAACAGGGGGAGGGGCAGAGGGTGAGGGAGAGAGAGAATCTGGAGCAGATTCTGCACTGAGTGTGGAGCCTGATGTGGGGCTCGACCCATGACCCTGAGATCATGACCTGAGCCAAAATCAAGAGTGCTTAACAACTGAGCCACCTGGGCACTCCTGAATTTCTTTCTTTCAGTGTATTGCAGATGAGGGAAGAAGAACTGATCCATGGTTGGCCTGACTGGTCAGGGTTTAACCAAATGCAGCAGATGATCTCTCTCTTAGTCTAGCCAGAACCATCTTCTTTGAATGAAATCTGAATTGGTTCCTATTTTCCAGGCATATGTAGGTTCTGGAGCTCACAGCCATAAGGTCTGGGGAACGGAGCCCAGAATTCATCCTACCTGGAGAAAGGAGAAAGGAGACTAAGGAAATGTCACGGGCAGAGAAATCCTATCACTGAAACTCAGTTGCCTCTTTTACATCAGCTCTGAGAACCTGAAAAGACCTTCGTATCATTCCTCTGGATCAGCAGTTGTTTTTCTTGCCTGGAAGAGCATAGACCTGTAGAGTGGCTCACCACCAATGCCCTCTAATGGATTATTTATAAGAATGTTATGTAAGACTAGTTCTAGTGTTGATTCCATAAAAACATCATTTTTTAATTTCTTAATTTGAAGAAGTGTCAGTTTATTCTTATACTTCTGGTCTCCAAGTCACTTCCCTGAAAAAGTGTTTTTCTTATTGTATCATTATTCAATCAAAAAAAGTTTTTACTTTTGAAAAGGTACAGCATAGAGAGTATAGTCAATGGTGTTGTAATGTATGGTGACAGATGGGAGCTACACTTGGGAGCACAGCATAAGTATAGACTTGTGGGATCACTATGTTGTACACCTGAAACTAATATAAAAATGTGTGTCAACTACAGTTAAAAATTCATTTTACTATAATACCTTGCTAATAGTTTCTTGGAAATTTATGTAAATTACACCCATAGATTCTCTTTTTTTCTCTTTTTTTAAAAATTTATGTTCAAGTTAGTTAACATATAGTGTAGTATTGGTTTCAGTAGAATTTAGTGATTTATCACTTACATATAGCACCCAGTGCTCATCCCAGCAAGTGCCCTTCTTAATGCCCATCACCCATTTAGCCCATCTCCCCACCCCACTCCCCCCAGCAACCCTCAGTTTGTTCCCTATAGTAAGAGTCTCTTATGGTTTGCCTCCCTCTCTGTTTTTATCTTATTTTATTTTTCCTTCCCTTCCTCTATGTTCATCTGTTTTGTTTCTTAAATTCCATGTATGAGTGAAATCATATGATATTTGTCTTTCTCTGACTTATTTCACTTAGATAATACCCTCTAGTTTCATTCATGTCATTGCAAATGGCAAGATTTCATTCTTTTCGATGACTGAGTAATATTCTGTTATACACATGTGTGCACACACACATACACACACAAGCATACATACCACGTCCTCTTTATCTGTTCATCAGTTGATGGACATTTGGGCTCTTTTCCGTAATTCGGGTGTTGTTGATAGTGCTGCTATAAACATTGGGGCGCATGTGCCCCTTGGAATCAGCATTTTTGTATCCGTTGGATAAATACCTAGTAGCACAATTGCTGGGTCATAGGGTAGTTTCATTTTTAATTTTTTGAGGAACCTCCATACTGTTCTCCAGAGTGGCTGCACCAGTTTGCATTCCCACCAACAGTGCAAAAGGGTTCCCCTTTCTCTGCATCTTCATCAATAACTGTTGTTTCCTGAGTTGTTAATTTCAGCTCTTTTGACAGGCGTGAGGTGGTATCTCATTGTGGTTTTGATTTGTATTTTCCTGATAATGAGTGATGTTGAGTATCTTTTCATGGGTCTGTTAGCCATCTGGATGTCTCTTTTGGAGAAGTGTCTATTCATGTCCTCTGCCCATTTCTTGACTGGATTATCTGTTTTTTGGGTGTCGAGTTTGATAAGCTCTGTTAAAGCAACCTATGTATTCAGTGAAATCCTTATAAAAAAACACCAGCATTTTTCACAGAGCTAGAACAAACAATTCTAAAATTTCTATGGAATCAGAAAAGACCCTGAATAGCCAAAGTAAAGTTGAAAAAGAAAAGCAAAATGGGAGGCATCACAATTCCAGACTTATATATTGTATTACAAAGCTATAGTCATCAAGGTAGTAAGGTACTGGCACAAAAACAGACATATAGAACAATGGAACAGAATAGAGAACCCAGAAATGGACACACAACTCTAGGGTCAACTAATCTTTGATAAACCAAGAAGGAATATCCAATGGAAAAAAGTCTCTTCAACAAATGGTATTGGGAAACCTGGATAGCGACATGCAGAAGAATGAAACTGGATTTTCTTATACCAAACACAAAAATAAATTCAAAATGGATGAAAAACCTAAACGTGAGATAGGAACCCATCAAAATCATAGAGGAGAACATGGGCAGCAACCTCTCTGACCTCTGTTGCAGCAACTTCTCCCTAGACACATCTCCAGAGGCAAGGGAAACAAATGCAAAAATGAACTATTGGAACTTCACCAAGATAAAAAGCTTCTGCACAGCAAAGGAAATAATCAACAAAACTAAAAGTCAGCCTACGGAATGGGAGAAGATATTTGCAAATGACATATGGGGTAAAGGGTTAGTATCCAAAATCTATAAAGAACATATCAAATATACCCATAGATTCTCTTTAATTCACATTCGTATCTACGCTTTGAAAAACTCTTATATACCTGCTCTGCTCTTTTAAGAGCCATCCTGTCTTTTCCTCTGACAGGTCATGCTTACATGCTGTCTTCCTGTTCTTCATATATATTCTGCTGACTTTCCTGGTCTGAAAATGAGAATGCTCCCTGGATCCTTTCTTATGAATGGAGGCTACACGAGTAATCTGGCAGTTCTAGGGCACAGGTGACTTTGTAATAAGAGGTTACACATTTTGGCTAGCAGCTCCACACTTTCACCCTTGAATTCCTTTAGGACTCCCAGGTGGTTACCATATGGTCCTGATGATTTATTTATACCTCATTTGTCAGTCAGGTTCCTGAACGTTTATTGCAGTGTCAACCCTGACCTCACTTCTATCCATTGAGGAGGGCAAGCTTCCATTTTTGAGGATACTTCTACACCAGGAGTATTGCCAACTGGTTCCCTTAATTGTCCATCTCACTGTCTCCCTTTGGTGGAACAAAACAGCCTCCATGATTGACCTTGGCACTGGCATCCCTCAGTTTTATTTTTGGCTTAAGTTCCTGGGATGTTGTTCCATGTTTATGTGCCATTTCTTTCTCCATAGCATCTTTGAAATTTCTACCTAGTCATGCAGGGATGCTTTCTTCTTTGAGGGTCTGCTATTTTTGGCTCTGGCCTCCCTGCATCTATCCTGGGATTCTAATACTGTATTTTATTTTATTTATTTATTTTTCCTGCTGTGTAGTTTATTTTTTTAATTTTAATTTTTTAAATTTAAATCCAATTAGCCAACATATAGGACATCATTAGTTTCTGATGTAGTGTTCAATGATTTATCGGTTGCATATAACACCCAGTGCTCATTACATCACATGCCCTCCTTAATGCCCATCACCCAGTTACCCCATCCCAACACCCACCTCCCCTTCAGCAACCCTCAGTTTGTTTCCCAGAGTCAAGAGTCTCTCATGGTTTGTCTCCCTTTCTGATTTCTTCCCATTCAGTTTTCCCTTCCTTCCTCTGTGATCCTCTGCTATTTCTTGTATTCCACATATGAATGAAACTGTAATTGTCTTTGATTAACTTATTTCACTTGGCATAATCCTCTCCAATTCCATCCGCATCAATGTAAATGGTGGTATTCATCCTTTCTGATGGCTGAGTAATATTTCATTATATATATGAACCACATCTTCTTTATCCATTCTTCTGTTGAAGGACATCTCAGCTCCTTCCACAGTTTGGCTATTGTGGACATTGCTGCTATGAACATTGGGGTGCAGTTGCCACTTCTTTTCACTACATCTATATCTTTGGGGTGAATACACAGTAGTGCAATTGCTGGGTTGTAGGGTAGCTTTATTTTTAACTTCTTGAGGAAACTCCATACTGTTTTCCAGAATGGCTGCACCAGCTTGCATTCCCACCAACGGTGTGAGAGTTTCCCCTTTCTCCACATCCTCGCCAACATTTGTTGTTTCCTGTCTTGTTCATTTTAGCCATTCTAACTGGTGTAAGGTGTTATCTCATTGTGGTTTTTATTTGACTAATACTGTATTTCAAAATAGCCTCAAAGCTGGGGCACCTGGTGGCTCAGTTGGTTAAGAATCTGCCTTTGGCCCAGCTCATGATTCCGGGGTCCTGGGATCAAGCCCCACATTGGGCTCCCTGTTCTGTAGGGAGCCTGCTTCTCCCTCTCCCTCTGCTGCTCCTCCTGCTTTTCTCTGTCAAATAAATAAATAAAAAAATAAATACTTAAAATAAATAAATAAATTCTTAAAATAAATTTTAAAAAATAGCTTAATTCTTAAATAATTCTTAAATTATTAAGAATTCTTTATAAATTATTAAGAATTCTTTAAATTCTTAAAATAAATAATAAATAAATAAATAAATAAATTCTTAAAATAAATAAATTAAAAAAAAATAGCCTCCAAGTTTCTGTGGACTTGTGGCTTTATGGACTCTTCTTTTCAATTTTCCCATACCAGCATGTGGTGTGTCTCTCTAAAATTTGGTATTTGGGGTTTAGGGTGCATCTTGAGAAAGAACTTGGAGGCAGGGCAGGAGCAGGATAAGCTGGGTGAGGGAAGTATTGTGCATTCTACTGAGAGGCCCTCTGGCAAGGCAGATGGGAAGCTGAGCATGCTGTCCGGGTCAGGGCAAGCCAGCTCCCTAGACTTGTTCTCAGAGTCCGGATCTGTGTCCAGAATATCCCAAACCTGCCAGCTTTGTGAATTTACCCTCCTCCCAGTAGTGTGGCCTCTGTGCAGGCTTCCTTTCCTTGCCCCAACTCCTAAGGGGCCAGAGAAGGGATTGCCTTGAGCACGCTGGCCTGGTTTGCTTCCTGTGATGGGACCAGAATCTCTGTAGGACAGACTGAGAGAATGGGCTGAAGTTCTAGCAGGAGAAACTGATTTTGGACACAGGGGGAGTTTCCAAGGAATCCAACTGGGAGGTTCAAAGAGAAGGTAGGAGCTCTTTGGAGATATTTAGAATATCTCTGTGTGTGAGTGGCAGATGCAGACCCAGCTGAAGTGAGGGCAGTGGGGGAGCGGGCTTCCTGAATCTTCTAGGCTGAAACTGTTGCTGATCTGGATCACTTCTCTGCTCCAGCAGCAAGTGCCTGACCAGGGTTGTTAAGCTAATTGTTAAATTAGAGTGGCTGGGGAAGCAAATTGCTTCATGATGGGGTTTCTCCGACTGTGTCCAAGGCTGATGTCATCCGCCTTGTTCCTTCTTGGTGGGGTGGGGCTGGGGGGATGGTGGGCAGGCCTGACACACGTGTTAATGAACCTTCATCAGCTTCAGCAAGGCCCTTCTCCGCTAAGAAGCCTGCACCTGCCATTGTGAGGAGTTGACTGCCAGCTTCTCTGTGCTCCTGTTTTCTGTCCCCAATTCCTGAGCTTTATAACGATGATATTTTACATCAGCTTCTTAGGTTCCTAGAGGAGCCAGACCATTAGTATGAAGGATCAAAGTGGGCCAAGCATAGATGATGAGTGGAGACTAGCAGGGAGCAGTAGGGGGTGGTGGGGACTGTGGCAAACTGGAGAGTGGTGACTCGTCTGAGGGTGACAGCAGCTGCTCAGCTCCAGCTGATGGATGCCATGTGGCAGTGTAAGCTCCTTATTGCCAGATCCTCAGAGAGGATTCAAATATGCATTTTCTTTGTGCAATAGCTTGATTTTTAAATGTTGAAACTAATTCAATTAAAAGACGTTGTATTGGTCAAAGTCCATTTGCAGGATGAGTTTGGCCTGCTGGGCTTCAGTTTGCAACTCCTGATTCTGGTCCAAACTGCTTGTCTTGCAGTTGAGGAAACTGAGATCCAGAGAAGTTAATCTTCTGGCTCAAGGTTATGGGGAACAGAATTACTGCCTGGGGCCAGTAGCTCCTGTCTGGCACTCTTCTGTTTCTTGCTGCTGTCTTGAGCCCAGGCATTCTCTGTTCTAGGGCAGGCTGGCTAGAGGACAGTATACCTGGGTGGACATGGCTGTGTGAGGCTTCATACCCTGTTATTACTCCTGTGCTTTTGTGAGCTGTTGGGGGCTCAGATGCCCCAGGGGGCGGGGGTGGCTTAGGAAATTCCAGGGGTTTTTGTAAGTAGCAGCAATGCTTAGGGCGGGTGGGGAGGTTTTAGGCTGCTTTCTGCTCTGGAGTTTCTGAGGACTTAAAGCTGCCATATTCCCACCCATAAGCCTGTAGTCCTTCCACAGTCACCACACACACATGCACACACATGCACACATGCAGAGGCCCTGAAGCAGCACGCACATGACACTTCCGGATCCCTGTCCTCTCGGTTACTCAGGCGTGCACCTTGGGTTCACCCTTGACTGTGTCTGCTCTTCCTCTGGAATTCCTTGGCTCTGAATCCCCTTTCCAGTCTTGCTACCGTTCTCCCAGGTCAGGAATTTCATGATACAACATTGGCCCATTGTGGCCAGCTTCAAACCTAACTGCCCAGTCCACTCTCTCCATTATTTTCTGATAAAGCTTCCCAAGCACGAGCTTTGACCTTAGCATGTTCCTGCTCAAAGTGGCTCCTCGTTGTCCACGGGATAAAGTAACAACTCCTTAGCTTGGCATCTCGGGTTCCAAAGCACTATGGCATTGCTGCCACAGTCATCGGGCTGGCTTAGGTGTGGATTCCTGCTTTGCTGCTTACCGGCTGTCCCAGCTTGGGCAATTTTCTTGACGTCTCTGAGCTTATTTCCTTCTCTGTAATAGGAGTGCCTTACATAGAACGTTTCAAGAAAGAAATGAAATCAGGAATCTAAAGCGCTTAGCCTGCCACATGCTATCTATCTATCTATCTATCTATCTATCTATCTATCTATCTATCTATCTACCTAGGATTTTATTTATTTGACACAGTGAGAGAGGGAACACAAGCAGGGAGAGTGGGAGAGGGAGAAGCAGGCTTCCCACTGAGCAGGGAGCCCGATGCAGGGCTCGATCCCAGGACCCTGGGATCAGGCCCTGGTCTGAAGGCAGTCACTTAACGGCTGAGCCACCCAGGTGCCCCCGGCACATGCTCTTTATAAAGGTATTACTGAAGAACCTTCAGGCTCTGGCTCCAGTATTACCTCTCCCTTAGCCTTAGTTCCAGCTCCTTTGAACTTCTTGGTGTTCTCTGTGCCTTGGCCACTGTTTCCCCATTCCCTAATACCCATCCTTTCTGGTGTTGCTGTGCCTACTTTGCACAGTAGGTATTTATGTATTTGTCTTGGCTTCCTTTCTCCACAGCATGTTCTCTAAGGGCCGGGCCTGGGTTTGACTCATCCTGTACCATACCGGCACAAGGGACACTCAGGAAATGTTTGTAGAATGGATGAATATTATCCTCAGTGGAACAGCTGCCTGGACTTGGCTTCACATTAATTAGTTAATTGATAATGTGTATGTTTATAATAGTCTCATGAATATTTATTGAGTCCTATTGTGTTTAGGGGATTCAGTTGTAAAAGAAACAGGTCTTCATGGATCCTCAGTGTAACGAGGAAATGGGCTGGTACAGAGGCCACTGAAGTGCATGTGGTAAGGATGGTGGTAGGGCAGGTGGAGGGCCGTGATGGGGCAGGTGGAGGGCTGTGGTAGGGCAGGTGCTGGGCTGTGACGGGGCAGGTGCAGGGCTGCAGTAGGGCAGGTGCTGGGCTGTGATGGGGCAGGAGCAGGGAGGGCTGTGACAGGGCAGGTGCAGGGTGCTATTAGGGTGTATATTAGGAGCAACAACATAGTCTTAGCCTCCTGAAGGCTTCCTGGAAGAAGAGGTGTTTCACCTGATACTGGAAAGATGAGTAGGACCTTGACTCAAGCATATGGTTTATTGTGATGAATCTGCTTTAAATTTAAGTTTTAAAGAAATCTTGTATCCCTTGCGTTCAGGCTCAAGCTCTTACCAAAATATTCTCTGAAAACCAGGGTTTCTGAAGTGATCTGTAACCAAGGCAGTATTAACAGAGTTTTGAGTTGCTAGGGCCTAGGACAAGGGTTGTTGATTGTATTCAAATTGTAAGCAACACCCTAAGTCTACAGCTGTGGCTACAGAAGGAGAGTTTCTCTTTTCTTTAAGAGCTGGGTGGGAGATTATTCTCTTCTAATTGGGAAAAGATAATCATATACTTTCATGCTGTCAGGGTGGAGATTCAGCTACTTGGCCTATTCTGTTTTTGTTTGTTGCTTGCCTGTTTGGTGGCTTCAGCTGTGTGGATACAGGGGCAGAAAAGCTAGAAGCAGGAAATGGCTGGGTTGTTTCTCTGATCCTCCTGTCGGTCCCTCTCCTAGGTTGGAAGAAAGACTGTAGTAGCAGACATGTCTGCAGCTGCAGAGGAAGAGAGGGGATTTTTGCATTAAGAGGAGACACAGGGATCTGGAACTGTGTACAAGTCAGGAAACCTGACACCAGGGAGAGGAGGCCCCGGAAGATAAGGGTCTCTTTGTAGACCCCGTACAAAAGAAGTGCACAAGAGAAAAGCAAGTGATTAAGAATCCTTGTGATGTCGAGCCTTACATCGAAAACCGGGGATGTACTGTATGGTGACTAACATAATATAATAAAAAATCGTTATTAATAAAAAAAAAAAAAAAAAAAAAAGGAAAAAAAAAAAAAAGAATCCTTGTGATGGAATCATCAGAAAAATTATGAATTATACTTACATGTTGCTTTGAGAGGGGCTACTTACGGGCTGAATGCTTGCATCTGTTCTTTTATTATTTTTTTAATTTAAAAAATATTGGAAAACTGCAAATTTTTTTTCACCACATCTACTGTGTAGGACCGAGAGTCCAAGGCATCTACTGCCACCTGGTGGCAGAGTACACCACCTGTGGGATTTGGAGTTGATGGGGGTACTCATTGATTGAAAATTGATTCTGCAGCCAAAATATGGAATCGTAGAATATTGGAGTTGTTAGAGATCTTAAAGTTTACATAGTTTTGCTTGTAATGTAATCCAATATATTTTTCTATAGAATCTCTTACTTGAATTCTTCCAATGACAGGGAGCTCATGATCATGCCTGACAGTCTATTCTGTTGTCTTTCATTCTTATTAGTTGGAATGTTTCTTTCTAAAATTTATTTTTAATAGGAAGAATCACTTGTATTTATTTGTCCTACTATTTACCTCTGGGAAATACCCAAATAAGTGTTTACTGCATCATCTGCATAATAACCCTCCACATATTTGAAGGAACCTATCTCCCCATAATCTTGTCTTGAGGTTAAACAGTCATGGTTTCTTCAATCATTATTCTTTTTTGTTATGTTATGTTATGTTAGTCACCATTCAGTACTTCATTTGTTTTTGATCATTATTCTTAAGACATGCTTTTTAAAACTCTGCATAGACATATCTTTCCTCTGGTTGCATTTGACTTTGCCAGTGTCCCTGCCTAATTGTGTTGTCAGGATTGGATCCAACCCAGTGCTGCAGACATGACCAGCTTAGTGATCCCTGGTACTTGCAGACTGTCTGCGCACCAAACTTGAAATGCACTCTATGTAGTATGAATTAGCTTTGTGCAGTCTTTCCACAGTGCTGACCCCTTTTAGGTTGAAATAGAAAGCCCAAGAATTTGTGCCCTTCCTCATATTTTTTAACTTCTTTTTTTAAAAGCGAAAAGCAAGACTTGACTTTAAAAAGAAAGCTAAATTACACAGTTCAATGCCATACATTCTGAATTTCAGATGTTGCAGGTACCCTTTCTGACTCCATAACAACTTAGTTTCTCTCTAGAGGTAGATCCTGGTATCAGTTTTTAGGGACCCTTCTCTATGCATTTCTATATAAGTAAATTTGTAAATTTCTGTGTGTGTGTGTGTGTATGTCTGGGGTTAATGTATCATTCTTTTTATGTCATTCTGCAACTTTTTCTTCTTGCAACAACGTATTTTGAACATCTTCTGCATAGTATTTCTCATTGTGGATATTCCATAATTGACTTGGCAGTTCTTCTATTGTTTCTGTTTTTTGCTTTTATATATATATATATATATATATATATTTAACATTATCAACAATGCAGCAGTGAACTTCATAAGCAAGCATACACGTGCACATGTGTTTCTCTAGGGTAGATACATAGGACTGGAATTGCTAGATGAGAGATATGTACATTTCTATTTTAAAATGTTGTTTTCTGACATAAAATTTGCCTTTGTTAATATTGACCTAGTATTCAATCTGCTGAAATAAATTTACATATTGATTTTGTTCATCTATTATAGTATTAAGCCCGCCATACCAGGTTTTGTATCATCTGCCCATGCTATAAGCATATCTTTTTTTGTCATCTTGGGAAATAATTTTTTAAGAAAATTTAAACAGCAATCAAAGAAGAACTTTGTGGCCATCACCAGCTTACTGTATTCTAGTAAACACTCTTTAGACCTTGTAGTATATCTGGCTGCAGTCCCCCCCAATGATACTCTTATCCTGTTCATTTTTCATTATCTTATCTACAAGAATATTGTGGAGGACATTTGTCAAAGGTTTAGCAGATATCCAGACACACACTCTGTGACATTGTCCTGACCACTCATTCTCGTGGGCTTGTCATGGAGGAAAATGAGGAAGGTACACATTGCTCCAAGGCAAGTGTCGCTTGGAATAGGTCTCAGTAACACTTTAATGAGCAGTGGTTTTTTGTATCTCCATGTAGGGGTGCTTTCAATCTCAGAGATATCAGGACGAAATAAGCTGTCTGTCTCCAAATTGCCCTTCTTACCTATATGTTTCCAAACCAGTTGGTCTCCTAGGGAGACCGTATCTGATGGCAGAGACACAGCTGCCTTGGTGACAAGCTCTGAGTGCCTAGGGTTGTATTCCCAATGTTATTCAGACTAATTTGTCTGCCCCGACACAGTATATGGAGGTGTATTCACACGAGCGCACCCACAGGCCAGTGTGAATGTGTATGTGCATCGATCCACCCAAAGCCAACCGTGCATGTTTTCTCTCTCTGGTACTCACGGTAAAAGGACATTCTCTGAGTCACAGGGCTTACTAGCTTACTCTGCATTATCCACAAAAAGGATGGAAATGATGGGGCAGACAATTTCCCGTTCACTTTCGTCTCATGAAATTCATGATATGACATGCCACAGATAACCCTCAAAATGGTAGTGATGGTGGGACCAGAGTCCTGGCATGGATGATGGAGGACAGAGGTAGCGTGGGTCTCCAAAAATCACCCAGAAGAGCTGTGCAGTCACACTGCTGCGGCTGCAGTGGGTGGCAGTGCTCGGCAGTTCCCTGCTCCCGGGGCTGGGGTTTGGAAGAACCAGTGTCCTTCCGGAGGTGGGCAGCCTTGGACTTTTCATTGACGGAAAGATCTCATGTTGCCTCATTTTTAGGGCAACCAGGATGGAAAACATAACCTCAGGTATCTATGATGTAACCTCAAAGGGAAAATTTGCTTTGGCTTTTACTTACTATAAGTAGAAATTCTGTTTCCTTTTTTTCCTTTAGTGAGCTTGAGCTATCAAAGGCTTCTGGCAAAGTCATAGCTAAGTAGATCTTCAACATCCCAGAGCAGGCTTTATGTTGTGGGTGGGGTGGTGGTGGTGCCCATTCTGCTTCACTAGAGAAAAGTAGAAGGAACAAAAAACACTCCTTTAACTCTTGATATTTCTTTTTTCTTTTCCCTTAAGCTGCTAAACAAAACAAAAACTCTAAAAAAACATATTGAGAAATGCAGAATGGTAGGAATGATATAAAATGAGTGACTTGTTCCCCATTTGTATCCCTCAATGTTCCTTCACCCCGGGCAAGGCACCGTGCTAGGTGCTTCGTGCCCAGGGCAGACAGGAGTGGGATGGGATATAAAAATACACTATGATAAAATAAACTATGATCTCTGTTTGTAGTTTACAGTCTATTGAAGATAGTCTGCAGACAGCATGGATATAATGACTGACCAGTGTTTCTCTTGAAAGAGGTAGATTGATACTTGGATAAATAAACCATCCTTATAAAGAAAGCCCACCTTTTGTTTTTCTTAGGTCATGCAAAGCTACATTTATTCTTCACATGCAGGGTTCTTAGGTCTTAGGAGTCTTAGGTTCAGGGCTTTTTTGTTGCTTGGTTCAAGTTAACCATGCCTACTCTAGGCAAAGCTGTGATCCCCTCCAAGAGCCACCCTTTCCTTCTTGGGCTGAGTGTGTTTTCTTGAGTTACTGCTAGAAGGCAGAAACTGCACCTGCGACCATGAGTTTCTGGAGAGCAGCCTGGGTGTTCTGTCCTTCATGTATTTGCAAGCATCGTCCAGGATATGACACAGAGTAGCCACCTAGTAAATACTTAAGTGCATGAAAGCTGCTCTTCACCTATGTCTCATTCATTCATCCTTTCATCGAACACATAGTTATCGAGTGTCTTCTCTGTGCCAGGCACTAAGGATGAAGGGGCCTGGTCGAGGAGATAGACATGTAGATGATTGGAATAGAGTATGATACCAGGGATGTACAGGGTGTGATGGGTGCATATGCAGGGACACCCAGCCCATATAAAGGAAGACTTCCTAAAGACTTGAAGAATTAGCACAGAGAGCCACATGATGATAGGGTGGGAAATAATGTTCCAAAGCGTGGAAGAGCATATGCAGTGGTACAAAGGGCAGAGATAGCTTAGCGTGGAGAGCGAAGGGTCATAATCATAACGCATATGTAGTACTTATTTTGTGCCAGGTACTTTTCTGAGCCCTTTATATTTCTTAACTTTAAAACCTTTTTTTTTTCTTAGAGAGGGGGAGAGAGGTGGGGAGGAGCAGAGGGAGAAGGAGAGAGAGAACTAAGCAGGCTCCACACCCAGTGCAGAGCCCAGTGTGGGGCTCAGTCTCACAACTCTGACTTCATGACCTGAGCCCAAATCAAGAGTTGGACGCTTAACCGACTGAGCCACCCAAATGCCCCTAAAAACATTATTTTCATCCTCATTTAGATTAAGTAACTTGATCAGTTTTACACAACTAGTAAGTGGTAGAATTGGTGTATGATGTCTTGGTGGTGATAGAGCATTTAAGTCTGTGGGGCGGGGGGCATTGATTTCCAGTGGGAGTGCTGACACACTGTCGCATACGCATAGGTCCTGTGGTAGTAATCTGCTTGGAGAATGTCTAGGTAAGACTGGCAGGGCTTCGGGTGCGTCCTAATTGTTGAATCTGCTCTCGTCAGGCAGATAATGAGACTTTCCTGTGCCTCGGTGGATGGTTTTGTTGTGTCTTGTCCTCTGTGCACAGACTGCAGAGGAGAACATCCTCACCTTCTGAGAGAGGATGGACTTGGGGCAACAAAGAACAGTTTAAGCGTGGATGAGCAAACTGCATCTTCACTTTCATCCATAAAAGGGGAAGTGGTTTAAAGACCTTTACCCGGAAAGTGGACAACCTAGTCTTAGGCCTAGGCCAGTGTGTGATTGGCAGGGCTGTAGGTTGTGAGGCATGGGTGAGGAAGAAGGCTATCTTGATTGATTGCCAGCTCAGCCCCTAGAGAATGGTCCTGAAAGGGGGTGGAGGTATTGGTTCTGCTTCTTCTCTTCTCTTGGGGTGCGGGTAATCCTTCCCAAGTCGTCAGCACCACAGGCCTTGTGCAGTCCCTCCCTGGAGCAGGTCACGGTGCCGGGCCCCTGCTTTTCAAACACACATCCTTTCCCCAAAGCTTCCCCATGACCACTTCCTCTGAACCCCCACAGGCAGACGCTGCACGGAGGGGTGTCCTCAGCAGCTTTCTCACTGCCTCTGCCACTCGTGCAGGAAAAGCACACGGACTGCACATTGGTGTTTGGAAAAATTAATGCTTTCAAGATGAGCTCCACACAGTCTTAGCACGTCTCTCTCTCTCTTTCTCTCTCTCTCTCACCAGCTGAAAGAAAAGAAGCATTCTTAGACAATTACTCCCTAAGGGAGCCCAGGGACTGGCTTTGTTTATTGAGTGTTTTTAGTTACAACACGTGAAGTTCTGAGATTTTTTTTGGTTTGAGTTTTTCCCCCCGTTTTTGTTTGCAGGGATAGGAAAGATGAGTGAATTCCCAATTAATAGGGCATTTCAAAATTGTGAGAGGCCAGTTCTTATGTGGCCACAATTGCTGAGTCCTCAGGATAAGGAGCTCCATCAGACCTGACAGCTGGAACCCAGCCTCTGGGCTTACTTCAGGCCTACATTGTACCCAGATGTTCAGAGCCTTCCATCTGCAGCTGTTTGGGTCTACATCTCCACCTGTTGGGGGCTCCTTCTCCCTCCTCAGACTCACCATGCCTTCACCTGGTCTTCTGAGAGACACGGCACTTAATGACACGGTCACACTCTGCTGTCACCCTCCTTCACCCCCAGCCACGTCCCCACCATCAGCTCCATACAAGCCAAGTCTAACATTCTGCGCAGAGGTGGCAGTTCTGCAAGAGTCCGAGTTCGTGAGTCACAGCCCAGTGTACAAGGGCAGGGATGGCAGGCGGGAGAGCTCGCCTGCTCACGACTCTCCCTGCCTTGTCCTGGCAGACGCCACTAATCGACGGCACCGCTCTTTCCACATCCGTCCTGTGCGTGGCCCCGGAACTTTTCTTTTCTTCTTTGTCTCAAAGATACTTATTAATGCAAAGGGGAAAATAGTAACTTTATTTACCACGAAGCTCTGGACAATCACTGCCCCTTGGTTGGAATGGGTACTTGACATGTAGTTGCCGTCTCTGACTGAAGTCCCACAAGGTGTCTAAGTGGCCATGAAGGGAAGAGGCTGAGGAGAGTTGGGGTTTTACTGAATGCTGGGTAGGCTCACAGAGCGGCCATCTGCACTCTGGGGGTGAGCCCAGGGTGTGGAGTGAAGTGGGGGACAAACTGCATGTGCTGGCCAGTGGACAGGTGCACGAGTCCAGGGAGCTGGTTGTTATGACCTGTGGGTTCTCTGGAGACCATCCACGTTCCGGATCCCGGGAGTGGGACGTGAAGAAGGAGCTTGCTGTCCTGGCCCTGAGGAGCACCCGTTTTTCAGAAAAGGCCTGAGCTGCTACTTCAGTAAGCCTGAATAATCAAATACCTTGGATTACCAAAGCTACAAATGGTCAAGGTAAAAAATTATAGCAACATAAAATTTTATAAAATACAGTTCTCTAACCACCTTCTCCCGTTCCCTGGATAACCACTGTTAACAATTTTGTTATAGCCTGCCAGAACTCCTGTGCATGTTGAAACGCATACTCATAGTGTGTCTGTGTTTTTATAGAGCCATAATCTATGTTCACACAAGAATAGGATAATATGAATTATTTCAAATTATTTTATAAATTGTATTCTCCTACCCAATGATGTATCATGGACATTCTTTCATGTCACTACAAATAAAACTGCTTGTCCTTTTTAATGGTTTCAAGTATAACCTAGATTGTATTGTAACTGTATTATAATTTGTCTTACTAGTCCCAATTGTTGGACATTTAGATTATCTTTTTTAAGTTTTTTGAAAAGATTTTTATTTATTCATTTGAGAGAGACAGAGCGAGAGCACAAACGGGGGGGGGGGGCGAGCGGGAAGCCTGACAAGGGGCTTAATCTCAGGACCCCAAGATCATGACCTGAGCTGAAATCAGACGCTTAACTGACCGAGCCCCCCAGGGGACCTGCCTCCCTTTTTTGGCTGTTACAGAATGCAGTGCATTGTGTAAGTGCAATAGGCGAGAGTCTTAGAAATAGGGCTGCTGGGTGGAGGCTCTACACTTTAGAAACGTTGATAGGTACTGTCAAACTGAGTTCTGAAATATTGTATCAATTTGTCCTCTTAGCGGGTTTTATATATCTAGGTCCAGTGGGATAGATCAATGTGGCATGCTCTTATTGCTTTTTTTTTTTTAAAGATATTTATTTATTTATTTATTTGACAGAGACAGCCAGAGAGAGGGGGAACACAATCAGGTGGAGTGGGAGAGGAAGAAGCAGGCTCCTAGTGGAGGAGCCTGATGTGGGGCTCGATCCCAGAACGCTAGGATCACGCCCTGAGCCGAAGGCAGACGCTTAACGACTGTGCCACCCAGGCGCCCCAAATGCTCTTATTGCTTTAATCTGCATTTCCCCAATCATTAGTAAAGGTTAGAGTCTTTTTACTCTTTATCAGTCATTTGTTTTTCCTCCTCTGTGAATTGCCTGTTTATATTCTTGACCCATTTTTATAATGAGTTGTTTAACTTTTCCTTAATGTTTTTTAGGAGCTCTTTGTACGTTGGAGATACTAATCCTTTGTATGGTATATTGTTGCACTGTAGCTAATATTTGTCTCCTAGATTATCTGTTAACGTTATTCCTGTTTTTGCAATTTTATCTATTCCTTTTTTTTCCCAGGAAGACTAAAAAAAATCCCAAAATTCACACTATTTGAAAATTAATACAATATGAAAAGGTCTTTATATTGCCGTTAAACTTGTCTACCCAGCCCCTTCCCACCATGGGTAACTGTCCACATTAGTTTGTTGCTAAACCTTCCAGTGTTTCTTTTTGCAAATATAAGCAAATTTGAATCCATATTTATTTTACCCCTTTCTTGTCAAAAGCAAGTGAATGCTAACTGTATTGTTCTATGCTTTGCATTTTGAACCCCAAAATATGTCTGGAAGATCTTTTCATATCAATTTATAGAAAGCCTCATCATTCTTCTTTTTAACAGCTGCATAGTATTCCATTGTGGGGGGAAGACCACACATAATTCAGTGGGCTTTTTAGGCTTTTTTGCTTATGTCTGTCCTAAAAGAATATTGAAAACTACATACCACCCCACACACATTTAAGATGACATTAAACACTTTTTTTAACCACATGTTTAAATGGTTGCAAATCATATATTTCTAGCATGTTGTATACTTTATATAGCTTTAAATATATTTTTTTCAAGCTTTTGGAGCTGCAAATTTAGTGATTGGAAAAGGCAGCTCTTCTTGTCAAAGCAAGCAACCAAATCAGACATATTTACTTCCTGTCAGAGAAAATCTGACTTCTTTTTAAAACGCGAGCAAGCATGTTAATTAGATACCCCCTGTGACAATGCTGTCTTCAGAATTCCAATTTTAAGTTGGGTAGATAGGTAGGTAAAAAGATATAGTCCTGAGACTAGCCATGCTTTTGTCTTCTAGGTGAAATAAGGCACAATCCTTTTCAATACTCCATTGGTGATCTCATCCAGTCTTGTGGCTTTAACTGTTCTCCATTCACCAATGACTCCATGTTTCATTTATCTGTTATACTGTGACAGGCCACCCCCGCACTTAGTGGCATAGAACAACAATTTGTTGTTTCTCCTGATTGTGAGGGTTGACCAGGCAGTTCTTCTGTTTCATGTGGTGTCTGCCCAGGTGCTGGGATGGCAGGAAGTTCCAATGTGGCCTCACTCGTGTGGTAGACAGTTGGTGTGAGTAGGGCTGGGACACGCTGGGGTTCTCATCCTGATCTTTGGTTCTCCTTTGTGTGGCCTTTCCATGTGGCTTGGGCTTCTCACCGTGTGGCAGCTAGACTCCAAGAACGGTTTTATTTATTCTTGACCCCATAATCTTAAGAGGTCTTTAAAAAAGTTAGGCGATACAGTCCAAAGATCAAAATTCAACTGGTGTTAAAAGACACACAGTGAAAAGTGTTCCTTCCACTGCTGTCGTCCCAGCCCTTATTCTCCTTAAGGGATTTGTACCTACTTACAGAGATTAAAAAAAAATATGCCTATCCAAGTCAGTATATTGAGCTTTGTGTCTTAATGCTTAGGAGAACTTCCCACCCTAAGACTATAAAAACTTCTCTTCTTGAAGTCATAAGGTTTGTTCTTCTTCATGGCTATCTTTAAGTAGGCTTTCCTGTGTACACGCTATAAGGCCTGACTGATGGGTTTTTAGGGAAGCGATATCATCAGAGGACATGGAAACTCCAGCAGGGAACTCCAGAGTTTCCTACCTCTGCGCTGAGGGTCATCCACACGGGTTTGTATGGGCAGAGTCAAAGCATTTGTCACAATTGAATCTTTCTTAGAACTTTCCAACCTTAGAGCAGAGGGAAGAAGCCAGATGAATTGGGGCAGTCGGGCAAGTTAGATCTAGGAATCTGCTCCTGCCTGAAGGGCAGGTAGGGAAGCTGGGGGTTTTGGTGTTGTGACTTGTCCCTGGTTCAGGACTTCGGAAGGGCCACTTGGCTTAGTATTGTTCTCAGTGGCAAAACTGACACTACGTTTTTCTGTTTTTTTTTTTTTTTTTTTTTTTAAGATTTTATTTATTTATTTGACAGAGAGACGGCCAGCGAGAGAGGGAACACAAGCAGGGGGAGTGGGAGAGGAAGAAGCAGGCTCCCAGCGGAGGAGCCTGATGTGGGGCTTGATCCCAGATCGCCGGGATCATGCCCTGAGCCGAAGGCAGACGCTCAATGACTGCGCTACCCAGGCGCCCCTGGTTTTTTTCTTTTTTTTTTTTTTGTCTTGTTTTGTTTTTTTGTTTTTTAAACTGGTTTCTCTGTCTTAGGCTGTATGCATTGAGAATTCCAACCTGATATGAGTTTGTTTTCTATTGTAGGAGAATGCACTAACTTTATTAAGCACCTAATATGTATTAGGTACAGTGCTTTATATTTTATATATGTTATTTCGTTTGTTTCCTCCTGAAAGTCATTCAGATTTTATAAGATCAATCTTATCTTTACCCAAAAGATGAAGAAAGTTAGATGTACAGAAGTTAAGTGATTTGTCTCGAATTACTCAGCTAGAAAGAGGGATTTGAAATTTGGGATTTAAATCCAGTTGATCTGATTCCAAAGCTCAGGCCCTTGCCCAACACCTAGAAGGCTTCACATTAGCAGTATAAACAGATTAGAAAGAGATTATTTGTAGATTTATGAGAATTAGTTATTTTTAAGAACCATAAACAGAATTCATTTGCTGAAAAGTAAAGCGATCATGGTGACTGATTCTTTTCTTTTTGAAAACGAGAGCCAAGGAAGAGAGAATTCAGATTGGTTAGTATGCAGCTACTCCGGTTCCCCATCCCTGGGGCAGGGGAGCGGGGGTGAGGGCATTCAGGTGAGTCAAATATTCTGATGTGAGAGTGGGTTGCCCTATGGAACAGTCACAGATTATACGTTTTCCCCAAAAGAAAAAAAAAAACCCATGAGAATATAGAAAAAAATGTTTAGTTCTAGATATATGCTAACCAAAATTTAGTATTTCTTAGATGGGACAATGGGCTCTTTTTGATCCTGTTTAACTTCACATTCATTATTATCAACCCCAGTCATTATACTCTGTTGCCTCATTTTATTGGGGGGATGTGGGGAGGGGAGCTATTTGGAAAAGTTCTTGGAAGAGATGGAGAAGGCATGGGATGAAGAGAGGAGAAAGGGGAGAATTCTCCACAGTAGGGCTCCCTGTGGGCTGGGTGAGGTGTGAGGTTTCAGCTGTAATGACTGACAATGTAGGTTTTCCTGATTCTGTATTGGCGAGCTGTGGGAATTAAGAGATGAGAGGAACAGTTCAGAGAAGCCTCACCAGGGTAAGCAGACCCCAAGGTTGAGGTGCCCTTTGGCCTTTTGAGTCATACCACCTCTTTTGATGGGTGAAGAAACTGTTCGTAGTGGAGGTAAGATGGAGGCAGTACCTCACTGGCTGTGAGCAAAACATAGGAGATAATAAAGAACTCTCTGGGTTGATTACCTGGGTCTCCTGGGTCAGGTTCTGAGGTGTTCTTTCCAACTATATAGTGGCTTTTTTTTTTCTTCTTCAAGAACTACTTTATAATTCAGGTGCTTTAGAGAAGGTACCTATCAGTTAGTCATGTTCTGGGTAGGCAATGGGAGGTCAGGGGAATGAGTTAGGGAGAACAGTGGAGGAACCAGCTCCTGTGAATTGCCTTCCTCAGGATGGCCTTCCAGGCAAATGCCTGTGAGACTCAGGGAAGAGTGTCATGGGTCCTCCTCCTTGCCCCCATTATCCACCGTTACCACACTGCTTATCTAAGGTCCGGACTTCTGTGCCCTGCCTTTTTTTTTAAACAATTGAATTCATTCACTTGTCATTCTAAATCATAATTTGCACAAATTAAGCTCTTTAATATCAGAACATGTACATACACAAAAATCCTCAAAATAAAATGTTAATTTACTAACAAAATAAGATGTTAATTTAACATCTTTGGTGATGGTAGAAATACACCATATTTTTTTCCATTTCCTTTTTTTAAATTGAGGTATAATTAACATATTAGTCTTAAGTATACAACATAATGATTTGATATTTGTATACATTGCAAAATGAACTCCACAGTAAGTCTCGTTAACGTCCGCCACCATACATACAGTTTTTTTTTCTTGTTATGAGAACTTTTAAGATTCCAAATATGCAATATGGTAATATTAACTATAGTCACTGTGCTTGCTGTACATGACATCTCCATGACTTATTTATTTATGTATTTATTTATTTTTAAAAGATTTTATTTATTTGGCAGAGAGAGAGAGAGCACAAGCAGGGGAGTGGCAGGCAGAGGGAGAAGCAGGCTCCCCGCTGAGCTGAGAGCCCAATGTGGGACTCGATCCCAGGACCCTGGGATCATGACCTGAGCTGAAGGCAGATGCTTAACCGACTGAGCTACCCAGGCACCCTGACTTACTTATTTGATAACTGGAAATTTGTACCTTTTTACCACTTTCACCCATTTGCCCTCCCCCTTTCCCTCTAGTAAACACCAGTCTGTTCTCTGTATTTATGAGCTTGTTTTTTTTTTTTTCCTTCCTTTGAAGCAATATCTTTTGCCAAAATGTAAATACTCCACAAGGGCTAAATGTAATGATCTCATCGTGAAAACCTTAGAGGGGATGAGATTATCATGATACTTTTCACAGACCCAGGATGGGTAAGCTTTGAAGAGGCAGAGAAAGAGGGGATGGGTCTGGCTCTTGGGGCCTGGGGCAGGGGTTTTGGGGTGGCATGCTGTGGTTGGGTATTCAGGGCAACATGGGATTCTCTTGACGGGCACGGGTCGGGGGGGAACTGTAAATGCTCAGAGCAGAGGTAAGGGAGGTATTGTATTTCCTCCAGTAAACAGTTTGCTTTAGGGCCCCGTGCGATGAAAGGTTGTGTGCAGTCTTCATGAGCTGGGGCTCCCCAGCCAAGGGAGAGTTAAAGATCTCCGCTGAGGTTGGAGGTGAGCAAGGATGAAAGCGACACAAAAGCCAGGGCAAAGCAGGCTAATTATCTTCTGCCTTTCCCTCCTGCTGCCCGGCCTGATATTTGAGGTGACATTTAAAGTTATTGTAGAGATGTGCAGTGGAGCCACGGCAGAATGAACGCTTTCTGGAACCTGTGGAGAGATGAGGCTGATTTCTCTGCCTCCCGGCTGGCAGCTTCTCACGCCCTCCATTTAGGGCCCTCTAGTGGGCCTTCGGAGGTGGGGCCTCCCCTTACCTTCCAGGGGACTCCAGTCTGCTTTGGGACTCAGAATCTCCCTCCCTACTGGACTCTCAGGGCGTGTGGGGAGATGGGTACACACTAGAATTCAAGCAGAGGAGTTAAATGAAGTCAGTGCCGTGTGTAAGAGAGGCGAGCTGGGGACAGAATCGTCTGGGGAGCTCGTTAAATATGCAGGCCTCTGGGAGTGAGGCCTAGTTATCTGCATGGATAACAAACCTTCTAAGGTGATTCTGCTGCCCATTAAACTTTGAGAGCCTCTGAGGTAGAGAATGAATGAGGTTAGCTGGGAAAGGCCTCTTGGGAGAGGTGGACTTGAATTTCAGCGTGATAGGTGATACTCGTCGTAGGTGCTGTCCTCAGGTGTGGACCTAGGGAGCCTGTTCACCTGGGGACACCAGGCTGTCCTAGGAGAGATTGGTAGGGGTCCTTCCCATCCCATGGATGGTGTCCTGGAGAATGTGCTGCTGCAGGCTTCCCTTCACCACTAGGGCACTCATCGCCAAGGGGACAGAAGTGGTGTGGGAGGTGGCTGAGGATGGTGTCTGCTGGAGTGTTTGATTCATGTTGCAGCTGAAGCACAGCTTGCAGGGCAAAATGGCAGCCTGGTGGAGCTCACTTCCTGGGGCGGGGTGGGGGGAGGAGCGCCATGTTGGCCGATTGTCCCCACGCCAGTGTGCAGCCGTGCTGCCTCCTGTGTGGCCTTCCCTTGTCCGATGCCCCATGTGTCAGAGGAGCTGGCCAGTGCTGCTGTGGGAATGGTGGTCACTGTCCCAGGAGATGAGTGGGAATGATTTGGGACATGAATGGTTCTCTCCTCCCTCCGTGCTGTTTGCCTTCTGCTCCATATACTGTGCCTGCTGTATCTGATCGGAACACAGTGTTTTCATGTTGGGGCGAGTGGAGAGAGGGAGAAAGAACAGTGCCAAGTTAAGGAGAAGGAACACTGAAGAGAAGGCAACATATCTATGATATGACATCGAGTAACCAGTGATCCTGCAAATGGGCATCAGGCCTCTGGAATGGACAGGCTGTTGCTGGCCTGGAGATGCTGTTTGTCTTTGGGGAATATGTCCCTGTAGGCAGCTAGGTAGGCTGGAGGGACTGCACCAATGGGAATGGTCATGCTTGCTTTGACCAGGAAGAAAGAAGCAGCCACTGAGAAAGCATTGTTTAAGACAAAATAACAACAACAAAACTTAATAAACTCTGTCCTGGCCAATACCCCGTCCTTTCTAATTGCACTGCAGCTAAATGGCGACTCTCAGAGTTTCTTGGAACGTTTTATTTAACCACTGGAAGGGTTGCATTTACACTGCAGCTTGGACTCTGTGGGGGTTGGAGAAATGAGCAGTGGTGGGCTGTGGAGCTCTAAGGAGCCCAGCTTGATCGACTGGAGCTGGTTTTAGTAAAATTCCCAGCTGAATAGGTTCATCCTGGGCGTGACCCAACAGGTAATACTTATGTTCCTAGGTTCGCGGTTTTGCGGGGGAGGTGTTTACATCCATCCTGTTCTTTAACACATTTATTTCCTTTATCGTTTTGAAAACAAAGCTGTGTGGAATTGCCCTTGGTTTGCAGAGGGAGGGGAACAGGGCCAGCTACTTTCTCCAACCCCAAGAGTGGGACATGGAATAGAGAACTCTGGTCTACACAGTGTCCATACAGTCACTGGAACTGTCTTCCCTCAGCCCATCTCTGTCTGGGTCTCCTGCATGGTGGGAGAGCCATGTGTGCCTTCCTCGGCCCCCCATTTCAGATTTCCCCCAAGCTGTGTTATCGAAAGCCTCCTTGGCATTCTTATGTGGAGATGCTCTCCCTTGGCAGCCACAGCCAGGAGCTAAAGAAACAGGTGAAAGGCCACTAGTGAGGCCTGCTTGCCCGTGGCACGGCAGAATGCCCTGGAGGGGCCTCCTGTTGGGAAGCAGCCCTGTTCCCCAGGTCCTGCCCTTCTGTGAGGGCTTCCATCGTTCTGGGAAACATGTCGCAGTTTCTCAGGGAACTTCCCAGAGCCCCAGAAACTCTCTTTGGGAGGACACGGATGGAACATATCTCTTTCTCAGCCCAGCTACCAACTAGGCACTTCACTGTAAGCAAGTTGTTTAACCTCTTGGAATGCGGGTTTTCTCTGCTGTAGGCTGGGGAAATGATCCCTGTCCTACAGACCTTGCAGAGCTGCTCAGAGACCCAGAGGAGATGATGGATGTGAACATACTTTGTGAGCTACAAAGTACTGGCTACACCTGGATGATGGATTTTGTTGTTCGTGAAGGAAGGGGGAGGCTCCCGGGTCTGTGCACTTCTGTCTGGAGAGAGGAGGGGCTTGCATTCTTGTGTTAACTACAGGCTGGAGTCTTGTCCATTTAAGGTAATAACAAAATAATCCTAACGGATTCTGAGAGGTGGCTTTCAGGCAGTGTGTCTGCTCAGTCCCACTGCTTCCCTTTCAGAAGGAACCCTGAGGCAGTGGTGGTGCTGATGCAGGGGCAGGGGGTGGGGGGAGATTGTGGCTGTGCTCATTTTCTCCTCTCCCTCGCTGCTAGCTCTTAACCAACCCCCAGCTGTCCCCCCCACCCCCAGCCTCCTCCTCAGTCTGAGTTCTGTCCGAATCTGTGGCCTGTCTCATCTGGGAGGTCTAACTCCCGGGAAGGGCAGAGGGAGGAGGACTGCTCCCACCAGCTGCCCAGTGGAGACCAGGAGGTCAGGGAAGCTAACATTTCTATCAGGACAGTGAGAAGGCATTGCTGGTATGGACTGGGCTGAAACAAAAGCTGTGATGGGTGTGGACATGGCTGCTGGGTAGTTTTTAGGCTTGGAGAACAAAGTTGTCCCAGACACCTAGAGTCCCCTTGGGTTTTACTTCTGTGAGCAGGACTCCCAGTCACCAGGGGCACAGCCTCACCGTGTGGGTGGCCAGTCCACTGTGAAATGGGCTCCAAGCAGGGCAAGCACAGAGAGCCCTATCTTCTTCCTGCAGGCCTTAATCAGTGCCCAGGGAATGAGGCACCACAGTGCATGCCTCTTGCCATTAGAATGAAATCGTGTGTAAGGAGGGCATGCGATGTGATGAGCACTGGGTGTTCTACGCAACTGATGAATCACTGACCTCTACATCTGAAATTAATGATGTACTGTATGTTGGCTAATTGAATTTAAATAAAAAACAAACAAAAAGAATGAAATTGTGTGGCATTCCCAGACTCACTTGCCTGTTCATTTGTTTAGGTAGTAAATACTCGAGCACTTGCAAAGTTCAAGGCACTATACGAAGTACATTGGGGGATACAACAGCG
Organism: Ursus americanus; assembly: GCF_024610735.1. Classification (NCBI taxonomy): domain Eukaryota; kingdom Metazoa; phylum Chordata; class Mammalia; order Carnivora; family Ursidae; genus Ursus; species Ursus americanus. Next base: position 33,997,823 of record NC_142130.1, on the reverse strand, counting down.
ATTTCAGAGCACTTCCTATCTTCATGGATTTTGTGATCAAATAACGGAGCAGAGTCTTATACAAGGAGCAAGTGAAATGGAATATAAAGGGGAAGACCAGGGACGGCAGCTCATTTTGTGGCATTTGAATAGACATTGGGAAAACCAGAGGAAGCCATGCTGCTGGCAGGAAGAGCAGGAGCAAGGGCAGGGAGGTGGGAAGCCATGGGATGTATAGACATGTGGGAACAGAGAAGCTGGCGAGAAGGAGAGGGGTTGGCAGGGAAGGGGGACAAACACTTGACACTGCTCTCCCCTGAATGCTCTACTAGAAATGGCGCATTCTTCCTTTCCTGAGAACCTCACAATACTTCTGTGGGGCAAGTGCTCTTCTCTCCTGTTTGCAAGGAGGAAGCAGGGGCTAAGGGAGTTGGAGAAACTTGGTTGAGGCCAGGCAACTGTTAAATGGTAGCAGAATTTGAACCCATGACTGTGTGACCCCAGAGCCTCTGCTGTCTCCACTATAACAGGATCCCCGAATGGAGATAGGGAGAAAGGGTTTGTGGCCTTTTTCTGCTCCTGTGGGCCTAGCATTCTTGGGCAGGAGTGTCTGTGGTCCCTGTGGAGTGAGGGAGTGAAGCTCTGGGTTTTCTGGGCTGGACTTAGAGTCCTGGATGGCTGAGCTCCTGACTTCCTACCATAGTCCCATTAGGGGAGCCACTGGCCTCTGGTATGGGAGGCAGGGGAAGCCAGGATGGTGGGAGATTCTGGAATGAAATTCAAGACATGGCCTAGACTGTGGATTTTCATTCCCAAGTCCTCCTTTCACCTTGCCTCTTTGTGACAGCCCTCCCTGGCTTCCCTCCCCCTGTATCTCTGACCTCCCCTTGGGCCCCTGCAGGCTAGGTCTGCACAAGGCTGCGGTGTTCTGCGCTTGTTCCTTTGTTGCTGTGAAACGGCTCCGGCACAGTCAGCCTCTGTGTGGGAGGACTGGTGGCTGTCTTCGCAGGCAGGCATTTGCTCAGAGCAGGCTGCGCGCGAGCCCAGCGTCAAGTAATTCCGGCCTTCTCGTCTCGGAGCTGGTGGGATGAGGCTCTGCTGAGGGACTGGCTGTGAAGGATGACTTCAGGGTGGGATGACGGACCGCTTCTGGGACCAGTGGTATCTCTGGTATCTCCGCTTGCTCCGGCTGCTGGATCGAGGTATTCCTGAGTGAGTGAGTGAGTGAGTGTGTGTGTGTGTGTGTGTGCGCGCGCACACGAGAGAAAGAGAGAGAGAGAGAGAGGCAGAAACAAACACATGGACAGACAAGGAGCGCGGGGAGCAGGGAGCAAGAAGAGAAAGAACAGGGAATGAAACAGGAGAGTAGCCAGCCTGTGGAAAGTAAAGAAAGGCTGTTTTTCTTGGGACATTTGTGACCCAGCTGGGAATTGGCAGCACAGGGCCATTTGGGGAGCATCTGTATATCAGGATCTCATTTCTTGCGGGGTTTTTTTTTTTTTTTCCCTTTTAATCAAGCTCTGTACCGTAGTCAAAGAAGAGTTAAGCCCTGTGTTGCAGGGCTTTCGATAGAACACTCTGAGAAGCAGTGTAGCAAGGAGAATGGTCCCTGCAGCAAGAAGCTGGGGGCAAGCAGATGTAGGACCCTAACAAATCTCAGCTCTGCCACTTACCAGCTCTGTGATTTAGGCTGATTTATGTGACTTTTCTGAGCTTGTTTCCCCATCTGTAAAATGGGCTTGGTAAGACCTATTTGCTAGGGTTGCTGTGGAATTATTCTTTAATTTATACCTGTGATACACGTGATGTCTGGTGCATAATAGGTGCTTCGTAGTTATTCCTTTCCTCTTTCCACACCTCTCAGCATCATGTACAGCGCCTGTGCTGAGGACAGCTCTCTTTGTGGATTATCTGTAGATACAGCTGGTTCAGAATTTGTAGTTTGTAGAAAGAGAAGGGAAAGTCAGTTTTACTCCTCTGGTTAATCTGACTGTAATACATTTCACCGTCACATGTTCATGTGACTTAAATCTCCTGATAATGTGATGCAAATCCAGATATTCTGTTTTAAGGAAAAGCCACTGTTAACTTGGTTGAGTAATTGATTTTTAAAAATGTGGAGTGCTATTTTTAAAAGCTTTGGCTCTTTTAAGAGGTTTCGGCAAGAATGAGATCAAACCCCTGATGGAAAAGGTGGTCCTGGGGAAGCCCTGCTATCTACCCCAAGGTGGATTCCTCTCCAGGGGGAACGTTCTTACAGATGCCAGGAGGTCAGTACCAGGTGAAGCAGGAAGCTGCAGAGAGCAGGTGAACCAGGGCTCTTATCGGGGAGAAATCAAAGATGGAGGAAACCAAACCAGCACATGCGAAAAGCAGTCTCTTGCTGGCACTGAGAAACAGGCCAGAGGGAGCCCAGACCAGAGAGGAGATGAGAGTGTCAAGAGAGCCAGAACTTCTTACAGGTGGAGATCTTGGATGAGGCGATGGGGAAGGAGATTATAAGTGTGAATCCCCCTTATCTGTGTGGACTCAGGCAAGTTACTTAAACTCTCTGTGCCTCCTTTCCTTCATTGTACAAAAGGGTGATGATGGTGGTGATACTCGCAGCACTGACTCAGAGGGTTCCTGTAGGGGCTGAGTGAGAAAGTACAAGGCAAGTACTTTACCCCAGTGCTTGGCGTGAAGAAAGTGACCCTTCGATGTTAGTTTGTATTACCAGGACAGTTAATTCCCACTCTCATGCAGACATCCTCAGAAAGACAGGAACAGGTGGCATGAGTCTAATGAAGAATTATTAGAGGCTTAGAGACACTTTACACGTATGTGAATTAAAACGAAATTCAAAGTAACATATGCTAATTTTAAGAAGAAATGAGATGTTAGTGTATAAGCTGTAATAATAATTTATTTTTACTTTTTAGAAAATGCTTGAATCCATGAATTGCAAACTTAGATTCAAGTTCTGGCTGCCTTCTAAATGCCCCTGAATAAATGGTTTACTCTCAAATGGAATCTCAGTTTATTAATTTGAAAAATGGGAATGTTGGGGCGCCTGGGTGGTGCAGTCGTTAAGCATCTGCCTTTGGCTCAGGGCGTGATCCCAACGTTCTGGGATCGAGCCCCACATCAGGCTCTTCCACTGGGAGCCTCTTCTTCCTCTCCCACTTCCCCTGCTTGTGTTCCCTCTCTCTCTGGCTGTCTCTGTCAAATAAATAAATAAAATCTTTAAAAAAAAAAAAAAGAAAAATGGGAATGTTAATACTAATACCTGTATTATAGAAATTTATTGTGTTAGTGCATGTAAAAGTTTCAAGCTTTCTTAGAAATGTCAGGTTAATAAATTGATGGATTAACCCGTGTCCCTGGGTAGCAAAAGTTGGTTGCCAGAATCGTGTGTTCTTCCGGAGAAGTTTTGTCATTGTGTATGGCTACAAATGAAAGTTCGTGGTCTTTCACAAACAGCGTCTCCAGGAGTTTCTTTATTATGGGGCTTTAGACTAGCACCTCTTGACTGTGTAGGATATCTTATCTCTAGGCTTTCGGGGGTTGCCCAGTTCTGGTTAGTGGGTATCCTTGTATTACACATATATGGGTGCACACCCACATCTGTATTCAAGCAGAATTTTTGGCTATAGAACACCCTTCTAGAAGCTAATGTTAGCTAGCATTGTATAGACAGTGGCATGCTTTCAAGTGGCATGCTAGACTGAGTTAACTCGTGGGAGATGCTCAATAAATATTTGCTGAGTGGATGGGTGGATGAACGATGAACCTGTCCTTCTGGGCAGTGAACAAAGTTCTCTTAGATCTCTCTTGAGTGTATCAGAATTTAGCTCCCTTCATCTGTTTTAGGGTTTTATGTCATTTCACCCTCATCATTGTCATGCCTCATGTCATCCTGAAAGTAACAGGCCTCAAGAAAGTGAGGGAAGGATAAGAAATGCGAAGAAGCGGGAAATGATGAGTTTAGCCCAGGAAATTGAAATAATCGACAAGCTGTGTGCTGCCTGAGTCATTCTCTTGGCCGTGACTGAGGGATAAATGAATCTGTGATTTGACACATCTAGGAAAAGGGAGGAAACAGAACACATCAGGGAGCGGAAATAAACTTTACTGAGAAATGACGGTGCGTGCTTGGTGACTGCAGACAAACCTTTTGTCTCCCCCATCATTGTTCAGTTAAGGGCAGGGATCTTAACAAATAAAAGGGATTGTTTTTTAGGGCTGTAGTTCGTGATGTGTAAGGATTTGTATGAAAAGGAAGTACCAGCTTGCTCAGACATGATCATTTTAATGAGTTATTTTGTTAATAGCCTCCGCTGTTTTTACAGTGTTTCTTACTGGACGTTTGTCACTCGTGCTCTGTGCTTACAAACAGTGACTGAGGAAATGGTTCCCATCGTGGGGACTGTCCGTGGAAAGAAAGGAGCTCATATGGATAAGAAGCACGAGTAGTAAGAAGAGAAGAATGTCTGCCACTGGTTGTCCGTGAGATGACTGTAGGTGACTTACAGCTGTTGCCAGAGGGTCTCTTGCTGGTCACCGCCTGGCACTGTCCAGCAGACAGTCTGTTCTGCCCAGTGTTCTGCTTTTGCTGTGATGCCCCCCTGCCCCCACCTCATGTGACACAGGCCCTCCTTAGCCCCACTCATCTTTCAGAGAGTCCCTCACTTCCATCAGCCCTGCTTGGGTCTCCCACTCCACCCTGCCTTCATCTCTGGCCCCAGTGCTTGCCCCACCCAGCCTCCCTGCTTTCTCAGCCCTTCTCCTTCCCTAGGGCTCCTTTAAGGGCATGGCCTCATAACATTTGCTGCCTATGACCCCATTCTCTGGCATTCTTCTGCTAGCCTCCAACCCATCACCAGGGTTCCTCACCCCATGCCTATGTCAACTTTGCACCGTATCCTGGGTCTTCTGCTTCTCCCTGCCACCTGCCTTGAGCGTTTTCCCTCTCAGGAGCCCTTGTCTTGTCTTCTTTTGCCCGTGCCTTTTTATGTCACCTTGCCTTTGCCCTCTGTCCACTAGTTTCTTTTAAAAATAAATGTAAGTAAAATGGAGTTGATTTAAAATACTCTCGAGGAAGTAACTGTAGGAGATATATGGATATGGCGAAATGGTGTCAGAAGTACGTAAGTGACTGATGTGTGGAAAACTTAAGTGATATGTTGACTTTACAACATAGGTTTTAAATGGCTAATTTCTTCTTGGTGCTTTGTCCATATTCCTGTAGCCACCACACAGTGCTTTGGGATCTGGGCCAGAAACCAACTGGGTCTTACCCCTGGAGGTACATTAGAATCACCTGGGCGCTGTTAGAAAGTGCAGTGTCCAGTTCCTCCCGTCCCACCCCCCCCCCAAGCCAATTAAGTCAGAATCGCTGGAAAGAGGGCTGGATGTTGGCATTTTTAAGGACTCTGCAGGTGATTCTGATGGAGCCAAGCTTGAGGACTGCTCACTGCCGTCCTGTAATACGGATTCCAGAGAGGAAAGGGAAAAATGACTCTTCAGTAAAATAACAAAATAAATGAGAAAATCAGTCACTATATGAGAATAATAAACACGGGAGTAAACATAGGAATGCACTAAGGAGTAAAATTTAAAAGAACACAATCTTTTGGGTATAATTCATGCACCTTTCTTCAGAAACTTCACTGCGACCCTTTCCTGTCACCACCTAACCAAACCTTGACTTTCCTTCCTATTTCTAGGAACAAACCACCTGTGTACAGGATGGTGTCTGGCCCCAGCTTGCTTTGGGGCTTTGGCCCTCTGTTCTGGCTGTCTAGAGCTTGGGAGATTGGCATGACAGTTTGTCACTACAGATGTCAAGCGCCCTTTATTGCTTCTTAGTATAGCTCCCAACAGCTGGACATTGCCCATATTCAGCTAGAATTCCAGAAGGAAATTCCCTTTCTCCTTCCGGATAGATGGGCAGTGAGAAGAGTAACTTTCCTGAAGCCTTCAGTGTTGGGCTCTAGTTCAGCCAGGAATCTACTTCTGTTTCTCACCGAAGTCCCCCTCTCCCTGTGCAGCTGTTCTCTCTTGAGTCAACCTTCACATCTCCTAAATGTCCTAATCCACGGATTGACTCTGTGGAGTGCAGTGCAGGGTCAGGAGGCACCTGGCCCTCAGGGCTGTGGCTCTCAGGCATTCTGAGCTTTGATCTCATCCTTCCCATGCCTATAGCCCTCTTCCTGGCCCTTGGTCTCCTATCACTGACAGATGCCCTGGCTGTGGTCAGCTTGCTGCTCAGTAATCTGCCCAGCTCTGGTCCCCAACTGGGTCAGACTTGCTGTCTCTACTTAGTCCATCTGCTTGTGGCCAGTCCCAACTGCCATGGACTCTGGGATACCCACTTCATTTTGGCTTGTCCTGCTCTTGTTCACTATCACATATATGTGCCCAGCTTGATGTGTGGCTGCTTTGTGCCAACCTTTATGACTTATTCCTTCCCTCCTATGGTCTGTGGGAAAAAGAAGAGGAAAGCACACAGCGTGTGTATGAGAAGTGTTGATGGCTCTCCTGCACTGGGGATTTTCCAATTAGAGGAGTTTAGGTTGTAATCACCTTCCCATTTGAGCTGATAGTCATACAATATATAAAGAAGTTAACTTTAACTTAGCTTTTTCAGTTGCAAATAGATATCTCTAAAGTTATTTGATTGGCTTTTAGCACAAGGCCACTTTTCTAAAGGAACCAAGTCTCTTGTCCAGTAAATAGTTTGAACACAGCAGCAGCACTTGAAACACCATCCCAGACAATTCCCTGTTGCTCAGCACCAGAATCTCCCCAGAGGCCTCCGTATTTTCCTCTGCTTCCACGAGAAATGTCCCAAGCCTCTCCTTCTTCTAGTTAATCCACATCCTTCCCCTTCTAAACCTTGTAACCCCTATGTCCTTCAGAAAGAGCTCCCCAGTTCGTCATACCTGATTCTGTTTGGAGGCAGGTGGGCCCTACTCCATGACTCACAGTGTGCTCCCGTGGGTTGTCACAGGGCACATCTCCCGTGGTTGCTGCCAGTGCCGAAGGAGTTAGCATGTGCCGCATTGCCTGGCCGCAAGAAGTGCTTGGCAGGTGCATGTTTTCCTCCCAGATTTCTGCCGCTTTTAGGAGCTTAGTTACTTCTGTTGTGGGGTGGGGATTGGAGGTCCTTTCCCTCCACTGAGAGTGGAGCTTCTCTGAGTTTAGGACCTTGTCCCACCACCCGTTTGTATTCTCACCCAGATACCTAGTTCAAGGTGGTTTCCAATAAATCACTTTGGCTAACAGAGTATCTGAACTCTCCAGAGAACAAAGGAAAGGTCCTGATTATCATGGCATCATTAAGGAGGAAGAAAGAGAACTGTAATGATTTGGCAGTTCTAATATCTTATCCCTGTTGGTTCTCATGATGTGTCTCTGGGGTAGATTACTTCAGTCCCCATTTCACAGATGGGCAACAAGCTTATAGAGGTTAGGTACTTTGCTGGAGTCACAGTGTTGTTAAGGGAAGAGTCAAGATCAGGGCCCCTGACTCCCATCTGGATTGAGTTCTTTCTATACCTGCTGTGGTACAGGTGGGGAGACACCCATTTTCTCTTTCTCCAGCACACGTGTGAAACTGGGGTTTCTGTCCACCTCCCCTGTCAGCACAGACAGAGTATATCACTGGTATGTCTGGTCTGTGGTGTGAGATCACCAGACAAGATATATCTAGGCCACGTCCTAGGGGAAGGACACCGATAGCTGTTCTGTGAGGTCCAGGTGTGGTGTTTCCATCCAGTGGGGTGGAGGTTACTGTGATGTGAGAACAGTAAAGTGGCACTTTTCTGGGTGTGGCGTGGCTTCCCAGGGCCTGTTTTTCTCTTGTGGCATATTCAGTGATTGCTGAGAGCCAAAGGGTAGTGGGGCAGCTGTGTACCTGAATGGTCAGAAAGTCAACTGGATTTTCAATTGTAAGTGATGAATTTGCCTTTCACCTTGCAGATGGAGGTAGCTTGTTATTAAGGAATTGGTTAAAGCAATAAATATTGTTGGTGTCATTACTGGCAGTAGTAATAATATCTACTAAGGGCCTAGGCATAGCAGGGAGCATTGGGGGTAGGAAGTAGGCTTCCTGCCCTCGGAGAGCTTATAGGTCAAACTCCTGAAAGACTGAGATCTATCAGTAACCTCTGTGAGTCTCTGTTGGCCCTTCTATAAAATGATGGATTACTTATAAGGTGGATCCCTTCTAGCCATAATGTTCTGCATTTCTATGTGGACAAAGTTGCAATACCTACAAAATAATATACCTGTAATACCTATTATACAGCTACATGGTGCTACAAGGTATTATTTCTTGTTGAATTGCTAAAGGAGTACTGTACGTTCATAAGAAGGCAAAATAATTAGTCTGAATGAAAGAAGAAATGTTCGCTCATTCAACAAGCATCTTCTGAGGGCCTACTATATGCTATGCCCTGTTAAGGCTCTGGGAATACAATGCTGAAGAAGACGGTATTCTTGTATTCATGAAACTTTATAGTCTAGTGGGGGAAATGGACTATAACAAATAACACAATGGATGCTACAATGGCAGGTAGGATGAGAAGGAGAGAACAGAGTTAAGTTTCAGTGGTCCTTAGTTATGAGGTGGAAATCAGAAAGTACAGACTTTCTGGGGTATCTGTGTGGTAGTAGTGAAGCATGGAGTGATAGGTTGGGGTTACCTCGTGAAGATTCTTGCTTGCATTCAGGTTAATGGCAAATGATGGCAGCGTAGCAGCATTTAATTTAAAAATGTATTGAACGATTTCCACATACCCGGCAGGAGGGAATATAGGTACTGGTAATACAGCACCAGCACCAGGTGCTAAAAATATGAAGAAGCGTAACATGATATAACCTAATGCTAGTTCCTTCATTCAACTGAAGTATGTCTATGTTTCTAGAGAGCAGTTAGGGTAGCAGATGCATGATTCTGAGTTATTGGCCTAAAAGCGATAGTGAAATTGATGGTAGCTCAGGGAAGACAGTATAGGGGGAGGCGTGATTAGTGTAGACTGATCTTGGAAAGTGTAGACATGGGGAAACAGAATCAAAGCGATGAGAGTATTCCTAAGGGTAGGAGGAGAGCCAGGATACAATAAATTCATGAGCGTAGAGGAGAAGGGACAGTTAGGGATCCTTATCCACAGGGAGGTGGGGCAACATTGAAGGCTTTGGTGACTACTCACAGCTTTGTTTCAGCAGCCTTGGTGAGGAGAAACCAGATTGCAGTGGGAGGAGATGGTAAAGCCGAGGCAGCAGCCAGCACATATTGTTTGTTTGAGAAATATGTCAGAAAATGCAAGGTAAAAATAGAATAGCAGTTGGTGGGACATTAGGGTCAAATGATAGTTCTGTTAAGGAAGGGAGGCCTGAATATATTTGAGGATGGGGTGGGGCCAATAACAGGGAGAAGTTTGAAAATGATGTACAGAAATAGGTTTATTAATCCATTCAATAAATATTCATTGAGCACTGACAGTGTTTCGGGCCCTGTGCTATTTGCTGGGGCTACAGCATGAATAAGGCATGAAGTCTTCATGAAGTTTACATTCTAGTGAGTGAGACAGATAATACACAAGTCCAGCAACAGTTGAATTTATAATAAGAGCTTGTGATAAGTGCTGTAAAGTGCAGCAGTGACCTGGGGGAGGTAGGATGGGTTGAAGGAAGAGTGCAGATGGAAGTGGTAGACCGGAGGAGGGGAATGCTTCCTCTGTTGGAAGGAAGGTGGAAGGAGGTGCTTAAGAAAGCTATTTTTAAGTAGAAAGAAGAAGAAGAAAAAAAGAGGAAATGCAGTTCAGGTGGCCTTGATATTCTAGGCAGAAGAGTAGGCAATGTCATGGGCTGAGACTGGAGAGGTGGGCTAGTTCAAGACCTTGGATAGGTCCTCATCTGCTTCATTCAAGCCTCCAACAATGCTGTGATATAGGTGCTGTTATTTTCATTGTATAGATGAGATAACTGAGGGGACTCAGAGAGAGCCTATAATTAGAAAGTACAGGGGTGAGGTGGCAGGGAGGTCGATCACCTGTATACTCTGCCATTGAATGGCTCAGAGGGGACAGTAAATGAGTGGAGAATCATAAGGCTGCCAGTGAAATTGAGAGATCAGTCCCTCCTCCCTCCTCTTACACAAAACCCTATGCTGGGCCCTGTGGGAAACTCTTGGAGAAGAGATGACACCTGTGCACGGAATGCATTAAAGACATAAATCAAGCCATCAGCACGTACTTCCTATTAAGCACGCTGTCCTTGTGAGTATTTGGATTTTTAAGGATTTGGGTAGAGCAAGGGAAAAGGGCATTCTGGGTGAGAGAAAATGCAGTGCAAACACTCTGGTGATTCAGAGGAAAGGTGTAATCAGAGAAAGCTGGAGCTTTATCAGATAAAAATTGAATTTACTGGTTCAAGAGATGGTATTGGGCCAAACAAGATCAGTGGTAAACAAGAAGAGGTTTTTGTTTCTCATTCTCTCTCTCTTTTTTTTTTTTTTTTAATATTTATTTATGTGACAGAGAGACAGCCAGCGAGAGAGGGAACACAGCAGGGGAGTGGGAGAGGAAGAAGCAGGCCCCCAGCGGAGGAGCCCGATGTGGGACTCGATCCCGGAACGCTGGGATCACGCCCTGAGCCGAAGGCAGACGCTCAACAGACTGCGCTACCCAGGCACCCCCTTTGTTTCTCATTCTCTTTACCTCCATAACTGTACCCTCAGTAAAGGAAGAGATAGAGTGGGAAGAGACCTCTCATTTAAGAGATGAGGAAACTGAGCCCGAAGAGAGGACTTCAGTTCCTGGAGCCATGCACTTAGTTATGGCTCAGCCTCCCTATGAAGCCAGGAAACAGAAACTCCTAGTTGAGGCCTCTTTCCGTTATATTTCCCCATGGTTTCAACCCACCTTTCACAAACTCAGTGTCCCTGACATAGTCATTGTATGTGGAAGAATGGGCAGGCTGGAGAATTCATGTGTTTGAGGGATGTCTAAGCTGGATCCAGCTTCTTAAGACTCCAGACAAAATTTCTAAGAAGCCCCCCCCAGACAGGCTGCGTTTCTTTCCCCATCCTCCCTTGTTGTTATCATGAAAAATACTCTGAGTGGAGTTGGAAGTGGCACCTCCTGGCTTCCCTGGTCTATTGCAGAATTGAGTTCTAAAGAAACCAGCCCAGAGCAAAGGCGGAGGAGTGTCTTCCTTATAAACCCAGGCTAGGAGGAAGAATTGGCATGGGGCTTTTAATCTACATTCATGCCAAATGAAATCTGTTAGATGGGATAATGAGCTCCATATTTTATAGACTATTTTAAGCCTGTCTCAAAATAAAGTACAGGACTAGGGGTGGAGGAAGGACGTAAGTCTTGGAGACAAAATGCCATGGCTTACTCATCAGTGTTTTCATTTTAATGATCCCAAACCCAGTACAAGTCCCTCAGTGACACTGTAATGGAAACCACATTTTTTTTTTCCTGCTGGAAGTTTCAGGATGAACACAGCCAAATGCTTAGAGGCATAATTAAGGTTATAAACTCTCATCCCCGGTAAAACACAGACCTTTCACCCCAGGGGGCTCAGTTAGAGACAGTGTGGTTGGAAAGCAGTTCAAATTATAGAGACATTTCTTCTGCCAATCTCTAGCCCACCACAGCTTCTTTTCTGGGCCTTTCCTCCCTGTTGCTCCTCCCTCCTCTTCCCCTAAACCACTGCCTCATCCCTGGGAAGGAATAAACCAACACATAAATAAATAAGAACCCTGGTATTGACTCCTTCCCTGCCACAGGGAGAGAATCTCAGACAGATGCTGCTGTGTCTGCAGGAGGCTAGACAGGGCTGACAGAGGCAGCACATGTGTAGCAGGAAGGGCAGCCTAGGTAGACTGCCAGTCGATGTGGGGTACTGTGGGGGGGTGAGGTGCATGTGTCATCAGTAGGAATGGGAGGAGGTGGGGAATGTTCTGCACATTACAGGCTGGAAAATCCACCTCATAGGAAGGTCTTAAGGACCTAAGAGAACAAGGTGGTCCCTTCTCCTGTATTTGGACATGGTGGGTTAAGAGCTCTCTCAGTTTATATCGCTTTGCCTTGCCCAGCTTTCTGAATCTGCAGAGATCAAAGTTAAGAAACTTGGCATGGCCAACTCCATTACGTGGACTTATTTTCCCCCCTCTTAACCACATCTTGAACACCTGGAATATATAAGATAGTGGGAACCCTTAGTGCATGTATATAAACTCTCTGACCAATTGCAGTCCAATTTTATCCACATTGGGAAGGATCTAGTTAGCATAAGGAACAAGGGAAGGACTAGAATACCCCCCCCCCCCCACCGGCTGCCTTGATCCCATACTCTGCCTGTGAAGATAGTGATTCTATGATAGACTGTGATGAGACCCAGCTAGGCACTCTGTTTGGCTCCTTAGAGATCATATCACTGCTTCATTTCTCTTCTCACTAACCCCATCACCAAAGGACAAATAGTCATCCCCATAATATCACCTTCAGGAAGATGCTATTAATGAGTGCATTGTCAACTAATATCTAAGAAGTATTAAATACTTCTCTCAGCCTTACCTTCCTCATTTGAAGAATTAAGATAATATCTATCTGTGGTAATCATAACTATTCACTAGCATTTCCAGTTCTCCACCTTATGAGCACACAGTAAGATTGTACTTCCCCACACCTTTGGCCATGTGTTTCACTTCCAAATGGAAGCTTTAAAAGCCAGTATACTATTTACTTCATTTTCCACTGTTTCACCGACTATAGAAGCTATTTTGGGATAAAGTCTCTATCATCCTGGGACCCTGAATGACTGGGAGCATAGCCCTCTGTTAAACCATGTTGAACATATAGTGCCAAGAAGAAATAATCATCTTTCTGTTAAACTCCTGAGATTTTGAGGTGGTTTGTGTCCATAGTCTACCATACTTGTATTGACTGATATATACTACCTTGTAAGACTTTGTGAGGAATTACACAGAACAGAAATCTATATGCAATGCATGTCACATAGTCAGCATTCAATATATGGTGGATAAATGGTGGATACTTTATTATCACTATAAATATCATTTAGGATGCTTTTGGCTTCAGGTAACTGAACTGAAACTCAAAACAGCTTAAACAATAAATACTTCACCTGCTTCTCTCTTCCTGCTTCTTCTCCTGCTTCTCTTAACAAGAAGTTCAGAAGGTAGGCTGTTAAATCAAAAGTCTCAATATCATCAGATTCTTATTTAGTCATCTTGGGTTCGTTAGATTTCTTACATCTATAGATTGTTGCATTTCATCACTTTTGGGAAAATTCTCAGCCACTATCTTTGTTCTTTCTCTTTTCTCCTTTTAGGATATCAATTGATTGAAATTTCTTGAATTTGAATCAATTTTGAAATTGATTGAAGTTGAAATTTCTCACTGTATCTTCTATATTTCTTATTGTTACTTCTATATTTTTCATATTTTATCTACCTTGGTGCATCCTAGATAGTTTCCTCTGATTTAGCTTCCAGTTTATTAATTCTCTAACCAGCTAAGTCTAATCTGCAATTAAATTTGTTCATTGACTTCTTAATTTCAAGTATTGTATTTTTCAGTGCTAGAATCCCTATTTAATTCTTTTTCAAATCACTTTTTTTTTTCCAAGTTGTCTTTAAACTTTAAAGTTTGTCTTCGGTTTCTCTGAACATTGTAAGTATATTTGCTTTATAGTCTCTAGTTGGACAATTCCAGTATCTGGAGTCTTTGTGGGTCTTTTTCTATAGTCTGCTATTTCTGATGGTTCTTGTTCATGGTGTCTTTTCTCCTTGTGCTATCTTTGATTGTGCCCTGGTCATTATTTTTGAAAAATATTTTATAATAATAATTTGAAACCTAGAATGGTAACTTTCTCCTAAATGATCATTTTTCTTTGGCCAGACACCTAGAAATACTACCAGTCCAATTCCACCTTAATCCAATGCTTGAATGCTTGGGGATCATTGGACCCAGATTATATGTAGCTGTGTTTCAAGTTTCCATGAGAGCTGGTTTATTTCTTGGTTACCTTTACCTTAAGGGTGAAGCCCTCTCTCTGGGAGGAAGCCCACCTTAGAGTGGAATATTTTTTATCAGAGTCCCTTCCTTGAGAAAGCCCGGAATTTTGATTTTTCTCCCCTTTCCCATCCTGGCTGTCAAAAGCATAGCTAATTTTGCCACAATTTCTTACAGATTGGCTAATGTTCTGAAGACAGATGCTGCTTTGTATTTTGGACTTACCTCTTTGGATTCTTCTCTTCTAGATTTTGGCCTAGTAATTCTGTTAATGCTTTTAGGAAGATTGAAAAAAACAACAACAGCCCTGCAATTATCTTTAGTGGGAGGGTTGATCCTAATTTGTCAGCCTGCCATTACAAGAGTAGAGATCCCAGGACCCCAGTTCTTTGCATTCTTTCATTCCTTAGAGTCTCAAGATGGCTGCCACAGTGCCACATGTCACATGGAGAAATGACAACTGAAAAAGCCTGGTTTTCATGCATGTATTCACATAGGTCTTTTTTTTTTTTTTTAAGATTTTATTTATTCACTTGAGAGAGAGAGAGGGAGAGTACAGAGGGAAAGTGAGAGAGAAGCACAGACTTCCTGTTGAACAGAGAGCCTGATGTGATGCTCGATCCCTGGACCCCGAGATCGTAAACTGAACTGAAGCAGACGCTCCCAACTGAACTTCCCAGGCACCCCTCACATAGGTCTTTTTAAGAGCAAGAAAACCTATCCCAGATGTCCCTTGGGAGACTTTTTCTCATGTCTCAAAGGACATAATTTTACCACCAATTCCTAAACAAGTTACTGGAAAGGGGATATAATTTTCATGATTGGTATAACATAATTAACATTTACCCTGTGGGGCTGTGAGGGTCTCTACTTCTCCTAAGGCACATGGATGCCGATTCCTAAACAAAATCTTGGTTCTATAAGCAAGGAAAAAAGGCATAAATTGCTACTGGGCAGGCAATCAGCTGTATCAGTCACACTCTGTGCCCAGCTAGAGTTAAGGATTAAGACATGTAGACATATTTCTTGCCCTAGTTAGAGACCTACATGGTCTGAAAGAGGCAGAAAAACATAGAGCCAAACCCTAAAACTAGCCCGGTGATGGGTATTAAGGCGGGCACGTATTGCATGGAGCACTGGGTGTTATACGCAAGCAATGAATCATGGAACACTACATCAAAAACTAATGATGCACTATATGGTGATTAACATAATAATAAAATTAAAAAAAAAAGAAAAAATTATTAGAAAAAAAAAGACCCTAATGGAAAGGATTCAGAAGTACTTAGGGCATGTCCCTTGAAAACACATTTTGTAACTTAAAAAAAAAATTGAGATGGCCTGTGATCAAAATGTAAAAATTTATTTAATCAAAAATATTAAAAAATAAAATTCTATAGTAGAAAGAATGGCCTTATTAAAAATTTATCCATAATATTTAATCACACTATAAATTACTTCTATAAATGTGTATTGCATAAGAACTAATATATCTGGTAGAGTCATATGGCTCCACTGGGTGAGCTGGGTCCTTGCAAGTGTTCCTGGCAGAAGGATCATATTAAGGTTTAAGGATCCTCACAGACCTTGGGAACACAGGATCACTTCCCCAGCAGGGCTGGAAGGCTGTCCTTGCTCTAATATACATGCCCTTGTTACCTCGGAGCAGGGTTGGAGGCACAGAGGTGAGGTACGAGGGTACCAAAGACAGCCTTTCCTGAGGGCTGGCTTACTCTCTGTCTTGGAAAACCAGGTGGCCTCCTTTGGTATATAAGGCTCCAGAGGGGGGATATTTATCCCCCTGCCCCCAACTGGACCCTCCATAGTTTTCACATGAGAAGAAGAGGTCCAGTTCCTGAACCAATACCTTCTACAGGTTTAGGATCCATCTCCCCTTCCTCTCTTTTCCATATCCCATGTCTATGGCTTGACCTCATCTTAGAGGTTCCCTCATCAGCCCATCACTTGCCGCAGGTTGCTAGCTCTTGGCATTCTCTCGAAGATACCCAAAGAAGGTGTGCCAAGCAGGTTAAAGTGGGTAAAAGGCAGATGAGTACAGCTGGGTTTCGGGAGGTGGTTTCATGTGGGGTGAAAATGAGTTGAAAGTACACCTTACATGTAGCTTCAGTCTCTTTTTATCACCTCCACACTATCCTTAAACTCTATCAGTTAAAACTATTGATTTGCATGACCAGGGTCTTTAAAAACCAAAGAAGAACCTAAATCTTAATAAAGTTGGGAAGTATTGAACACAATGGTAGGCTTATTTTGCTGATCACCTTAACTTTTTAGGCAGTGTGAAGAATGAATGGTTCAGTGTGATGAAGCTTTGAGATCAAAATGGCTTGGTTTGGCTCACAACTCCACCACTCTGCTGTGTAATGTTGAGTAACTCTCTAGGTCTCAGTTTCCCCATTTATAAGATGCTGACAATATCAGTATTTATCTCATAGTGTTATTGTATGAATGAAGTGATGTCACTCATGTAAGAAGCCCAATCAATGTTAGCTATTAATTCTTAACCCTTATTGCCTAAAATCTAATTTTTAGATGAGTAGGGGATGGTAGAATGTTCAGGAGGGGATCTAAGGTCTGGAGGCCTAGGAGGGCAGGTCTCAAAGGGGTGGGGGAGACAGAATGTGCCAGGAGTGCTGAGTCCTGGGACTTCGAGGGGAGGTACCTGAGAGTTGGATGTGAGGGAGGGAACCAAAGACCAACCTCCAGTTGCCTTGAAGTTTGGCTCGAGGCCTTGGGGAAACTTCAGCCTCAGGCTGCCCTCTGTACCTTGTGCGTGTGGGCTACCTCTGAGGGGGCAGTCACCCTGCTGGCTCAGTCCACCAGCTCGAGGTGCTTCCTGCCTCGCTGGAGTTCCTTCTCCATTAAGTAGATTAAGGGCTCCGCTGACCTAGCCCAGAATAATGGACACACTAATTGGCAGTCATTAGAGGGCCTCAGCATTGATAAATCTTCAGTCCCTGGGCAGTATGGGCTGAAATCCATTCTTATCGACCACTCCGGGAGAGGAGGATCCAAGAGCCAAGGTGAATGCCTGTCTTGATGTCGAGAGGGAGGGGCTGAGGCAGCTGGCCCTCAGTAGTGCCAGAAGGGTACGGTAGGCCCCCGGCAGAAGCACTGAAAGAAGAAGAAGGCAGAGGAAGGGCTTTGCTTTTTAAATAGGAAAGGTGGTAGTAGTCAGCACTTGTCGAGCCCCTCAAACAGAGGCTGTGAGGGATGAGGCCTGAGTGGCAGCCTGGGCGAGAGATTATGTTAGAGGCAAAGGAACGTAGCTTCATGTACACTGTGGCCACTGCGGCCACTGGACCTGTCCTGGCCATTTCAAGAGAGCCATGCAGCCTGTCGGTCCTGTTTATATGATGGCTTTGAATGGGTGGAAGGGAAAAATGGGTTTTGGAGAGACCACGTTCTCTCTCCTAGATGTTCATCTCCAGCCAACCCCAAGCCCGTGGCATGGCGTCTGAGCCCTCAGGAGAGGAGCGCTGTGCAGAAGTTGAAGGAACTGTTCTCATGAGGACTCTGTGTGACATATGGGTACAGAGGATGCCACCTTGCAAACACTGGGTGGGGAAGAAGGGGTTCGCTTCCATCAGGGCTGATCCCCGGGGCAGTGGGGACTCTGGGGAACTCAGGCGGCCTGGCACTTGGAGTGCTGAGGGTCTGAGAGCTCTGGAGCAGCACTCTGGGTCAGATGCTGGTACCCGCAGAAAGGGCACCTTGCGCATCTTCCAGCAGCAGTGGGCAGCCAGAGCAGAAGGACGTGGCAGGTGTGGCCAGCAGAGTGCTTGATGAGCAAAGGGAGCTGTGAGCAGGGCTCCTGGACATCATGGGATCAGACTTTCGAGGGGCTGAGATACCACATGAGAAAGGAAATCAGGCCAGTAACAGGGTTGCCTCTGCTAAGGGGGACTTCTTGTGTGGTGAGGACTAGAAAACTCAAGTTACAGAGGAAACATCTTGGCTTTGAGGTGCTCCTGAAATTGGCAAATATTTATTGAATACCTATTCTACAAAGGTACTGTTATGATAGTGAACAAGACAGGGAGTCTTTGTCCTCATGGAAATTACAGTGAAGGGAAAGGATTATGTAGTTGGAATGTGCCGTGGAGCGGAGAAGAGAATTCCAGCGGTAGACTTGGCCTTGAAAGGCCTTGAAAGATGAGGACAAGCTGCACTTGTGGAGATGGAGGGGAGCCATGGAAGGAAGGTACAGAGTGGGAGGGTTTAGTGGTCTTTATGTGGAGGTTGTATGTGTATGCTCATTGCGAGCCTGTGTGCTGGCGATTTGGGACAATAAGAGAGAAAGCTGGAAAGGCTGGCTGAGTGGGCTTTATGTTCCACACTAGAGTTCTAGGATTTTATTTAGTAGTTTATGGGCAGCTATTGGGAGATTTTGAGCAAGGAAAGTAACTTGATCAATCCTTTCCTGTCTCTGGCTGAGGTCAGTTAGTAGCATTGGTGTTGGGCAGGGCTTCAGGCCATGATTGTTTCAATATGTTCTCTTCCTGGCTTTCTCACGGGAGCAGTCATAATTTTATTTTTACCCACATCTCTGTTTTGGGTGTGCGTCAGATTAGCAGCTCTGTGCCTCCAGTTGGAAGAGAGCTTCTGTTCAAAGTGCTGTGTGGGTGGAGTCCTTCCGCCACTGTCCAAGGCCTGCTGCCCCTCCTGGGTGTTGACCTTGGCTGTAGAGGGTGTGTCCCTTGATTTAATGGTGTTTGCTTCCCCTACTTTTTCAGCTCCTTCCCCATGCTTCTGAATGACCCAGGGCTCCTGCAGGGAGGTTGAGCAAGGGGCAGCTTGTTGTTTGGTTGTTAGCTAGGGGCAGCAATGAATAAATGAATGGTCAGTTATCTCTGGAATGTAGCCTTTGCTTTAGCCAGATTTACTTCCATTTTATCAAAAATACAAGCAGCTTCATAAATTTAAATTGGTTTCCAGAAACAGACCCTGATTCCAGGAATATTTCTCGGTGTGGAAGACAGGATTGTCAACAAAGATGGGGATGCATTTTTAAAGATAAGATCTATTTGCCAGGACATGGTCTACGGAGAAACAAATTTGGTGGCTTAAAACTCTTCCGTCTCCAAATGAAGGGTATGATGCAGATTTAACTTTCAGTGACTGTGATGTTTTTAAAATATCCTTACGGTGCTGTTAGTTTAGTTGGCCTGGACACTGTATTCATGAGGGGAAGGCTGTGGCTCGGCTCTCATCCCTGTTGGACAGATAGCTTCTCTCTGGCCGTGGTTGGAGACTACATCTTCCATTCCAGCTGGTAGCCTCTCTGTAGCTTTTTGATTAGTCATGCAAGGGCCAGCAAAAATAGTATAGACAGACAGCAAAGATCTAGTCTTTCTACTGGAAAAAGAATTCAGAAAAAATGGCCTGTTGATAATGGTTGTGTTGTAGTTTAGTTTTTGGACTTTGATTATGTAGTTCCTCTGTGCCAGGAACTGTCCTAGGTGCTTATCTCAAACTTCACGATACTACTGTCCCTATTTTACAGATGAGAAAACTGAGACTTAAGGAAGTTATGTGACTTGCCCACATCATTGAGCTTGTATAATGGATTCTAACCTAGGTTTTCTTATTCTAAACCTCATGTTCTTTCCTCTCCTCCATCTGGTCACTGGGATGAGAATACCTATACCCTAGATGCCTGGAGGAAGAATCAGATATTGGACCGTTCAGTGACATCTTGGGGTCTCCTCTGGCTGTGAAACTATATTTGGCTATGACCATAGGCCTCTTCTTGCTTTGAAGCAGAGTTACCTCTATCCCATTTGATGTCCAAGTTAACATCTGCTCATTGCCAACTGGACCTCTGGAGACCTTTCTCTATCTTCCAGCCCCCAGCCCCCTGTGGAACTGGGGAGGTGACAGATGGAAGATCAAGTGGCAGATGGAAGATCAGATTTCAGACATTGCAGGCTTCATTCTGACCTGCAACAGCTCAGGGGGAGCGGGGGTACTGGCCAGTGTGTGGACAAGTTGAGGTGCTGCCTTGAGCTGGGAGTCTATACTGGGAATTTCTTTTATGAAAGAGGAAAACAGGGTTGTTTTTTTTTTTTCCTTGAGCATGTGGTAGGGAAAGAATCAGGCAAATTATTTGATTATTTAAATAACTAAAACATTTATTAAGCATCATCTCTGGGCAAGGCAGAATTGGTGTGATTTGAAAGGTACTGGGAAAGTGCTGTCTGCCCAAAAACCTCTCTTACCTTGGCAGTGCCTTGGCACCCAGAATAGTTCATTCATTCTTTTGGGCTAATAAACCTCAGCTAATCCTTTAATGAGTGTGAAAATAATGCACCCTGATGTTAATTTAAGATTCCTTGGCTCCGGAAGAAGTAGAGGAACAGAGGCTGTGTGTGTGGGGGTGTGGGTGTGGAGTGGGGTGGGTGGTGTCTAGAGTGAATGGATGACTCAGATGTGGTGGGAGTGTTCTGGGACGGCTTCCTGGAGGAGAGAAACATTTAACATGGTGTGGTGGTAGAGGATTGTTCCTTCAGGAGCTATGGATTGGGGCATTCACCAAGTTACTGAACAGCAGTTTTTAGTTTCTCAGATAATGGAATTAGCTCTGTAGTACAAGGTACAAAGCTGTTATTAACTTAGAAGCTTTTATAATTGCTTTTTGGAAGACCTTTCTGCTTTGGCATAGTAAATCTTCACAGTGCCAGAGATTTAAAATTTTTAGAAATGACATTTAATTAATGTAAAAGGTAAAATCTCTTTGGATTTCAAGCTGCCTTGGGAACCTTCCCACCTCCTCTCAGGTGTCATCCAGGAAGCCTCCCTGAGGGTGACGTGGAAGGACGCAGAGAAGAGTGCCTTCCCTGAGAGTGACTGCTGCACTTTCTGGACCCAAGCAACATTCCATGGGGATGTGAGAGACACGTCCATCTGTGCCAGGAGCCAGATTTCAGGGAGGCTGAGTGGTGAGCTCTCAGCTGGGGTCAGGACAGAGGGACCACAGATGGCAGACAGGTCTGGCTGCCACTTGATGGGGGCTGCTCTTGGGGCCAGGGGGGTGGGAGTGGCAGAGACTGCTCCCTGTGAAGGACACAGGGGAAGTTCTTCTTCAAATCTAGGGAAGTTTTAGCAACTGAGTGGGGGATTATGCCATCTCTGCAGGGGAGTTTTCCGAGGAGACCGTGAAGATGTAAACATGAACAGTTTAAAGGTGCAACACACACACACACACACACACACACACACACACACACACACAGAAACTCTCTGCCCCGACACAGGTTCTGGATATTACTAAGAGTTCTGTACAACTCTATATAGGAGTAATAGAAACACTCAGGCCACATGTAAACAAGTTAGGCAGTGAGGCCTATGAAACTCTAATAAAAGTAAACAAATTTCATTTCTCTTATTTTTTTTTTAAAAGATTTTATTTATTTATTCGACAGAGAAAGACAGCCAGCGAGAGAGGGAACACAAGCAGGGGGAGTGGGAGAGGAAGAAGCAGGCTCATAGCGGAAGAGCCTGATGTGGGACTCGATCCCGTAATGCCGGGATCACGCCCTGAGCCGAAGGCAGACGATTAACCGCTGTGCCACCCAGGCGCCCCTCATTTCTCTTATTTTTATAACTATGTCTTACTTGAGCATATATTATATACCAGGTTTGTCCTAAATACCAGAAAGGTATCTTCTCATTTGTCAAAACACCACTGGGAAGCTTACTTCCACGTTGTACGAGCGGGAAATGCAGAGGTGGTGACATTGGAATTGGAACTCCGAGCTCCTTACTGTGATTCCTGTCTCCTTTTTTACCATACCACAGTGTCCAGCACTCTTCCTCGCCTTGTTCTATAGAGAGTTTCTTGGGATTTTGTGTCTGAGAGAGGTATCTAAGAAGGATGAGCTTTGAGGATGTTGAGGGGGTGGAGAACAAGGTGACAGGGAGCAGGGAATGGAGACTGACCATCAGGGCCCTGGGGGGGGGAGGTGTCAAGGGCAGTGCAGGCATGGCTCAGGTCCCTGCTCAGAGGGAGCTGGAAAGGCAAAACTTCCCCTTTGGGGAAGAACGAGGCTATTCTCCATGTCTTCATATCTGTGAGGGGACTGATGTTACAAAGACTCACTGATGAACGGGCAGAAGTTTTCAGACCCAAGAAGATATTAAAATAAATATTTAATTGGAACAAATTATGCTGTGAATCATTAAGACAAACATAAATCTCATGAATAAGGTTTCTCTTATTTCTCTGAATCTCAATGAAATATTTATTGAGGAAAATGAAGTCAGCTCACTGCTTTGCATGACTAAATGTAATTGCTGACTTCCAAGAGCAGCTTCCTCAGGATCCAGCAGGATCATGAGGATGGGTAAGGAGGCAGGAAGACTTAGAGGCTGACCCAACATGAGTAGGAACCAGACCTGGAAAGACTGAAGCAAAGTCTAGCATTGTGTCTGGGATAGAAAAGGGAGTTTAATTTTTGGTCTTTTAATGTTGATTTTGAAGGTCCTGGGGTACTCTCTAATTTGGGGATTGGGGAGGTTGGGCTTTAGGGTAAATGCCTTTAATTTCCAGTTGTTAAAACCTGAAACATTCTATGAATATGTCTAGAACTTAGAGCTCTCTGATTTGGGTTAATACCCTTGTAGGTAACACACAGACATCCTGATGCCATTCCTGGTCTGCTGGCTGCGTGTGCTCTGCCAATGCTAATCGTATGTTCATTGGTGGTAGAGGTGGTAGGACTCATAGATACCTATGGGGATGGCAGAGCATCATCACCTCACCTGATCTCACCTAGGCTAGTAAAGGATATTGGTCCATCTCTCCGCAGAGGTCAGCTCCAACCACTGACTTCCTTAGCTGTGGCATCCCCTAAGGGTGATCAGAGCAGAGCTGGCTATTCTAGGAGATGAATTTCTAGAGACTGAGCCAAAAGGTAGCAAGTATGGGTCTGTGGGGCAATGAGGATACCCTGGGTCTCTGGCCTCTGTGGACAGGCTTTGGCTACAGCTGTACCCCTGACAGGGTGGGTGGCCCTGACTCCTGGGTTCATGATCTTTTGGCAGGCAGATCCTGTGTGGGTCACATGATGGATGTTTCCATGGGTGGTCTTGCTGTCCAAAGTCAGGCTTGCTGCTCCAATTCGTTCTGGTTTTCTTCTTGGAATGCACAGGTGGCTTATGTCAGTCTTCCTGGATGAAAGATGACTTTATTCCTTCCTCACAAACACAGTGCTCTAGTCTGGGAGAAAGCTTAGCCAGCATGTTGGGGGGAATGTCGGTAACTAGAGCTGACTATATTGTTTTCCTTGGCCTTGGGCTTCCCATTTTCTAAATCTGGGGTATGATTAACAGGACTGGCATGGAAGGGGAACCCCCCACTGCTAGCAGAATTACTGAATTCAACTAAGTATGTATTGAAAATGAGCCATGTCCCAGCACTGGGGTGGATGCTCTAGAAGATACAGAAATGTTAACAGAGAGATTCTTGTCTTTGAAGAAACTTACCAGCTAGATGGGGAAATGAAACATATATATATTTATAAATATATATATATATATATTTTATATATATATAAATATATATATATATATAAATGTATATATATGTATATGTCACATAATTAGATAAGTGTTCATTCAGTGTTTATTTACCCAGCATTTTTTCTTAGTAGACCATGAAGAAATCAGAAATGCTTTTACCCTCAAGCTGCTTAAAAAGACATGTTCATAATTATATTGTAAAGTAAAGAATAACAGGAATTCCAGGAAAATGCTCTTTGTGAAAGACTGTATTTAATGTTGGATATAAACATTACTTCTATTAGTAGATCAGGGGATGGAGCCACCAGACAGAGATTTTGACTGTTTAGATTGTTCTATCCCCAGAAGCTAGCACAGTGCCTGGTACATATAATGCTTAAATAAATAAATGTTGAATGAATGAATGAATTTTGCTAGCCTAGAGTGATCAGAGGAAGCCTTATGGAAGAAGTCCAGCTTGAGTGAGATATTTAAAACATGATAGAATTTGGGTAGTACTGGGGAGGACACCTCAGGTTTTTCAGGGGAAATCCCCGCCACCTCCATAGCACTCTGATATTGATTTCTCTTTCATGTTTATAAAATATTGTACAAGTCACTCATGAGCACTCAGCCATTTCTTACCTTCTTTATCAGACCATTAGGGAAAGGTTGATTCTGGGGCCCATGAACCTGATTGTATGATAAAGTACAAGAAGTAGTGATTTATTTTTACTTGCAGCATTTCTATAGTTTGGAGATGCCTTTGAAGCCCTGTTGAATGAGACTGTGGATTGAAATTCTCCAAAAGGCCATTAATTATTGAATTTGCTTTGTTGTAAAACAAAGGAGATGCTTATAGGTGTCAGCTGTTAAAGATGTAGAACGAGTTAGTATCACTATAAGTGCTCCTAATCACAGGCAGACCTGCTTGCAGATACTCAGGGAAGAAGACAGGACCCCGTCAGCACACTGCTGCAGGGAAGGTGGGCAAGTAGTGGCTTCAGATGTCACAGAGCATCCTTTTCTCTTTGGTCTCCCAGGTGCTTTCTGTGGGGCAATCAGAGATTTTAGCTATAACTCTAATACTAAGTCCCCGTGAGAGAATTATGGACTGTTAACCTTGCCAAATGGGGAGGTGAGTGGTGCCAGGGACTTTGGCTGCAGTGGTTGTAATGGAAGTTCTGCAGGTGGTGGTGCTAAGGAGAAGGAGAAAAAATTCCTGGTGTCATGGGGGTGATTTACCTTCTGGGAAGTGGGACTAGATGTCCCAGTGTGCCCTGTGTTGCTGAAGGAGGCTTGCCACCACTCTGCTGCTGCTATTGTGTCCTTGAGCAGGTTCTGAGGGCTGAATCTGCCATCCTGTCTCCTGTCTGGGAATGCATGAGGCCAGACTGTAGGATCCTTCGCAGTGGGCCTCTCTATAATGATATGCATGGAAACTTGACTTCTGAGTACACATGGTAAAGCTAGGGAAAGGGTCTGTATTTAGCACTGTAGGGACAAGGAGGGCATTTGGTGGCATTTAATCTGCTGAGCCTGCAGGGGAGGCACAACCCTATTTCAGATGCCGAAAGTATAAGGAGGAGATATGGTCTTTGCACTACCACCAACAGAAACAGCCTCTTCACAATGTATAAAAAGCTTTCATATGTGTTACCTCAATTGAAATCCACAATAGCCTTCCGAGATAGGTAGGGCAATGATTATCATCACCTTTTTCCAGATGAGGAAACTGAAGCTCAAACTGGTTAAGAGATTTTGCCTAAGGTTGCCCAGCTAGTAAGAAAAAGCCAAGCCTTGAATTTAGGGCCTCTTGCTTTGTTCTGTTATTTCATGTTGTCAGTTCCTATCATCAGAATAGACAAATATGCATGGCATGACTCAAAGATGCTAATATTGTGAAGAGGGAGGCAAAAGGTCAGAGCCAATGTAGTGAGTAAGCAAGAGTTCCAGGAGCAGGTGACGTTGAGCTGTCACACAAAGGAGAAGAAGCCATGAATGTGGTAGGCAGAGGGTTGCATGCTGTGTTCCTGGCAATGCTGGCAGACACCAGTATTCAAGCCTCCTCTTCTTTATTCCTGGGCGTGCAAGGGAGGCTGGGGGAGTCAAGGGCACTGAAGGTCTGAATAAGTGAAATCTGAGGAAACACAAACATCTCTTTTTAGCTTACAACACAATCCCCTTTTCCTAGAAATGCTTTCAACATAGTGCTCACAAACAGCAAAATGCCTTGGAATGGATTCCTTCCACTCCTTGTCTTCAGAAAAGATGTCAAGAATTTGGATGACCTGCAATTAGGCCATCAGCTCCTCTAGTTGATTAGGACCAGGCTGTGCTACTTGAAGCCATGGTGGCTCCATGAGTTGGTGGCCCCATCTTGGTTTGGGCCCTGTCTATGTAAGGTAGGTGTGGAGAAAAAGGAGATAACCCACCAGCTTGGACCCAAGAAACCCAGTATCTCATCTACCAATACTCCCTATTGACTCTAGGATACCCTTTAGTGACATCTCTTCCACCTTCATGGCTTACCTTGATGTTCACTATAGAAAGCTTGAATAAAAGAGATCCTTTTAGATCCTGAGTTAAGAGAGACTTCCTTACTTTTGCCAGACCTCCAATGAATGATTCTCTTCTCTTTTTTTTAACAAATCATAAGCGATAATTTCTGCACTTGAGAAGACAGACATCAGAAGGATTTTTCAGTAAGCGCCCTTTTTTTTAATTGAAAATTACGTTTAAAAATAATCCAGTATTATCCAAACTGTTTTCCCAATCACTGTTTGTAAAGTTTCTCTCGCCCGACCATTGGACTGTTTCAAATGTGTGAGCAAATGTTTGAGAGCCCTTCCTGCCTCCTACCACTGCTCCGTCTTAGGAGAGGTAGACAATGGAAGTCTGTCTGTGGTCTCAGGACATCACCCAGCCTACTCCTTTCCTTTGTGGTAATTTACCTCTCTGCTTGAAATTCAATGGTGGACAGCAATGACATCTAGTCACAACTTTCCCTGTTACTTTGAGGGCACAAATCCAGATTCTCCTGAGAGATAACACAAAGTTAAATACTTGCAAGAATTTCTCATGATGTAACAGAATATAAAGGCTATTCCCTTGCTGTAACTTAGGTAAAGTTTCTCATGGAAATGGAATGGCCCAAGCCCTGTTGTACCATGCTCTCCAAGTGACAGTTTCATCAAGTCCATATGTTCAGAGATGAAGGGAGTGTTGTCACATGGCAAATGGCCAAGAAAGCCCCTGACCCACTTCCACGGAATTGTCCAAGAGTACCTGGCACATTCCACCCCTCAATTATTCCCATCGATTGTGAACAGATGGGCACAATACTCTTTAAGTCATAGTAAAGTGACTTGTATTTGGCCATTATCCAAGCAAAATGAAAGAAGGTGCTGTTGTCTGTCTGGCTCAGCTACAATATAGGATTCACAAAATAACGACCTCTGTTTCGATAATGACAAAGTCCAAGGCTGCCAGGATGGGTGCTTTTATGGCGGCAGCTCAGAGACCATCATTCACAAATTTCAAATTGGTTACAGGTTTGTGGGTTAGACTTGCCTTGTTGTTGGCTTCCTTTAATTTCAGACTGCACAGGCTCCTCACATTGTATCAACTTGTTAAATATCTGGTAAGATTTTTATTTTTCGGGTTGATCCAGGTTAGGATTATCTGCCAATTTAGGAAGGTCTCAATTTACTCTAAACAGATGGTTCTGAGAATAATATACATGGACCCTAAAGTGTACCTGACACAATTATTCTGGGTAATTTTTCTAATCCTCTTCCTCTTAGTGAGGTTTTTAGGTCCCACACTCCAATATTCATTGTAGTAACTATACTAACTTGCCATTCTGTGTTACGTCCTTCCCAATCTGACTCCATACTTTCCTCTTCCAGAAAGTCTGCTTTGCTTGACTCTATTCCCTGTGACCACAAGTTCTAAACTAGTAGAATATTAGTTATGGTTGAGGTCTTAGAATCTTCTTTGAATCTAACTTCCACTTGAGGCAGAAATTGCCTCTGGACGATCTCTGACTGGTGATGATCCCTATCTTCCATGACAAGGTGCTCATGACTCCACAAGACAACTCATTTTATTACTGGACAGATCTAATTGTTAGTAAATGATTTTATGTAATGGAAACCTGACTTTGTCTAATTTAGGCATGTTGATCTTAGGTCAGCTCTCTTGAGCAATACAGAGCTATATAATTTCATTTGTGCTTGAAGTCATTCAGGTAATTGAGGACAGCAGTTTTTATTACCACACAGTCTGTTTGGCAATGCTTTAGACTTTTCGATTGATTCTTGTGTCCTTAATTTTGTTTTCTTTCTCTTGTGCTTCATTTTTATTACTCTTATCCCACAGTTTTATAGTCATAACCTGTTTTTTTGTGTCCCTTAAGAATTTATACCTTTGGGTGAGGATGTGGAGAAAGAGGAACCCTCCTCATGCACTGTTGGTGGGAATGCAAACTGGTGCAGGCACTCCGGAAAACAGTATGGAGTTTCTACAAAAAAGTTAAAAATAGCACTATCCCATGATCCAGCAATTGCACTACTAAGTATTTACCCAAAGAATAAAAAAATACAGATTCAAAGGGGTGCATGCACACTGATGTTTACAGCAGCAGTATCAGCAATAGCCAAACTATGGAAACAGTCCAAGTGTTCATCAACTGATGAATGGATTAAGAAAATGTGGTATACACACACACACACACACACACACACACACACACACACACACACACACACAATGAACTATTAGCCATCAAAAAGAATGAAAATCTTGCCATTTGCAATGACATGGTTGGGGCTAGAAAGTATTATGCTAAGTGAAATAAGTCAGAGAAAGACAAATACCGTATGATCTCACTTATGTGGAATTTGAGAAACAAAACAAACAAGCAAAGGGAAAAGGGGGGGGGACAAATCAAGAAATGGTCTCTTCACTATAGAGAACAAACTGATGGTTACCGGGGGGAGGTGGGTAGGGGGCTGGGTGAAATAGGTGATGGGGATTAAGGCGCGCACTTGCTGTGATGAGTACCAAGTGATGTATATAAGTGTTGAATCACTATACTGTACACCTGAAACTAATATTGCACTGCGTATTAACTGGAATTTAAATAAAAACTTAAAGAATTTATGCCTTTGATGTATACGATGTTTTAAATTGCTCAATTATTTCCTCCATTCATGTATTACCTCCATTAGTATTTAGTAAAAGTCTTTCTCTGTGTGTGCAGGTCTATGGTAAGTGCTAGGAAGACAGCAATGAGTAAGGCCAACTCCCTGCCCTCAAGAAGCACTTACTGATGTGTCTCACTCTGACATTTCTCAAGTTGTTCATTTTACCTGTAGTCAAACTTATCAGTGGGATAAGATCAGTTCATGAACAGAGAAAACCAGAAGACTGGAATGTTGAGAAATACATGCTTTCAATTAATGTTATATTTGTTTAACTGATGGCTACTCCTTAACCTTCTTTCTACTAGTTACTTTTTTTTTTTTTTAAAGATTTTATTTATTTATTTGACAGAGAGAGAGAGACAGCCAGGGAGAGAGCGAACACAAGCAGGGGGAGTGGGAGAGGAAGAAGCAGGCTCTCAGTGGAGGAGCCTGACGTGGGGCTCGATCCCAGAGCTCTGGGATCACGCCCTGAGCCAAAGGCAGACGCTTAATGACTGCACCACCCAGGTGCCCCGCTCTACTAGTTACTTTTTGTATCTTAAAAGATGTTTGTCTCTGAAAAAGATGTGTTTCCTACAAAGGTTATTTAGTTATCAAACATTAATGAGGACAGAAGCTTCCAGTCTCACCCAATCCTGTTTTACCCATTTAATAGTGGTAGTTTTACTTTTGGTCCAGCTAGAAGAAAGGTATTCCTTATGACTTGATAGTATAAGGAAAACCAAATGAAAATTTAAACCAAGTGACAAAAGAAGTCAGTGGTCCCTCAGGATGGAATAAGAATTTAGATTCCTGAGAAATCTTGATTTCAGCCCCCAAAAGATACCTGGAGACAAAGTAAGCTTGACAGAGGGGAGCATTGTGATCTAAGAACTATGTCTTCATGTGGGTGGCTCTGGTATTGTGACGCTACTCAGATGCTGTCTCTGCCTTTTTCAGCTGGTCCCAAAAAGTTCTGGGTCTAGAGTCACCTCATGGGTCTGACTCTCCTATGCCTGTTCCTTGTCCCACCCCCCACTCCCCATGCTAGCTGCCTGTCAGCACGGTTACTGCACAGGGACAGAATCAGCTTTTCAATCCAGAAAAGGCACGGAGTTGTTCTCAGTCACTTGTTCTTGACATCTAGAGAGCCAGTCCAGAAACTATGAATTGAGAAATTGAGGGCTGTGGAATGCCGATGAGCTAAATTGTGCATAGCCTCATCTGTCTGCTTATGTGAGAGTGTTTCTAAGCAAGTCCCTAAAATTCTCAGTCACTGTGCTCAGACAGCTTTTGTTTTAATGAGAGAGTCAGGCCATACTCAGGAGCAGTAGCTGAATCATGTCCCAGCAGCATAGTGGTGTGGAAAGCCACTTAGGTAGGCTTGTCCTGTTTACAGACTCTAAAGGTCCCTTCTTAGTCTTGTCCTTGCTCTACTAGAGGGCAAAGCACTCTCTACCAGTGCTCCACTGTTCTGCCTTAAGTCTTACCTGCTTTAAGGAGCAGTTTGAGACTCACCCAGTTTTTGCCTGCACGTGCCAGTCCGCAGTGACTCCTTCTTATATTTAGTCATCACCATAGGTATGTTTTTTAAGTTTGGTGTATTTTGTAAGGTTGGAGAATATGTCTTGTCTTGGGCACTGCACTTGGTGGTAAAGTGTGGACTGGATAGCATGTTCCTCTTCAGTCACTTGGGCAATGGCATCAAGAGGAAGTAGCTGGAGAGAAGGAAGGTGGTGGTAGGTAGAGGTCAGGGAAGGAAGGGATAAGGTAGAGCTTGACCTAATCCCAAGAGAAAAGTAGACAATATTATCATCACCTTCAGTCACCCATTTACTCTTATTACTATGGCCCTATATGCAGGACTATTTCCCTCTTCCATTTTCATTCCCTTAAGGCTTGCTTTCCCCAAAAGCAGGGACCAAGCCATGACTGATGTTTGTTTTAACCTCATTTTATCTATGAAAGAGGTTGGCTGGAAGTGAGAGAAGAAGGCAGGTGACAACATTCCATGTGATTTACCCCAGGGCCCTGCCCCCTTAAAGAAAGGCTTGTTTTGTTTTGTTTTGTTTTTTGTTTTGTGTTTTGTTTTGTGACTTCCAGAATGTCTAGCTCAGTAACCTAAAATATGTGCTTTATAAGTATGTTGATTGTTTGAGTAACATTTGCCAAGCTACATAAAAACAAATGAAATGAGTAATAACTCATTTATTTATGGGGCAACCTTCACCATTCAGAAGACAGAAATAGCCTTATAGCAATAAAGAAGCCCATGCACATTGAAACCAGAACTTATTGACTTATGATGGTGTGTAAATTAAAGTTCCTCATTGGGCCATCTTGAATATTTCCTAGAACAGAGATTAAAGGGAGGTGCTATGGCTTGCTGGTACATTAGTGGTATCTACCCAGGAAGGAGGAGACAGTGAAATCCCTAGATATTTAATAGAGGGGCAGATAGTTCTCTGCACATCTCAGTATGATCTGGCAAAGGTTAGGTTGTTTACTCTGTTAAATAAGTAAAATTGTTAGAATTTTTTAAAAGATATTATTTATTTATTAAGAGAGAGGCAGCAAGAGAGGGAACACAAGCAGGTGGAGTGGGAGAGGGAGAAGCAGGCTTCCTGCTGAGCAGGGAGCCCGATGCGGGGCTCGATCCCAGAACGCTGGGATCATGACCTGAGCTGAAGGCAGACACTCAACAACTGAGCCACCCAGGAGCCCCATGTTAGAATTTTTTTTTTCTAAAGCTACTTGAAGACTAACGTCAGTTGTCTGGAAATCTACCTGGGGTACCTTGTTTCCCAGTGAAACTTTAAAGAAGAGTCTTTACCAATAATAGCAAGTGTTGGTGAGGATGTGGAGCTCCTGGAACTCTCTTTGCTGGTGGAGTGTATTTTGGTGCAGTCACTTTGAAAAAATTTAGGTGGTATCTATTACATATACCCCTGTAACCCTACAATTCTGCACCTGCATATACTCAACAGATATGAGGGTTTATTTTCATTAAAATATGTACAAGAACGTTCGTATCATCTTTATTCATAACAACCTCAAACTGGGAACGACCAGAATGTTTCTGTAAGCAGTAGAACGGATAAATACATTGTTGTATTGTTGCAACAGAGTGTTATATAGCAACGGGAAATAGCATACTATTGGCATACTAACAGCATGGAGGAATCTTAGAAACAGAATGTCAAGCAAACAAGCCAAATATAAAAGTATATATACTACACTCATTCATTTATATGAAGTTCAGGAACGAGTGAAACCTGGTGTGTGGGGTAGAGGTCAGATAAAGATTATTCTTGATTGGAAGGGGGCATGAGGGAAACTTTGGGTAGTTGTAAATGCTCTAAATCACCATCTGGATGGTAGTTACATCAGCACATACATATGCAAAGGTTTACCCAGCTCTTGCCTTATGATTTGTACACTTTACTGTGTTCAAGTTATACTTTAATAGGAAAGAAAAGAAAGAAAAAGGAGGTATTGCTGAAGTATGACACCGAGTAGTTTCCCCAGACCCCTGTATCTTCTCTTTGTCTGCAGGTTATCAATGCCCTTATGGCACTTGCCTCTGAAGCTTCTTGTGAATTTTATTTTATTTTTTATTATTTATTTGTTTGTTTGAGAGCGAGCATGCCACAAGCAGGTCGGGGGGGGGGGGATCTTGAGTAAGCTCCATGCCCAGCATGGAGCCCAACGTGGGGCTGGATCTCAAGACCCCTGAGGTAATGACCTGAACTGAAATCAAGAGTCAGATTCTTAACCCCTGAGTCACCCAGGTGCCCCTACTTCTTGTGAATTTTAGCTTGCTACTTCTCTCAACTTGCTCAGGAAAGAGATTGGGTCTGGAAGTCAGGAGGCTTCTGTTATAGTCTCTTTACCCCTCTTGCCAGCTGTTAACTTATGGGTAAGTTCAACAGGGGAGTCTATGAAATAGGTATTTCAATCCCTCCTTCACCTTTAACTCTGAGGGTTTAGTGAACATCATGTTAGATTCAAGGTCAAAGAATTTTAGGAAAAATCAAAAGGGTCACCCAAATACCAAGATGATTATTATACTTGAACTTGAGGGAATTGGTACTAGCTACTGAGTTGAATCATGTGAAGTACTGCCATCAATGACCATGTTGTGACTTCAAACGATTGGGCAGTGATTTATGAATCATTTTGGTACTCAGCCTGGGGTAGTCAGTAGCACATAAGGGTGACTTATGTGTAGGGAAATATGGTGACTACAGAAACAGCCAGTGCCAAGAGGTCTGAGGGTCTAGGAGACACACTGATCAGCATCAGGGGTTCAGGATGATGGTTTTTTTCAAGGTGACACCTTTGGACCATTGTGGCTAAGTGAACAGTGCTCTGCTTAGACCATCCAGGTCTAGTTCTGGCTCTTCTACGAAATGGCTACGTGATCTGAGATATCATCTCACTTCTCTGGGCCTTAGTTTTCTCATCTGTAAAATGGGGCCCTAGATGTCTTCGGTTCTTCTCAGCTTTAACTTCCAATGTTTCTTCCTCATACAGCTAACTCTCAGTTCTTTCTTTCTTTTTTTTATTATAATAATATATTTTTTATTATATGTTAGTCACCATACAGTACATCCCTGGTTTTTGATGTAAAGTTCCATGATTCATTAGTTGCGTATACAACCCAGTGCAGTTATTTCTGTATATGTATTATGTGGTCACTTTTAAATCCTGAACTGACTTTCTCTTTTCATGTGGCTGTTTTCTATCATTCCTAGTCTTTGTGTTCAGGAAAGGTAGATTCATTTTTGAACAAATAGATCCTTCACAACTCTGCTGTGAAAAATCATGGTGTCTCCTAACAATAATGTTCATTATTCTGGGTCATTGATTATCCATCATTTTGATTATTCAGTATCTCTTTCCACCATTAGTGCAGATGACTAAGTGCTGCTGAATGACACAACTGTTGCCCTGTCCTGCCTGCCTCCCTCTGCTCCATTGGAGTCCCAGCCTGGCAAATTGATCATGTTCTGGTTTTGGCCATGTTTTCCTAAGGGTTGTGAGGGCAGCTCCATCAGTGCTTCCGGGGTCCAGGATCTGGCACCTGAGCCAGTGACAGTACTGGTGTGAGGAGGAGAAAGCCAGAGGGGAAGAGAGCTGCCAGCACTGGGGAGGTGAGCACTGAGGTGTAGCACGACACACTTGTGGGCTTCTTGCCCAGCCTGAGCCTTTTAAGGCTGAATGAAAATGCAGAGCCAAGGAGAAAATACCTCATTCTCCACAGGCCAGCCTGGGCAGAGGTCTTATTTTGCACGTGGCAGGACTTGGGGAAGGATGAGGAGGGGTGATGGGGCCAGGAGAGGGTGACTTGGCAGTGTCTGGGAAGGAATCAGGCCCTAGTGTTACTGCTCAGGGAACTGGAGAAAAGCTGCATGGCACCTTTATTTTTCCTGTTCCTTCATGACTGTTTCTGCAGGGATTTTTCTTCCTGTCTCATGTTCCAGATTCTTCTGTGGGGGTTCTGTGGGTCAGGGGCAGGAAACTAGGCCAGGCCTTGGCCTCTGAAGACACTGTTTCTCCCCTGGCAGCCCACCACCTCTTTGGAGAATAGTCCTGGTTCCTACTTTTGGGGTGTCTGAACCCTTTTCTCTGAAGTTTTGTCCCTTCTTCTCTCTGTGTGCCCTCTGCCACTCCCTTACTTGGTGTGGGAGTTTGCTTTCTTTCTTCCTTTCTTTCTTTTTTTAAAAAAGATTTTATTTATTCATTTGACACAGACACAGAGAAAGTACAACAGGGGGAGAGGCAGGCAGAGGGAGAGGGAGAAGCAGACTTCCCACTGAGCAAGGAGTCTGATGTGATGCGGAGCTTGATCCCAGGACCCTGAGATCATGACCCAAGCCTAAGGCAGACACTTAACTGACTGAGCCACCCAGGCTTCCCTGGAGTTTGCTTTCTGAAGCCACTTAGAGATGCTGGCATACTGACCGCTTCCTTGCCCACTCCCACCTGAAGTGGACCTCCCTTCAAGCAGGCCCCCTTAGGGGACTCAGGCCAGGGATGCCACCTATGATCAAACAATGTGGGCTCTGCATTCTGGGAACTGTTTTTCAGTGTGGTGCTGCAGATTTCTTTTTTTCTTCTTTTCTGAATTATCCTTAATGGTGACAAAACCTTGTCCTTTGAATGTTAATTTGATTTTTGGAAAGAGCCCAGCTTCATTTGGGGAAATCTAGGGAAAGAGAGAATCAAATCTGGGCAAGCTGAGTGATTATGGTTTTAGTATTAAAAAAAAAAAAACCCAAAAAACAAAAAACCAAGGTTTGCCTACAAAGTAATGACACAATTTGCCTATTGTTTATTTTAAAATGACAGAGAAGATTCTCAAGAGGAGACCAAAAAATTTTTTCAGCATCTGCTGGGATAAGCATAGAGCCCAAGGAGGCAGCTACGAGGAAGTCCCCCATTTCTCTGTTCAGTTCGGGAGGGTTGTGGGTTGCTTGTGTGTCTGCAGCATTTAGGAGACCCAGGACACTCTCTGTGACTGCACACTCATTCCTGTGCCTTGTGGGGAGGGAGGGTGGACTAGTTTGGGGCTATTGCCAAGTCCCCGATAAGCCTGAATTCAGATGTTGCTGGGGAGGGAGATTGAATAATGAGAGGATCTGCATCAGGAAGCACCGCCTGGTGTGGAGAGAGCTCACCCGAGCCAGTGGACCTGCCTGGAACCACAGGCAAAAAGAGCTTGAAAAGAGTGGGAATAGGACAATGTGTTCCTTGTGTAATTCCAATGGCCTTTGTAAAGTTGTTTTAAAGAGCTGTTCTTTGAAAAGAGTTGAGGATGTTAGAGCTGGGGTCTGGGCTATGAGCGGCCCTCTGGGGACAGTCTGGTTCCCAAGGACTCAGGCTGTTTTTCAGAACACGGACTGAAAACACTGGGGACGTCAAGATGGCTGCTAGAGAGAGCTCTTGCCCAAAGCTGTGAACAGCCAGCAGGTTTTTCCTTCGTGGCTGGGGTCCTCGATGATGAACTGATAGAGGGGACATTCTAAATACATCTGTCTAATTGCCGAGCTCAGAGTCAGCAAGGGGCCTCGTCTGGGGAGGGGAGAGAACTGATGCAGACTGGGCATCTGCTATATACCAGGCATTTATATACATCATCCCATGTAAGATGGACATTATGATCCCCATTTTATAGATGAGAAAACAGAGGCACATATAGTGAAGCCACTTCCTCTGATCTCCTCACTGCCTTCTCCCTTCTCATTGCACACTTGTTCAATCTTTGCACTCCGCACATTGCATTATGATTATTTGTCCACTCCTAGAGATTCTAAGGGAATTGGTCTGGGATAGGACTAGGCTTTGGTAATATTTTAAAAGCTCCCTAGATGATTTTAATGTGCAGCTAGGGACAAGAACTGCTGGTCTAGATTGTAGGTTTTTCATTTTTGTGTATCCCCAGGGTCTAGATCAGTGGTCCTCAAATTCGAGTGTGTATCAGAATCAGTTGGAAAGTTTGTTAAAACACAAGTTGCTGGCCCCACTCTCAGAGTTTCTGATTCAGCAGGTCTGGGGTTGGCCCATGAATTTGCATTTCTAACAAGTTCCCAGGTGCTGCTGTTGCTGCTGGTCTGAGCACCATACTATAAGAGCCCCTGACCCCTTGGAACAAGAGTAGGCACTCAGTAGATGCTGACTAAATTGGGCCCATCACCAAATTGTCCAAGGATTTGAACCCCGGCTTGCCTGGTAGCAAAGCCCACCCTCTTACCATGATTCTAGGCCCACTGTCAGGAAGCCTGGGAGGACAAATGGGGTGGCCCTTATGTTGCTTAACCTTTAGGAGGAGGGTAGAACTCATTGGTCTTTGGAGTTTCCTCATAGGGAGAGACAATACCAGTTTCCTGCCAGGAAACCTAGTGGTTGTTGCATGTTCAGAAATTCTGGGTAGAGGTTCAAGGCTGCTAAGAGGTCCTAGAATCCTAACCCAGGACACAGACTGCTGGTGCAAGGTATGACCTGACAAAAGATGGCCATGGATGTACATGTCCCAAAGTGTTTGTTATAAAGCTGGTGATGCTGCTTTAACATCACACCTTGTCTGTGCTCCACAGGAAATTCAGGAGATGGTTTAGTGATGTCAGAGTTTGGGGAGTGGAGTCCTGAGCCATCCTGAGTAGGGGAAAAGGCTCGTGGTGTGGGGCAGCTGTGACAGTTTGGGTAACTGGAATCGGAAAGGATATTTCAGGTCTGGGCAAGAATGGGGTGTTTAGAGGGGGAGGAGGAGAGCTATGTTGGCAAATGCAGCAGGGGATGTAGGGGTTCCATTCTCCTTCTGGAGGGATGTCTTGGATACCTGGAGACTTAAGTCGCCAGGTTTTATTGAACAATGAATGATTTTTAGAAGTCCACCCTAAAACAAATCTTCACTTAAGTGCCTGCTGTGTGCACAACACTGTTCTAAATGCCATGTGGGGCCTCCAAAAAATAAATGATAAAATGTGGAGTATGACCTGTCACATAATTGGTGCAGATAGGTCTTCAAGAGTTGGGGGAGCAGTCCTTTGGGTTGTGTGGCTGGGGAAGGCTTTGGGAAGGCTGAGGCCAATGGTCCTGCAGGCCGAGTGAGTGTGAGATGGGTAGTGATAATGGACTGAGTGATGTTGGGTGTGGCTGCTAATGTGTGGGTAGTTCAGGCTAAGTACAATGGATTTTTGTGGGAAGCAATGGTGAGGATGTGGATGGAAAGGGGAAATGAATGTAAGATACTTGTTCTGGATTGTTGTTCCATCCCTCCCTCAAAGAATGAAAACTGGGACTGTTGGGGATCCTTCTGGGGACCCCTATCTTCTGGCAGTAGGACTGCTGGTACTGACTACTTCTTAGAAGTCTTTCTCCAAGGAGTCCTCACACATAAAATTTCATTTTGTTTTTTCTTTTCTTTTCTGGAAATATTGGAGGTTGGAAGGAGGAGAGGAAAGCCCCCCTCCACTACTTTTTGTAGATGGGAGGACTGGGATCTAGGGAAGGGAATGAACTAAAAATGATGCTCTGGGTGTGGGTTGGATGCAGGGCGTGGCAGATGGACATCTGAATGGAATGGTGTCTGCTTAGGGCAGGGATGGAAGGCACAGTCTTCCCTGAACAGCACTGGGACATGGATGCTTGATCCTAGCATTGTCTGTTGTGTAATTTGTGTTTTTATGGGTCTGGGAGGAAGTCTGGAAAATGAGAGAGGTCAGGGTGGTGGTGACGCAGGGACTATGGGGCTAGTCATGGCTGCAAACCTGAGCCAGAATGAACTGGTGCTGCAGGAGGCCTACATGGGAGTGGTCACTGATAAGTTCCCGACTGACTGGGCTCTCTTTAACCATGAGGGTAACAGCAATGACATCCATGTGGCCGGCACTGGGGAGGGTGCCTGGAGGAGACAGTGGAGGAGCTCAGCAGTGGGAAGCTGATGTACACTTTCTGCAGGGTGAAGAATCCCAAGTCTGGCCTGCCCAAGTTTGTCCTCATCAACTGGACAGGTGAGGGTGTAAATTATGTGCAGAAGGGAGTGTGCACCAAGCATGTCATCATTATGGCCAGCTTTCTGAAGGGGGTCTGTGTGACTATCAACGCAAGGACCAAGGAACACATGGAGCCTGAGTGCCTCATGCAGAAGGTGGTCAGGGCCTCCGGTGCCAACCGTGCCTTCCACAGGGAGAGCAGCTGTTTCTAGGACATGGGCCCCTAGGCCCCAGTGGGCTCTGTGTACCAGAAGACCAATGCCATATCTGAGATCAAAAGGGTTGGCAGAGACCGCTTCTGGGCCAAAGCAGAGAAGGAGGAGGAGAACCGCAGGCTGGAGGAGAAGCGGTGGGCAGAGGAGGAGTGGCAGCCGCCGGAGCAGAAGCACTGGGAGCAGCAGCTGCGAGAGGCCTCCCGCCCGGAGTAGTGCTATTAGGAGGAGCAGGGCAGTGAGGCTGGACCCCAGAGGAAGTGTGAGCAGCAGGAAGTGGTTTCAAGGAACACAGAAGAGCTTGAGTCTGCTTGTCAGCAGCCAACACATACATGGGAGATCTTCAAGCAGAAGGAGAGGGCCATGTCCACCACATCTGTCTCCAGCCCTAGCCAGGCAAACCGAGGGGTCCCTTCCTGCAGAAGCAGCCCACCCAAGAAAAGACCCACCTCAACTGAGCACTGCCCTAAGCCTTCTCAAGGCCCAGGGCAGATCTCCGCTAGGAGCCAGCACCCAGCACTCTTGTGTGTCTGGCGCAGACGGGAGAGGAGGCCCCAGAGCAGGAGACTGTCTATGAGCAGGCCCTGATGCTGCAAGCAGTGAGATGCTGGCTCTGAGCACGTGACCCACTACCCAGAGCTGAGTGGGAAAAGGCTCTGTGCCTGGGCCCTACCAGGCAGTCGAGGATACCAAGATCTCCTTCCACCCCGAGAACCTCATCACTGCCATTGAGGTTGTCCATGAGGGCTGGTGGCAGGCTACGGGCCAGATAGCCGCTTTGGCATGTTTCCTGCCAACTCTGTGGAGCTCACTGAGTGAGGACCCTCCACTGCTGGCTACACTGAGGCCGTCCTTCCCTTCCCTCCCCAGACAGGTCTACTTATTTCTGGGAGAGGTGGTGTGCATGGCATGAGAGCCATATGGCACTCATCCAGGAATGGGACCCCCCCAAAGAAGATAAACCCTTGGGCTTCCTCAGACTTGGATGGCTCAGCCCGTGTCACCATAAATGCAGGGATACCCTGGTGATTCCTAAACATGCTTCTGGCAGCTCCCAGCCAGCTCCCAACCAGCCTGGCCTTTAACCCCAACAGAGGACGCCTAGCCAAGCCCTGCCCATGGCCAGCCCCTCAGCGACCTCTGCCTGAGGAGAATGGCACTGCCAAGCTGGGTGGTCTGAGCAGGGCCATTTGCTTTTTCTTTCTTTTCCTCTTGGCCCTAAAGAGTGTTGACTATGGCTATCAGTGACCCTTGGGAACAGTGTTTAGCAGAGTTTATGACTGAAGTCAGAGTGGGTCATGATAGTTTGGGCAGCAGATCACCTTTCTGGATCCTGTTCTGTGCTCCTTGTTCCCTGCCCCTCTGCCTGGGCTGTGGACTGTGGGCACTGGGGACAGGGATGACCAAGCCCCCATCTGAGTATACGAAGGAAGGTATTAAAACATCAGCAAACATGTGTCCTTTCATGTGGCGAGCCCTCTTCTGCTGGCCCTGGCGTGGGCTCTCAGCTGATTCTGGTTCAGGAAAAGTAACCTGAGCAGTCTGTGCCTCTTGTCCTGCACTATTTCTGTCCCAATCCACCTGTGTCTGCTTTCAGAGTGAGGATTGCCTGACACAGGCCCTAGATGTGATCTGCCCTGTTGTGGCCTGAATGCCACCTTGTGGAAACAAACCCCTCTCCTGGGTGTCTCTGGGGTGTGTATGCATGGATGTACCCTCAGACCTTAGGCCAACAATTAGCCACCTGAAAGAGGCATAAATGTTAAGATGTGGGAAAAAAAGAAGAAAAAAAAAGAAAGAAAAGAAGGGAATTCAGAGCAGTCCTAACCAGAGCATAAGTTCCCAGACATCTCTTAGTGGCCTCAGCAGGTTGGCATTGCAGGGTTCACAGGGCCTGTCCTGGGTGCTGTGCCCTGGTGCTGTGGTTCCAGAAGTCCCCTCCCACAGTTCACGTCGCTTGTACCTTTCCAGTCTTCTCTCTGCCTCCATGCCCACCTCTGGGCCCAGTGGGAAATGAACAATCAATTGCAAAGTCCTCTCTCCTTGCTGGGTTGTCTGCTAGACAGTGACTTAGGTGGTCTGGAGGGACCCCCTTACTCCACCCCCGCCCCTGTCAAAACCAGTCATGGCTCCCCTAACTTTGAAGTCTGTCAGATCTGACTAAAAGAGGAGAGGGAGGTGTCTGTGCTCTACTCCTCAGGGGTATAACCCATGAGTATTTATACCAAAGGGGAGTGTTCTGTTGCCTTGGCAACTTTCTTGCATGGGTTCTGGTGCTCAGAATATCTGATGAATCTCAGCGTTTCACGCTCAGTGGGGAGAGGTGGAGGAGCAGATGAAAGGGAATAGTTCAATGATCAGGGCCAGGGCCAAAGATGAGAAGGGTGGCTAAGACAGCATATAGCAGAACCTGCGGAGGTCACAGAGAATTCCTCCAGTTCTTCCCTGTCTGCCATCTCTCCTTCCACCTTTCCCCATGTAGTCATATCTTCCCCTTCTGTGATGCTCCTGGGGCCTCTTGGTTCTATGCATCACCAGCATGAACGGGGCTGGGGAGGGGCCCGCATAGGCAGAGTGAACACTGGGTGTTCACTGCTGGGTGCTGTAGGGAAGTGGTGGATACAAAGGGAGGAAGAGTCAAGGACCGATGTGTGGCTCTTCATCATGGCATTGGTCCCTAGAGAGCTCCCCATTTGTTGGGGGAGAGCATGGCATCTCTGCTGGAAGGAAAGGGAAGACGACGGGGTGAGGGGGCCCAAAGGTTAGGAGGGTGGTGTTCTCTGATGTTGTTCACCTAGGTCTGTATCATGGTGCCTACAATACAGATGTAGGGTGGCAGAACGAGTTCATTGCAAAGACATCTCGGGCAAGGGCAGGGTCAGGGAGGATGCTAGATGGCCTGTAGCAGGAGGGGCTGGAGAAGCTGGCCCCGAGGAGGAGAGTCCCTGTGTGGCAGAGAAGCTCTCTCCTCTTGGGTTCTATCCATGGGTCCTTTTCTGGTGGTGATGCAGTCCTCTGTGAAAATGCCTCCTTGGATACAGGAGGACCAGAGTAGTGAGGAAGCAGAGGGCCCTGAGACTGACAGCATTCCTTTCCAGTTGTTCTTTGGAGAAAATTGGCTGAATGGATGTTTGTGTGTCAAAGTCCAGGAGTCAATGTTGAGTAAGTGGATCTTCCTCAGAAACCCCACCGAGTGCCAGGTTTCTCTGGCTTCCATGGTATCATTCTCTTGAGCCAGTACTTTGGCCAGCATTTTAATGCATTGACTGCCTCTATTACGTCTGTAACTTACTATGTACTGGCCAGGTGCGAGGCCCTGTGTGGTAGAGACTCTTTGGAACCAGTCCTTCCCGCTTTGCTGAGAACTGCTGGGCAGTGGTCCCTCTGCCTTATTAGGGACAAGGGGGTAAGTGCACAGAGGAGCAAGGCAGAGTCTGGGTCACAGTTAGAAGGCAAATGAGAATGGTTACACTAGGGCGCCTGGGCTTCCCTCCACAGGGGTTTCAAGGAGGGTGTAGGCATTGGCCTTTAATCTGCTGAGGAAGGAGGTAGAACCTTGGGGTTTGGATGTTAGGAGATCATGGGTCAACTTTGAAGGAACAATGTTGGGAGAGTGGGAGGGGGGAGAGGAAAGCAGAGCTGAGAGTTTCCGCGTTATCTGGAAGTGCTTCCTGGCTCCCGCCTCAGTCTCTCCTGGTGCACCTTGATCCCTTTTATTTTGGTTCTATGGGCAGTGGAGATGGCTTTTCTATGGTGCTTTGCAATGCCCTTCTAGTACTGGGAAGTGCAGGGAGGTACCACCTTGCTCACTCTCATGTTACACCCCAGGGTCCCACACTGTCACCTGGTAAGTCCAGCCAGCAGGTTCTCTTTTAGGACCCTTCTCATTCAGCTCCCCGGTGAAGCTGTGAGCTTGCTTTTTCAGGACCCTTTGCCCACTGGTTTCTGACTCACTTCAACCTCCCGAAAGAGGATCTGTGATCTCAGCTCCAAAACGACCCCCTCCTCCTCTCCAAAGCACCAAAACTCTTGCTAGCCTAGGCAGCTGATCCATTAATGTACATTGTATAACTTATGATTGACTGGTAACAGCTCCATGGGCTTTCCTCATGGGCAAGTTTGACATTTAAAAGAAGCATGTTAAACTAAAGAAGTAGACCTTTAATGGTAGAATTTCAACTGCTGTTGACAATCAGATGGAGTTGATATTTTGGGAGCCCTGGGCTGCATTTACAGAAGAGTAGTTATAGCCCCCTTTACTGTATTATCTGTCAGACTTTATCATGAGGATGGAATTCAGTTTGTGGTGCCCCAAACCCAGCTTCGGGGGAAACGTGATCAGTATTTGGCTGGTAGAAGGGGAAACTGACATTTTTTGTGCTGTCCCAGAGCATATAACTAGGCCTTCCGAGTAGATACCAATGGAAAAACTATCACTGAGAACTGAATGGGAATGCAAAGGCCTGCTCTCAGGTAGGGGTGAAGGGAACTAACATGTGACTGATGCCACCTGTATGCCCTACACTATGCCAGGTGCCTGACACTAAGATACTTGTCTTACTCACTTTTCAGATGGGTTGAGCAATCTGTCCATGCACACTCAGGTGGAACAGCTGCCATTCATGCCCAGGTCTTTCTGACTTCAAAGTCTTATCCCATGTCTCTATACCAAGGAGCTGAGTGAGGTCCCCTGTGATTTTCTGTCCCTGGCAAGGCTGGTGATCCCTCGCTAGAGACAGAGAGAAGTCCAGCTTAGAGAGGGAAGTGTACTAGATTCTTTTGGGCCTGACCCTATTTGAGAGCTTCTCTGGCTCTATTGATGGGAATAATTAAATGTTGGTTCAGGGATTCTGTTTCCAGTCTCCTTGTGACTTCTCTTAGTAGGGCATACAGTTCCTAACCCACAGAGCAGCTGACTTGGGGGGCTTAAGGAGCAGTGGAGGGTTGTCTCACCCAGGGTGATGAGTGACCCCTCCTGCCCTCCCCTAGTCTCAGGTTTCCTTTTCCCGAGTTTGTGATTCATGATTTTTGCACTTGAATATCCTGGAGAAACCTTAGACAAAATGTCTAATAGGAAGCTGATTAACTTCATCATCACCCTCCCCCCCAGTTTTATTTTTTTGCTGGGCTTCTCTAGTTCTGAATATGGGATTCTCATTCTCTTGGTTTGAAGTTAGGTTAATTTTGATTCCCCCTTCTCCTGGTCCCCAGTCACTGTAACTTTTCTGTTCATCCTTAAAATACCCGGGAGATTAGTCCGTCCTTGCCATCCGCAGTGCCACTGCCTAGTTGGGACCCTTGTACATCCCATGCCTATCAGTCCCTTCCCTGGTTCTCTGAGCACTGCTGTCTTCCTTTTCTTAAACTCCTTTTTGGCCATTTCTTTCCTCGGCCCAAGCATGGCCGTAGTTTTTCATAGCCTTCTGGTAAAGGATTGGACCCTTCACTCCCTGTTGTCTCACCCAACCCAACTGGTCGATAGTGTTTCCCACCAGCTCTTTCTTCTAAATGAAGTGCCTTTCCTGCCTTTTCTCCTATGGATGAGATTTTTCCTGCCCCACAGGCCCTCACCTGTCTCCCCTCTCCCCTCCCATCCTCCCCCTGAATCCTTTAAAGCCTACCTCCAGTCCCCTTCCTGCACAGAAGCCCCAGCGCCCAGCCAGATCAGAAGCAGCACTTCCCCCACTTAAACTGTGCTATGATTTATTTTTGTATGCCTACTTTGGCAATTTTTGTAATATTTCACTAATTGTTAATTTTCACATTTTATCGCCCTGGTTGCAAATTAATTCAGGGCACAGACTGTTTAATATACTGTTTTCTTTTCCATAGCATTTAGCGCAATGCAGGGTGTGGGCTAGGGACTGCCAGGTTCTCCTTCTTTCTGCTCACCACACCCTCCTCACACTCACAGCCCTGTCCTCATCCCCAGGAACCACCCCTTGTTAATCCTGGCCGTTTTTCAGCCCGCCAGTGTCTTTGCCCCTGTCGCTTCCTGCAGTCCTTCTCCTGCCCCATTCTGCTGTAAGCCTTACCATCTTGGAGAAGCAGTGCAATCCAATGCAAAGTGCACAGGCCATGGAGCCAGGTGGGTCTGTG
Source organism: Ursus americanus (assembly GCF_024610735.1). Taxonomy (NCBI): domain Eukaryota; kingdom Metazoa; phylum Chordata; class Mammalia; order Carnivora; family Ursidae; genus Ursus; species Ursus americanus. The sequence goes on along the minus strand of NC_142130.1, from coordinate 33,953,292 downwards.
TTTGAATCCTACATCTGTTATTTGTGGCTGTGTGGGGGTGAGTAAGTTACTTAACCTCCTTGAGGCTGGGCTTCTTCAAGTCTGAAAATGGGGAAATGATTCTTTATGGTCAGGTAAGGGTGCATGAGAGGCCCTCAATCAAAATTAGACTCCCTCCCCCACTGCATCCTCAATCCCTCCCTCTTCCATACAGCGCTTCCTGAGCATTCCATTTGATACTCAATTCTGCTGTCTCTGCAGTCCTTTTGCATTTATAGTATCAGGGACTCAGCCATATCGGAACTGCTCATTTTAGAGATCCAGAGACTGAGGCCCAGAGAGCCTCGCTGCAGGCTGCACAGAGCCCATGGACAGCCGAGCCAGGTCTAACACTTGGGCCTGAGTCCCCACAGGTGTCTGTCAGCACCACGCTATCCTCTGCATGCCCTGACTCACCAGTGTGAGGTCTTTGTCAGCCCCACAGCATCCTGCACCTTGCAGAAGGAACATGGAGGAGGGGCTTCATAAATACTTGTTGATGCTCTGTGTATGCCTATACATCTTACTCCCCCACTGGACATGTGTTCCCCCCGGCAGGAAGCATGAGGGGCTTTATGCTGTCCTTTGTATTCAGTACAGACCTGGATTTAATACTGGTAGGTTAACTTCAGGCCCAAGAACAAGGGTTTTTGCAGCTGGGCAGGAGGCCCTCTTTCTGAGGTTCCTGGGGCTGTCCCTGCAATATTGGGGCTACCTCTGGTGAGCGTGATTCTGTGCAGTGCCCAGTTGTGAGCTGCTCCAGGGGAGATGCCTGTGTGTGCAGCAGTGGTGCTCGCTGTGCACCGCTTTCCCTCTCATTCAGTACTCTTGGGCCTCCCCTCCCCCATTTCTCCTCCCCCCACCCACTCCCTGTGCCATGCTGCTGCTCTGCCTGCTCTGGCTAAGAATATATCATCCTGGTTGCATAGCAACATGTTTGGTTTCCTTTACTTCTTCTCCTCCTCCCACAAAACTGCCTGAGCTCTAAATTTAAGGTAGTGTGTCAGGAGATGCCACTACCCCACAAACGTCTCTGAACCCCAGCATTGTTTCCCCTATAGCTACTAGCTTTATGAGGACAGAAGCTGAATACTTTGTTCACTATCCCCAACACCTAGTACACTTCTTGGCGTATAGTAGGTGTTCAGTAAATATCCATTGGATAATGAGTGAATGAATCATTTTCTCAGAATCCCTACAGTTGAGAGGTGCTTCTCGGACTGGGAAATGTTATTACTGACTCTGGGATGGTCTTTAATTGACCACTCTTGGCTGGATGCCTTCCTCTTTTTCTCCAGCCACCTAAGAAATGGATGGAGGAAAAGAAGGCACATATTTCTTCATATTCCATTAGCATGGGATGGCGACTATGTTTCCTCTTTCTTTTCTGGAAGCTGGTGATTCAGTCGATCCACATGATTTATAGAGCCCAGTGAGATACCAGTGTAATGGGGCTTCATGAATTCTGCCTTGGGAAGCTCATGGTCTATGGGGTTGGGGATAGATCACTCTTTCTGGTGACAGGAGTGCAAGGTAAGCTTTGAAGTCACATAATACTAGGTTTGAATCCCAGCTCCATTAATTGCAAGTTGTGTGACCGTGGGCGGGTCGCTTAACTTAGCTCATGGATTGTAAGATTTATATGAGAAAAACCATGAATAGAATCTAACAGAGTGTCAGGAAGCAGGGGTGCCCATATTAGTGCAAATTTTCTTTTCCCCTTTTAGTGAGAAGACAGAAATATACCAGAAAATGCCTGTCAGTGCTAGTGATGGGATGCCATCAATATGTAGGCCTGCAGAGAAGGAGGAACTCAGGAAGTACCTGCTTTTTGGGGCCAGAGGGAGTGCTCTCCCTGGAGCTAATGTATTTCCTTTTTATTTTTCCCTAGTTTAAAAAAATAAGTGTTGGATTTTACAATTGACTTCCCGGCTACCCTATGTTCATCTCTTTCCAAACATCCCCATGTAGCATTCTGAATTGACTCAGTGTAAGCCTTGAGGGGAGAGTGGAAGGTTTAGGGTCCAGAGGGAGGATGAAAGTTCAGTGGCTCCTCTGGGGTCATGGAAATAAGCTGGAGAAGAGGAGGCTGGGGAGAGGCCACTGTTCAGCTAAAAATAGCATCAGTAGTGGCAGCAGGTGAGAGAGCAGCCAGGGGTCAGAAGCTAGGGCAGCCCCAGGCACACATTCCCGGCAGAGAACTTGGAGTTTGGCTAGCTCTTCCCTGCCCCTTGGGATGGGGTGGTGGACAGTGCCTCATCGCGTGTGTTGCCTGTGCCTGCCTACAGTGGGCAGCCAGCATCTCATGTCCCCTTCCAGGTCGGCACATCACATTGCTTCCTCTTCTTCCTGTGCACTTCACACCCTGCCCCCACTCCCTTCCATCCTCTCCTTCTAGAGCAGTGCAACAGCAACATCCATTTACTAGACTTTTTACAAACCAGTCACTTTGTACTAAGTGTTCTTAGGTTTCTGTGCTCTGGAAGTCTGTTGTCTGAGATAGCATCCTGGACCCGTGGACAGCCAGAAACAATCGAAGAGCAACCATTAAATAAACACAAAATAGATGAGATAACATGTTCCCATCCTGTATGAGTTGAGGCCAGTGGTATTTGTGGGGGCCTTCTGGGTGTGTATTTGAGAAAGCTCAAGAGTTTCCTGCTTGAAAAAGGTAAGGATGAGCTACGTTCGTGATTTCCTAGCACCAGTGATCCAGAAACAAGCCTGCCTCCCACCAGCAAGAGAATGGAAGAGGAGTGCTTTCTGGCTGGAGTTTCAGACTGGACCTTGGGAGGAGATGCACACTGGAGGTGAGGAGTCTAAGGAGACAGGAGTCAAACTGTCTCCACATTTGCTGCAGACTCATTCTGATATTTGGATACATCATTGGATTTGAATCCAATTGGATCAAATTAGATTGATCAATGGATTGCTCCATTGATTGAGCCATTCACCCACTTAACAAAATTTAAGGAACATCTGCTAAGTACCAGCATGGATATGAGGGCATTCAAAGTCAGTGTTTTTTTACCCTAGCTGCACACTGGAATTACTTATGGCATCTGAAAAATGCTGATGCTCAGGTTTCACTCCAGAACAATTACATTACAAAAAACAAAACAAAACAAAACAAAATAAAAAAAAACAAACTCTGGGTCTGAAAGGCAGTCCTGGGTATTAAAGTTCCCCCAGGTGATTCCACTGTGCAGCCTGGAGAGAAAACCACTGGTCTAAGTGAGCTCGAGGCTCCTTCCTATAACACTGCCACTCATTGCCCCTTTCTGCCTTTGCCTCCTGAGTGGTGGGATTGAAAATGTGACCTGTAGCCGCTGAGATACAGCCGGCACTCTCTGGCCAGCTCACACAAATGTTTATTGAGCAGCTATCATGGGCCCAGAGTTAGAGAGACACAGAGGGGAGAATAACAGTGTCCCCTGGAAATAAATTAATAGAAGCACTCCATATCCTAGACTGTTTATCTGGTGAGCCAGCACCAGCTTTTCTGATGAATGGGATTTTCTGTGATTTATTCTGCGTTGTTCCTCAGTGGAAGAGAAACAGTGACGGTATCTGGTGCATCTCAGTTAAATGGAGTTAAAGCAGGTGGTGAAAAAGACCCCCGCACAAATAGATGGAGGACAGGCAAGTAGGGCGGGATGCTAAAGGGACAGAATGTGTTCATTGGGCAGGTTTTCACAAATGTGCTATCAAGTTGTCTAAATCATGAAAATGTAGGAGTAACTAATATGGCTATTTCATATTTGGATTATCAGCAAGGGTTTGAGCCCCTGTGAACCATCTGTCTGACCCTAGGCATACTGGAGTGACCTTGGCATTCAGAGAACATGCAATCTAGCTGGGGAGTTTAAGTTGACAAGAAAAGTAGAGATTATAGGTACTTAGTTGTGTTTTGTGACTAATGTCATCAGGAGCTTGGAGAAAGGAGGTACCAGGAAGGCACTACCTGAGGTGCAGTCCGTGGCCCAGCTCTGCCAACTGTTTGTTATCAGTCGGTAAGGAGAAGTAGAGAAAGTGAAAGGAAGCACTGATAAACTTTTATAGCAATTTTCCAGAGTAATTTTGTCTGAATCTAAAATTTTTTAAAAAGGGACTTACATTTGTTTTTAAAATTGCATTTCTCTAGTAATTCATTTTTATCATATTTTATGAAAGTACCAGTCTGTGACAGATTGGAATCAAAAAATGAAAGAAAAAACAAAAACCAAACTGGTCCTTTACTGCAGATGGTTGAAAGAGCATTGGATGGAGTAGCTGGAAATTTGAGATGTCATTGCAAACTGGAGAGGTACCAGCAAGCGGGAGAGTGGTGGGACTTCTATTCGATGTTACAATGGGATTCAAAGCCAAATCTACTGGACTCTGAAGCCACTGCTCTTTATACTGTTTGGTATTCACAACATACCATCTCTAGCAGACCCCAAACCTGTCATATTCATGGGTAGATTTCAGAGCTATATCTCATATGTTTCAAATCCAGAGATGTCAGTTCCCCATTCTGCAGAAAAGCCTGCCCAGACGGCACATGTTTCTACCATTGCTGATGACCTTTCTGTAGCAGAGTCAGACTGAAGCATTCGAACCACTGTCACACTGGACAGCTAATTGCCCCTAGTCCTGGTTCCCGCCCGGCCGACTTTGTTTTCCCAGTGCCTCCAAGTGCATGATCCTGAAGGTATGAACACTGTCTGTAGGCTTGGGTCTAGTTTCCAGCTTGCCCAATGTCTAATAACCCTAGCCGAACTATTTTCAAGTCTTTGGATTGTGTTCTCATTGTCATAAGCAGGCTTGGAGGAGAGCCAGGAGACCTCATGGTATAGGAGACAGAGCACTGTGCCTGATTGTACTTCGTCTTTGCTGTGTGTCTTACCATTGCTGGGGCTGTAAGGAGTCCCTTCACTGTCTGAGCCTTAGTTCTTTCATGAGCAAAAAGGGGATAGTAATAATTCCCCTCTTTTCTTTTTAGGATGAGCAAGAGACTTATATTACTATCTAGGAAACTTTATAAACCACGGGCATTGTACAAATTTAAGTTTGGTGGGCGAAAGAGAATGATCCCATCTCCTGGAAAAGCTTTCCTCCAAAAGGGGTGGAAGCCCGCACACATGTTCTAGGTAGGAAACCATGAGCTCCTTCTGGCCTGCCAGGTTTTGTTTCACTAGAGCAAGCTTGGTCTCTGTCCCACCCCGCCACCCCCACCCGAATAGCATGGCTGTGTTTCTTGGCTTGGATTACTGAGATAATTGCTCCCAATCTTCCCTTTCCAGTGAGCACGAGCCTGTTAGACCTGAACGATAGCCACTGGCTGAAGCCTTCTGAACACTCCGATTGGGTAGACTGTGTTCGGCTCAGCTGAATTTGCTTGCTGGCTATGTAAATATTAGGGTTGTTAATCTTTATTAGAGGGTGTTAGCCAAGAAAAATTGCATTTTTAAAAACCCATATATTAACATGGGAAAAAAGTAAAAGTAAATCAAGCAAAATTTAACAATTCTGATGTCCTAAAAGCTTCCAATGAAGACTAAAAAAGGCCTCAAGTGTGTATTTGTTCAATAAATAAGACTGTGGCTTCCAATTCTTTTTGAAAGTGGGGCATAGATCTTAAATAAAAAAAGCCAGTTTTCATTTTAGAACAGAAAAATCAACAATAAGAAAGTATCAATTTCACTGTCATTTAATGGGTTTGGATTTTAAGTTAATTTTCATGGATTCTTTTCCCCACATAGACTTTTTGTCTTAAATTTAATTTGCATTTATGTTTTCATGTTGTAAACTTTTTACTGAAGTATAACATTCATCCAGAAAAGTACACAAATCCTAAACTCAGTGAATTTTTACCTAGTGAACACACTTGCATTAACTAGCATATGGATCAAGAAACAGAACGTTACTCCAGGTCATTGGGCCCCCAGTGTCCCTTTCCATTTTACCAGTCCCTCCCTTCAAGGCTAATCTCCAGGGTGACTTCCAGTACCTTAAGATTAGTTTGCCTGTTTTGAAACTTTACATAAATGGAATCTTCAAGTATATAACTATTTTGTGTCTCTCTTCTTTTCTCCAACGTTACATGTGTGAGATTAATCCCTGCTGAGTGTAGCAATTACCTGTCACTTTCATTGCTGTATAATAGTTTACTGTATATATATATACTGCAATTTATTCTATCCATTTTACTGTATAAGGTACTTGAGTATTTGAGTTTTTTCCAGTTTGGAGCTGTTATGAATAAAGCTGCTGTGTACACTTTTGTGTAGGTCTATTGATGAATACATGCACCCAGTATTGTGGAGTATATATTTAAGAGAGTAATTACCAGGCTATAGGGTATGAGTATGTTTAGCTTTAGTTAAATCCTGCCAAATAGTTTTCCAAAGTAGTTGTAACAATTTACATCTCCACTAGCAGGGAAGATTCTTCTAGTTGTTCCACATCTTTGCTAACAGTTGGTATTATTTGTCTTTTCTATTTTAGCTCTTCTGGTAGGTATGTGGTGGTGCCACATTTTGGATGGGTTTTGTTTTGTTGTATTTGTAGTTCCTGGATGGTGAATGAAGTCAAGAATATTTTCATATGTTTATTGACCATTTGGATGCTGTCTTTTGTAAAGTGAATCTTTGGATGTTTTGCCTTATCTTTGCTATTGAATTGTCTGAATTTTTCTTACTGAGTTGTGGAAGTTCTTTATATATTCTGGATATGAATCCTTTGATAAATGTATTGCGAATATATCCTTCTAGTCTATGGTTTGCCTCTTCATGCTCTTCATGGTGTATTTTGATGAATATACATTAATAATTTTAATGTCTGGTCTATAAAATATTTTCTTTTATGGTTAGTGGTTTTTGTGTCCTGTTTAAGAAAGCTGTGTCTACTCTAAATTTCATACTGAAAAAAACTTTACTGTTTTACTTTTTACACTTAGATCAGTAATGTATTTGAAAATGCTTTTCCTATGTGGTGAGGGAAAGATTCTCTTGTTTTTTTTCTTCCTGTTTTGCTATCCAGTTGGCTTAGAGTCATTTGTTGAAAAGACCATCCTTTCCCCACAGCACTGTAGTGTCATCTTTGTCATAAACCAAGTGACCATATATGTGTGGGTCTGTTTCCATGTATTAAAATTTGGAGGTGCCGCCAAGTAATTGGTATGAGATTGAGTTTGATTGTATTGAATAAGTGGCTAGCTAAATCCTTGACACAGGCATGGATGACTATGAGAGGCCCAGAAATTTTCCAGATATAAAACCCACTGACTCAGACTGTATTTAGATATGCTTCTTCAAATAAAGTATCTCTAATAGAATCCAGGTGTGTTGGTTAACTGTCCTCTCTTTTGGAAGGTGGATATGTCATAAGAAATGGAATTTAAAGGAATGCAATACCTAGTTTCAAACGTAATTTCTCAAAAGATTCAACTGAAAACAATCATTACTTTATCTAATGCTAGTTCTCCTCATAAGGGCACACCTTCTCTGAAAACAGGCTTAACTGGTGGTTATTCTTGGGGTTCATCACATGTGCCTGATCCAAGTGCTCAGGAATTAGACACCCAGAGACTTTAACTGTTCATTCATTTCAATGACTCTGTGGAGGGCCGTTTGTGTCCAGCCACTTCCAGCAACCTGAAATCTTTTAGTTTTTCTAAGACCCTAAGACAGCTGGGCAAGGGGTGCTGCTAAGGGGTATTTCTTCAAATAGATGAATACCCCTTTTCCAAGAGTCCCACCCAACTTGGACTATGAGGACATTGAGTCTCTGGTAGATCCCCAACCCATCCATATAACACAGCTCCTTTCCATCAGTGGTACCCAGGGTGGTTGATGAAGTGGGATCCTCTTTCCAGGGGACATGAACCGGTCCAGGTACCTTTAAGCTTAGAAAGTTACCCCTTATTCCCATTTCCCTCTCTTGCAGCTGACCTGGCAGTCTGAGCCACCATGAATGGGAAATATTGTTCAGTAAACAATGGAGCAGTAGTTTCTTTGTAAGTTTCCATGTGGTCAACACGTACAGTTGAGCATCTTCTGCATACCAGCACTCAAAATCTATTCCCAGCCCTTGAGGGCTTAGTTTACTTCTGACTGTGTTAAGTGACAGTCTCTGCTTAAACTTGAGGCCTGACAAAACCTTTCTGATGTTTGATCACCTGACCTCACCTCTCACCCATCTCTCTTCCCTGCCATGGCCAGATTCAGTGGAGTATTTGGTGATGAATCTTACCTTTCTGTCCCTATATTGTACCCCCTTTGTACCTCCATTGTTACCTGAACTAATCTATGGCCTGTAAACTAGGGTGACTTCAACTTGGATAGCAGTTTTTATACAGTAACATCCAAACTGGGCATCTGCTGATCCCTTGGTTGGCCCACCCAAGTTCTTAAGTATCTTGAGATGCTGGTCTGATGCTCCAGGGTCCGCCACTTCACTGTGTCTTTGTCAAGAGAGAATGGATTATTTTTCCATATAATGTCATTGATATGTTGGGATCTTGGGCTCCTTCTATGGCAAAAGGTCTAGCAGTAACATGGATTAGGACTGTGGTATAGTGTCTCATAACTGTTGTGTCTTGTTTCAGTCAGCAAACAGTCCCAGTTACCACAAGTCTTTGCCACCCCAGATGTTGTATAGCTTTGATCTCATCCACCCACTTTCTCTGTGTGTGAGCACAGAATGGCTGGAGGTTTTATTTTAGGCTCTTTAACTTCGGTTCTTTTAAAATGGGCAATAAAAAAGGAGTCTTCTGTTTTGTTTGTTTAAAAAAATTTTTTTTACTAATCTTTGCACATTAAAAAACCATTGTATATAATAGAATAACAGACTTTAGAATCCAGAGATATTAGATATCATCAGTTCAATCTTCTCATGACTAAATAATATTGTGAGATTTCTTTCCCTGGAGATATTTTTAAATGTCTTTTACAATCACAGGAAGTCAGAGTTGGAAGAGAACTGAGAACTGTGTGAGGCCAGCAATCTCATTCTACAGATGAGGAGCCTGAGACCCTGAGGACGCAAGTGGCTGGATCACGGTGCTGTGATAAGATCCCGGGTCTCTAGACTCTGCAATCCGGGGGTCTTCGCTTGTATAGCCAAGGCTGCTTCTTACTTTCAATTTTGCTTCATTATTGTTACCCAGGGACAGCTGGGAATTTCTCACAGAATCTGTGAATGTGCTTGTCATGAGACATTAATCTGTGCCAGAATTTAAGGTAACATAGAAATAGCCAAAATGTACTTTGGGCAAGAGCCATGAATCCCAGTGGGAGTGGGCTGGGATAAGTAGTTATGTTAATAAAACCTTTCCACATCAAAAGTGTGAGTCAGATTCAATATATGAATACCATCAAGAAGCTACACACAGAGGGAGTTTAATTTTAGTACAAATAAATCACCTGTTTGCATCTCTTTTCAGAAATAAAGGGGGTGGAAGTTGTTATGTCTTTCAAATTAGATTGATTACTAAAAAAGGGAGAACAATCTGGAGGACGGTTATTTTCCTGTGGACTCCTGTCCTGTGTACCATCTATTTTTAGTGACGCTTGAACTTCCAGTTTAAAAGCAGGTGGAAATGGAGAGTGTGCCTTTACTCCCCTTTACCTTAGCTGCATTCAGGAAATTCCATGCCTGCCCCTTTCCCCTGCAGGCACCTGCCACAGCTCTTTTCTGAGGCATATTTCTCTGGGCTGGTCTACAGTCCAGCAAGGATGGTGGTGGATGTGGGGCCAGAGGAAGCCTCCTGTGATGGCGTACAAAGCTTTTCTTAAGGAGAAGGGAAGCCAAAGGAGTCAGCCGTCCTCCTGATACTTTGAGCTCCCCTCTTCTGCTCATATTTCTCTAAGAAGCCCTCAGGGAAGAAAAGAGGCTAAGAGATGTACCTTGTGGAGTTCAGAAATTATTCTGCCCACCGTATTCTGGTTTGCTCCTGCCCCTTCAATGTCACCTCCACCTCTCCCTCTGATCTTTAAGGTCCCCAGCAGGGGAGTTTGTGGGTGAATGGAGAGGAGGGAGTGGGTGGGGGTTTGTTACAACCTCCCCTGGACTTTGTGTCTAATGACAGTAAGGACCCTGTTAGAGGGAGTCTTATGGGGAAGGCAGTCCACTCTTCTTGGGAAGCTCCCCATCTAATCAGAGACACTAATCACTTATATGGTGTTCTGTGCTGCAAAATAGTGCCTAAGCTGGGGTCACTTTGTTACCTCCTGGATGCTAGCACCAGTCCTAGGGAAGTACAACAATGGGAAGAAACAGGATCTGAGCTGAGATGCTGATTCTGCCCTCTCTGGACAGGCCATTGTCCATAAGAGGCGTTCATGTGTTGATTTGCAAAGCACTCCTGAGCTTCCCTTCAGGGATTTGTGTCTGAAGGGGATCTCCATTCCTGGAATTTACTGAAAGCTCTGCCTGACATGCCCTCTGCAACTCATCATGTTAATGGGGAGGGAGGGCTGGAAGCCAGCCAGGTGCCCTACCCCCAGCCATGTCAGGATGGCTGTATTGATTGAGTGTCTGATGGAAGGTTACTGCAATGGACAGGGATTCACTGATAGTGGAGGAATAAAGCTCTGGCCTCAAAGCCTATCTTCTTAACTGGGCTCTCAGCCAGGGCTTCCTTGCCAACTCTCTACTCCTCCCAGTCCATCTTGCACACCCAACTAGATCTGGCTTCCCTGAACACCACTTAGTCAAGCTCCCCAATTGCTTAGAAAACCTTAATGGGTCTTCTTGGCCTGGACTCAAGGCCCTATAGAATCAGGTGCACATCCATAAACAGTAGTCTTCCCAGCTTTATCACTGATCCAACCCACTCTCTGCAGCAAAGCCCATTGTGTAGTCAGATGTGTTCTGTTCACAGTCCCCAGAAAACACCAGGCTTATTTGTCCCTTCGTGCCTTTTCCCAGTTTGTCCCGTGTCGTTTGCTGCTCCATCTGCACACATCTACTCCATCCTTCGGTATTTGACTCTCTTACTTTGCCTGCTCATTTAGCTATGCAGTAGCTCACTTCTCTTATGTGCTCTAAGCCCCTTGAGGGGAGGAACCCCATAGCCCCCAACACAATGCTGAATGTGAGACGGGCACACATTGCTTCTTGGGTGAATGTGGAGAGATGGATACTTGAAATAATGAACTCTCTCTGGGCAACTTACTATTATTTCCTTCTTGACCTGGTGTCCATGCACCCATTTTAGTTTTTTATTTTTATTTTTTTATTTAAATTAAATTAGCCAACATATAGTAAATCATTAGTTCCAGATGCAGTGTTCAATAATTCATCAGTTGTGTAGAACACCCAGCCATGTGCCCATTTCAAAGTGAGGTTTGGAGATGTTTAATGGGGTAAGGGGAATGGAGGCAGATGCCTCAGAAAGGTTTCTAACAAAGTGGCCAAGAACAGGATTGGAATGGAGCAGCTGCTAAAGACAAAAACAAAAACTCCAAAGAAAACAAGAAATTGGATTTAACACATCTTAAAGATGTAAGATAGGTGTATAGGGTGGAATAAGTGTCCTCTGAAAGGTCATGTCTACCTGAAACCTCAGAATATGACCTTATTTGGAAATCGGGTCTTTGCAGATGTCATTAGTTAAGGTAAGGTGGGGTCATACTGGATTAGGGTGGGCTCTAAATCCAATGGACGACATCCTTGTAAGAGCAGAGGACACAGAAGAGAAGGCCATGCAAAGGTGGAGGCAGGGATGAGTGAGATAGCTACCAGACCGGGAATGCCAGGGATTGCCAGGAGCTATAGAAATTAAGAAGAGGCAAGCAAGGATTCTTCCCTAGAGCCTTAGGTGGGAGCATGGCAGTGCTGACACCTTGATTTTGGACTTCTGGTCCGAACTGTGAGAGAATCATTTCTGGTTTTCTGTCTTTTTGTTTTGTTTTGTTTTCTTTGTTTTTCTTTTCTCTTGTTTTAAGCCATCTAGTTTGTGGTAATTTGTTGTGGCAGCCCTAGGAAATCAATACAGCGAGTCCAGTCATGGGCAAAGCCATCCCTATAAGGTGTAGCAAGGGGAAATCACACTAGGCAGGGTCTGTTTGTTGCTTCCATTTTCATGCAGGAGAAATCTGCTTAAAATGATCATCAGGAATAGGGGAGATGTTTGTTGGGAAGAGGGCACGGGGAGGGTTTTATTATGGTAATCTTGTGAAAAAGTGGATGGAGTGTGGGTTTGTTTTGATGCCAGGGAAGAAGGAGAGGAGAGAAAATGCTAAACTACCCAAGTTGGCTTTTGTAACGAGTACCCTGTGCCATGTAGTATATGAGACTGCCTTCTCTTTATGGGCCCTCAGGCAGCTCTGGCTCTCCCTCCTCAAAGCAGTGAAAATCACATAAAGTAGAGGGTGGGACAAGAGACAGCTCTGCCCTTGGAGGATGTCCTTAGGTGTTACTTCCGTGGACCTTTCTCATCTACCTCCTCAGTGTTAGACGTGATGAGGTGCAGTGGGATGTGCATGGGAAGCCTTGCCCATTTCATCTGCTGTCACTGTTCTATTTGAGCAAGTCTGTCCCCTCTCAGAAACTTGCTCTTCTCCTTTTGCAGAAGATATGTAAGTTGATGTGTGCGTGGAAGACAAACGCTTTGTAAATCTTAGAATGCTATATAATATTGTATCTTAGAGTTCTCCCCAAGACTGAACAGGAAGACAGACAGATTCCTCGTGCTTTGGGGTCTGGGGTGGCTCACGGTCTGTGTGAAAAATAACGCAGTTTTCAGTATGGGCTGATACTGAAAGATTCTGGATAGGGATGGTGGTGATGGCTGTACAACAACAAATGTACTTAATGCCACTGGACTGTGTGTACACTTAAAAATAGTTAAAATGCTAAATTTTATGTTATGGATATTTTACCACACACACACACACACACACACACACACACAAATCACAAGCACCTCCCACAAAAAACAAAGCGATGCAAATACTGGACAAAGCTGACATTCAAGTCAGTTTGACACTCTGGGTGTGATAGGCCAATTATTACACTTCGTGGTGAATGCTCATATTTACAGTCATTATGAGGAATGAGCCCTGTTTAGCAGGACTCAACTAACACAATGGGTTATTGTTATTACTTTTGGATGGCTCTAGAAATTCCCATGGGAGTGGGTAAATTAGATCGCAGTAACTGGAATCGGGATGAACTGTAAACTGTACTTAACAACATGGGATCTGGCTCTACCTCTGCCCCAAGGTTATGCTCCCACCTCAGCACTGTCCTTTCCTCTTTCTGCTTGCCCTTTGGTACCCAGTTTGTTGTTTATCCCAGGAGGTCGGGGTGCAAGTGGGTTTACAGCTACTGCACGGAAACGTGAGAGTCCCATGTGGCTTCAGGCACTTGACCAAAAATGTCCCATGCCATCACAGACCCTGGTCCTCTGGCCCAGACTTTGCTCCTGGAAGCCAGGGCTAGTTGCACACCTCCCAGAACATTTCATTCTGCTGGCCTTGTGGGCTTCCACATCAAAGCCTGAGAGGATTACCTCCCAATTTTCTCCTCTTCCTAGTCAGAGCTGCTTCCGAAGATCAAAACCACAGGCATAAATACCGCCCGACGGCCTCTTAGTTTCTGAGGGGTCCCGCATAGGCTGAGGGCCCAGAGAATAACTCGGAAAGTGGCTGAGAGATGGACATCTTCTGGACTGAGAAGTTCTTTCATTGTAGCACAAAATAAAATGTTTACATTTTCATGTTCCAATACTGAAACCTGTATTGTGCCTCCTGTAAGTTATCTCCGAAAATGGTGCGAAACACTGTTTAATGTAGAAGTGTCCATGGTGCCAGATGATTTTGAGTCCCGCACAGAGCCAGGCAGAGCTCTCAGATGGAACGGCTGCACCTGCCTCTGCCTTCAAGGCAGGCGGCTGCCGTCCTGAGAGGGGGCTGGGGATAGGGAAAATCCGTGCCTTCCTTGTGGGCTTCTTCTTGTTGAATTTTGCTCCACAGGTTGGAGGACAGTGCCAGTCCTCCTTACTAGGCCTTAAAAGTCTGGGTGGAGTGGACTCTCGCTGCAGCCTGTGGAGATTATAAAACAAGAAGCTCACTGCCTTGTGTGGCAGGAGTAAGAGCCAGTGTGAAGGTGTAGGAGTTGGAAGGAAGTTGGAAATCAGCCCCTTGTGGCCCTTCACTTTGAGATTCACAAAGAAAAAAGAGATGTCTCCCCTCTGAAAGGTAAGAGTTTCGATTCATCTGAACTCTGATTATTATAGTCTGTTTTAGCTCCAGTGCCATATTTCCATAATGTATGTAAATTACATTTGAATTCTCGTGAATCCATGCTCTAAGGCAAAATCAGACACCCGGTCTTACGCCTGAGGTGGGGCCTTCAGAGCTGGAATACTGCCTCGTGCCCTCTGAAGGGGCTCTTATTAGAGTTATAGAGGATGGAGAAGATTGCCTGCAAACTAGAGAAGCACCAACTACAGTTTTATCTTTTTCTCCTTAGCACAATGGAACCTCCTTCCTGCACCTGAAGACCTGCCTCACTGCAGGTTATTCTAAAGAAGCAGCAACTTGCCTGCCAAATACCATTACTGGAAATAAGAGTGTCTGAAGGAGATGAGGATGGCTGAGTGTATCTCTTGTGTGGGTGCCTCTGCTGCCTGAAACAGTTCCATGAGTGAGAAGGGGGTACGTGATGGAGATGACCCCAATACCCACTTCTAGCACTCCAAATCTCTGCTTCCTGCTGCTGCTCTGTCCGGAACCACATATCCTCACCAGGACCATACAGGGATCAAACGCAAGCCACCCACAGTCCCCTTAGCTCTATTTAAAACATGGCACAGATAAGATGACGTTTGAAGATGAGAAGGACAGAAAAATAAATGTATATATATATAAAAAAAAAAAGCTCTGTGTTTTCCTGGCATGTTGGTATGAATGCCTCAGAGTGGATGTAGGCCAGAAGGTTACATGGGCACACCAGCCCTGGCTCCAGAAGACATTCCTGGCAATCCTCGGACTGAGGATTTGAACAGGCAACGGAAGGATCCAGGAAGAGCAAGCAGCGACTGCAGGACTTGCTGATGGGTGGTTGATCATTCACACAGAAGGAAGGAACCATGAATTCCCCCATCAGTGACACTCGAATCATCTTTTGTGTTTCCAGATGCATTAAAAATAGAAAAGAACCACCATGCATGGAATAGATGAAGTCTTACAGAGAAGAGTGGTAAAGTATTTGTTTTGACAAATCACCTTGCAGGTGATATAAACGCAGTATGGAGACAAATGTCCTCACCTAATGCTGCATTAGAGCGTGCGTCCTGTAGCCTAAATCTGTTCATGACATCAAAATATATTTTTTGTTGGTGTTCTTTATAGGTGTTTATAAGCTGAATGCACTCCAGAAAATAGGAGAGAAAAAGAGTTTCTAAAACACATAAAAGGCTCTAGAATTGGAGTTGCATAAAAGTAAAAAGAAACAATATAAAAGTAGAAGAAGAAATGTATAAATATTACAACAGGACATAGAACTATTTTAGGACCTTTACTCAGGGATTAAAAACATTGGATAAGTCTCTAAACGCCTCTGAGAGGCTGTAGAAAAAACTAGATAATGTAGAGTAGTGATGTCCTTTGGGAGTTTAAAACAAAACACCTGAGTTATTCATGAAAGTAATTTCTAAAGATCTTAAAGGACTGCAAAGTGTAATTTCACAGTTTAGAAACATAGACTGAGTTCTGGGCACCTTACCTCTATTCCGGACAGTGGTAGAGTTCTGGGTACATCCTGAGAAGATGCCGAGACAATTTCAGAGGATTTCTGGCTGAAGAAAGCATACTGATGGCTGTCTTGAGCTCGGTCCCTTGAAAGTCAGAAGTGACCACCCTTGGGCTGGGTAGCCCTTTACTGTGGACCTCACATAATTCACCCATAGACTTGCTCCGAGCCAATTTCCAAGCTCCATGCTCCTCCTCCTGAGCTCATCTGTATGTAGTCTTGCTCCTGGGCTACTTGACTGATTTTTAATGCGTAAAGATTTGCTTCCACCTTTGCATGACCAAGCCTTGGCCAAGCCTTATTTCTGTTGACCCCATTGCAATATCTACCTCTACTGGGGATGGTCCTAGCTTTCATGGCTGGCACACAGTCCAGCTTGAACCCAGTCTCCTCTTTGGTCATTGTGAGTAGCAAGAAGCACTATCTTTTGGATTCACTACAGAACTCACACACTTAAATGTACAAAGTCAGTTGCTATGGCTATCGCTGGATCCAGATTGGACAGTGCCCTTGGCTGAGACATCCTTTACCTCTGTTTCAGATAAACTCAGCTGGCATTTAAAATCTCCGTGCACTTCCTCCACCTTGTCCAGAGGAAAGTAAAATGAAAGACTTCATCAAGAAGTGGAGAAGAACCACGTGGTTGGTCACTGCTGCTGCGTGACTCTTGGGTCTGGAACTCAAAGGTGGAAGTATAAATGTAGCTAGCACTGCTGCTGCATTTGCTTGGCGCACCTTTAAAATGTATGGTATAGTTCAGCTTCCGATGCTGGAATGGTATGTCAAATGTAGACTCAAATGATGCTCGGGCGTTCGGTTCCAACAGAGAGCCAGGGCTTCTGTCCTGAAATGCATCCTGCCACATGAGGAAAGGACCCAGTCTTCCACATCTCTTGCTCAAGCCCTTCTCTCTTCCAGAGACTGGAGAAAGATGTGGGTCTACGTCTTGAAATATGTGCCTTGAACAAGAACCACTAACCTGCAGAAAACTTGTATTACTTTGAACAAATTCTCAGTTTAAGAAGCCCATGGAAACAGCAAAAGCAAGCATGAGAAGAAGCAGTAACTTTAGCAGTCATAAACTAAGGGGATAACCTGAAAAATAAAGTTGTATGTGTCCCAAACTGTATTTTATTAGTTTGTCCTTTTTTCCCCCCCATGTCCTCTTCTACATTGCTATTCTAAAATTAAGTGCTCTTTCATGATCTGTTTAATATTGTGAAAGATGCCACGTCCAGAAATTAGGATGGCTTTTCTTGACTAATAAACAAGTGGCAGCATGGCGAGGTAGAAACAGGTTGGGTTCTAGTTCTGTCCTTGCTGCTAACCCTGGGTAGCCTTGGCCTTGCTGCTAACCCTGGGTACCTCTGGGCCTCTCTTTTTTTATCTATAAAGTAAGGGGGCTCTCGGGAGTATCCCTGTGGCTCTAAAATCCACAAACTGTACTGTTGATGGTTTCCTCTGTTTGGAAGTTTCTAGGTTTCTCGTAAACTGTCATAAGAGCCAGAGTTCTGGAGGAGTGGAAACTTGTGACTCCATTTGTGACGATGTTCAGAACTTTTAAATGCAAATGTAGATAATTAATTTGTCATCATTGCTTGAATAGATTATACTTTAAAAATATCGTATTCTAAAATATAATCTTTAGAAAAACAAATTTGTAACGGAAAATAAATAATTGTTACCGCTTGTCTCAAACCCTGCAGGGCCCTTCAATCATCAGCTACAGCATGGTTCTCAACCCTACCTATGCATTATCATCACCCAGAGAGCTTTTAAATACACCGGTGCCTGCCCTCCCACCTCAGAATTTCTGATCTGATTGGTCTGGTATGGGGCCCGATACCAGTATTTTAAGAGTCAAGTTAAGAACCAGTGGCCTGCAAAATAATTTCAATTTCTGGGGCTGGTGTCTAAGATCTCCCAAAGGTGACTCACACCTACTTGGCCTCCATGCTGACCGACCACCTGTGGTCCCCTCCAGTATGCCATCATGTTCACGGTGTTGTTTCACATTTCCATACCTTTGCATCTGCTCTGATGGCCTGGAATGCCATCACCCCAAGGGACCTGCCTATTCTTTCCTGCAGGTTTTTTTATTAACATAGGTCCTATAATACTTTGTAATGGCCTGCTTTGTAGTCATCTTCCTATATTGTAAATATTTTATCCATAATTGTATGTATTTGTATTCATAAATCTTTTTTTTTATAATCATATTTTTTTATTATGTTAGTCACCATACAGTACATCCCTGGTTTTTGATGTAAAGTTCGATGATTCATTAGTTGCGTATAACACCCAGCGCACCATGCAATACGTGCCCTCCTTACTACCCATCACCAGCCTATCCCATTCCCCCACCCCCCTCCCCGCTGAAGCCCTCAGTTTGTTTCTCAGAGTCCATATGGACTCTGTATTCATAAATCTGATCATCTCTCGCTCATGTTTAAAACTCCCAAGTGCCTTCCCATTGTTCTAGGAATAGCATCCACACCTTTTATCTTGCCTGTAATGCCCTATGTAATCTGAACCTCCCTCCTTCTCAGACCTCTTCTCTGAAACACTTCCCACTTGTTCACTTCACTCCAGCCTTACCAGTGTTCTGTTCCTAAAACATGTCGAGCTAGTTCTTATCTCAGGGTTTTTGCAATGTGATTCCTTCGGCCTGGGGTATCTCTCATCCTCTCATTTGACTCCTTCCCAACATTCAGGCTTTAGCTCAAATGTCACTTCCTTAAAGTGGCCTTTCCTGACCACTATAGCTCAAGTCACCCCCATCCCATTCATCACTCTCTAGCCTACTGTTTTTATGTTCTTTTAGGACTTATACTATCTGAAATGATAGTTTTATTTTGTACCCATGAGTATTGAAAGCCTCCGATTACTGGAACATAAGTTCTATGAAGATAGGAAATTTTTCTGTCTAGTAGTGGCTCAATAAATATTGCGTGGATCAATGTTATTTGTCTCTTCTATAAGATAATGCTATGCCAAGCATAGTGACTGAAAAGAAGGTGTTCAATAAGTGTTTGATGAATAAATGTTTACGTGTCATAGACGGTTCTCCTTAACAGTAGGACCAAAGATCTCTAAATAACACTAATAAAAATTAGGCTGACATGCATCTGCATTCTTACTAACGTCCAGTTAAAAAAAAAAAGACAGAAAAAGGTTTATTTTTCTTTTTATAAGAAAATTAGTTTCTTTCCATAACTTCAGAATCTTCATTTCTAGTACCCACACCAGTGGGGGCTCCCCCTTTCCAGCAAATGACAAAGGAAAAGAGATTGCTCTGGGAGCCAGTTTTGCCTAGAAGCCCCAAATTTAAACTGAGACCACTGCTTTGAGCTAAGATGAGAGGAAAATGGTGTTTTTTTCTGAACATTCAAATCAGGGGCTTTCCAAATAGGTGACTGGACAAGTGAAGGTGGAGAATGGGCAGTAATGAGAGCGGAGCCTCAGAGCTCTGCATTCGTCTGGGCCCAGAGCGCCCCTTAGCCCTTTACCTGCAGTTTACCCCTGACCTCTGGGTCCCTTGTGAAATCACAGGAGGAGATCCTGGTGGCTGATGCTGATGGTGATAATTGTAATCTCTTCTCTCCAGTCTGGCTCTTACCCTGGTATACCTAGAGATACAGAATACCTGGGCAGGTTGTCAGAATCTTTAGAAGTAAGTATGGAGACACACAGCACGCCCTAGAAGACAGGAGTCAAGTACAGTCTGAGGAGAAAGGCATAGGATGTCTCTTTCCCCATGGATAAAATGAGGGGTTGGGCTAGATAGTCTTCTGCGTTTCCTCTGTTTCTAACCTGCTCCGTCTGTAAGAATATGTAAGCATTTTATTATTGAAGTGATCAATATCCAAACTGTATGCAAAGGGTAATCCAGTTGGCCTTTTCATCTCATGGTTCTTTCAGCACATATGGAAGGGTATCCTCTGTGTAAAATTCCTTGATGCTCTTAGTCTGCAGAATACCATGTAGCAAATGGAGGTCGTAAATTACCATTGCAGTGAGGTCTGGTTGGGATACCGCAGAGCTGCATTGTCCCATACAGTAGACACTATCCACACGTGGCTATTAAAGTTAAAATTTGTTAAAATTAAAATAAAATAAAAAATTCAGCTTCTCCATTGCATTAGCTGCATTTCAAGTGATCAGTCGCCACATGTGACTATCAAGTGACATCTGTATTGGACAGAGGAAATCTGTCGTTTCCATCATCATAGAAAATTCTCTTGGACAGTGCTGGTTTACAGGACACCCCTGCTAGGATAAGGGAAGTCTAGTTAGAGAGCTGCTAAGGCCCTGTCCATCTGTAAGCCTGGGTGATTCTGTGGCTTTTTATTGGGAAGGTCATATTTCTGCTCTTCCTCTGCTGAAAGTCTTTTGGTCTCCAAAGGTCCTGAGGCTTGTGGAGAGGGACAAAACAACTGCAGGAGTTCCTGTCTGCTGGAATAAGGGATGATGAGGTGCTACTGGAAAGCTCTTTAAAAAGTTGAAGACTTACATGAGTATAAGGCATGAAGATTGTGAAGTGAATGTATTAGACACAAAGGGAGCTTGGTCCTGACTCCTCCTTGACTTCCATCCCTCCAACCCAGTCAGATTTGAAGCAGTGGGTTTTGGTTGCCATTGACAACTGATTGTTTACCTGGTCCAAGCTCTGGGACAATGTGGGAGAGTTCAGGGAAGAGCATGGAGAGCTGATTTCTGCTAGGAGAGTTGTGTTTGCATTGGCTTTAATGGAGCCCCCAGGTGGTGGTGACCTCCCTTTATGAGAGGTCATGAGGTGGGCCTGAATGAGGGGCTCAGCCAGGTTCAAAAACTAGGGGAAGCTCCCTACCCTGGGAGAGGCTTAGTGGTGCTACCTTCTTTCCCAGGTGAAGAGGGAGCTCACAGAAAAGGTAACTCTTTGTCTACCCTCTCTGCATGTCTTCTGGTTGGGCTCTCCTTATACTTCCTCTCATGTCTTTTCATCTTGGTTTTAACTCATGGCATCCTGTCATGACAACATAGCGTGTTAAATGTTGTATAAAAGGCATTACTTTTGTTGAATGTGGTGACTACATTCACATGCCCTCTGTTTAGGTTAGGTTTCAGTGGGCCTCTGATGGAAGAAGGCTCTGGGAAGGATTTGGAAGGTAACTTTATCTGTTGCCATTGTGAACACTACCTCCAAGCACATGACACTGTGCTGGAGTTATAGGAAACCAGGGAAAAAGGCACAAACTCCCAAACAAAGGCAGGTGTATTTAGAATATATACTAAGAGAGTGCAACTCTACATGTTGAGTCTTGGGTGTAAAGTCATAGGCTTTAAGCTACATGGGCCTTGATTCAGATTTTATTTATTAACTGTGTTATCTTTGGCTCATTGGCCTCAGTCTACTCCTATGTAAAATGGAAATAATAATGCCTTACTCACAGAGATGTTGTAGGAATGAATGATGCATGAAGGACCAAGCAGAAGGCTTGGCACATTGAGTCACTTAACAAATTATATCCATTCCCTTTATGAGGGGTCAGAACTATGATTTGGACGGGAGTGATGGAACAACTATGGGGATTGGGAATTACTATAGTTTATAAACCACAGTGCAGGGATAGGGTCTTCCTTACTGGTCCTCCGTATAGGATGAGTTATGAAGGAGCCTATTTCGCTTTAATCCTGAGTCAGTGGTTGATGTTTTAATAGCTATAGCTTCTCCCCAGCTGTGGGCTATAGTCAGACAGGGGTTGATACTTGTAGATAATCTACAACTATTCCTGCAGTGAAATTCCAGAGATTGACAGAAGGGCAGCATGTGCACTTTTGGGGGGGAGGGGAGGAGGATCTCCATGGCTCTCTGGCGCCTCACATTCAGTGAAATGCTGCTCCAGTCAATGGTATTGATTGATCTCTGATGGAAATATAGTTCTGTTCAGTTTCTTGTTTTACTATAGAATATGAATGTATATTTGTAGAAAGACAGGGAAGAAGTTATTACCAACAGTGGGCTGACTTTCCTGTCAATAAGGGAGCAGGTAGGGAAAGAGCTGGGGGGGGTGATTATCTCTAAGACTCTCAGTTGGCCTGGATGTGGGAGTGGTGTCTTCCTGGAATGTCACTAAGGAAATGAAGGTTAGAAAGCTTTTTCCACTGAAGACATGGGAGAAGGAAGTATGAACGCTCCCAATATGGGACCAGTGTTCTGAGTACAAGAGGCAAATGACCATTGTTGAGTATGAAGTGTGGGACCAGGAGTAGGATTGGCTTGGGTAAAACTCAACTGTGAGCATTTCTAAGTTCCTTTCTCAGAAAATACCTTGGCAAAGCCTTAGTTAGATACCTGATTGCTATGTAGATGTTCTTGGGATGTGCAGTAAGAACAAACAAACAAATGACACAGAGACCTAGTCCATCACTTGGGTCCCTTTTCACCATATCCAACTTCAAGATGCCTTTATACCAAGGAAACTTTACCTCCTCCCTGGCATCTCACAAACTTTTCTGTGGAGATCTCTCTTCTCTGACTGTGATGGAGGGTGTTGGACTACTGGGAAGGAACTTTACAGTTAGTCAACATCCACTGTGTACCAGGGACAATACTGGGCACATTATTATGTCTTTTTACTTCTCATAACATCCCTGTGACCTATGCATGTAAAATCCCAGTTTTACAGATTAAGAAACAGACTCAGAGATGTGGAGTATCCTTCCCAGGGTGAATAAATGGCAGTGCCAGGATTAGAATTCCAAATCTTTAGCCCCAGATCATGGAGAGCCTATAAATATCAAGTTAAGGAATTTGGAATTCTTTTAGAAGGCAATAGGGATTTGTTGACTGTGACCAACAGCTTGATATATGAGAGAAGACATTTTCCTCTTGAGTACACACAGATAAATTGTACATCAATAAAAGAAGTCTCTAAACCTTTCCTATTTTTATGAGCCCTTGTGAAACCCTTGGGCTTGGTTCCTCTTTATGCAGTCAAAACTGTATATGCTATCTGGCTCCAGTTTTGGGGTTTCTTCCTGCAGGGTCTCAGGCCATGAGCCACATCAGTTGCCTTGTCTGAAATATACTTGACAATCTTTCTCAGGTTGCACATTCTTTATGCCACCCCTGCACTCAGAGGTGATGGATTTGTGCATTGGAGTAATCCTCAGTAAGGTGATTTGGGAAGTTGGACCCCAAACCACTTTTTTGCATGTTGCCCATTTATTCATACTTCTGCCCACCATGGGCACATGCTATGGTGCCCAGCTCAACTGAACACTTCACATTTTGTTTTGTGTTGCTACTGTTTGGGGGCTTGGGTTATTGATACCTGCATTGAGTTCACTGAGGGAAGAGTCCTCAGTTTATACATCCATGAATACCCTATGCCTGCCAGCACAGTGCTGGGCTTGTAGGATATATTGCATAAATATATACAGAAAGAAAGTGATTATCAGGAGGAAACTTCTGAAAGCAGTCCTATGCAGGTTTTGCTTAGAACCGAAGGAGATTTCTCACTAGTTAGTGGCTTGTTATTGCTGAGAAGGGTAGGTGAGGGAAGTGTTCCCAGAGGCAAAGGGAAGATGTATCAGTTATCTTTTGCTGTGTAACAGAATACCCAGGCCTTTGGACTTAAAACAACTGTTTATTTGCTTACAATTTTATGCATCAGTCATTTGAGTTGGGATCAGCTGGGTGGTTCTTCTGCTGGTCTTACCTGGGATCACTCGTGTAGCTATAGTCATTTAACAGCTTGGTTGGGGCTGGATGGTTAAGATGGCTTCACTAGCATGTCTGGCAGTTAGTGCTAGTTATCAGCTGGGTACCTCTCTCTGTTCATCTTGTGGCATCTCATTCACCAGAAGACTGATTTCCTTACATGATGGTGGGTATGTTCCCAGAGAATAGAAGCAGAAGCTGTAAGACCTTTTGAAGGTGAGGCCTGGAAGTCCCATAGCATCTCTTTTGCTGTATTCTTTTAGTTTAGGAAAGTCCCATACTAGCACAGACTCAGGGGGCAGGAAGATTAACTCCACCATTTGTTGGAAGGAGAGGCAGAATCACATCACATAAATGAATGGCGGGCTGATGGGGCCAACATTTGTAAGGAGTCTATCATAGGAGGACTTCTGTTTTTCTGACCCTCTCTTAAGTTTGAACTGAATGTTCCCTGAGGAATTCCTGCCTGTGGAGAGCAAATTAAAATTTGGATTCTCAGGCAGATGGTTTAATAACCGCAAGCAGTTGCCATCAGGGTTCCTGAATAAAATAATCTTTCTGGGGTATCTGAGAAAGGTTCTGGTGGATGTCCTAAGCATCCTTCCCACAAAACCTTGCATTATTTCCCTACATTTTTAGACATTTAGTAAGGAAGGCAGCTTGGTGGAGTGGAAAAAGCATGGGTTTGGGAGCTGGGCAAACCTGGGTTCAGCCAGTCCTGCTTAGTAGTGACTGGCCATATGGCTTTGAGTAGGCTACTTGACTTCTCTGAAACTTATTTTCCTCATACATAATTTGAGTATATCTATTTTGTATGATCAATGTAAGGTATCATTCATTCAACAATGGGTGATGATGTTCCAGGAATAATTAGAATGTATTCCGAGGAAAGAATGAGCTAAAGGTCCTCATTCAAAGCTCCTGAATCAAGCCAGTCTCACCCCCACACCCCTTCTCCTTACCTTGGCATGCTGGCCAAAACATCATGCATTTCCCCCAGTCTTCCTATTTTATTCTGTCATAGTTGTTGTGAGCAGAGAAGGTCAGAATGGGTCCACCTAGCTAATCCTGGTCCCTTGCAGAAATGTCAGAGGAGGAAGTTTAAGAAAAATAGCCAGAAGGTCTACTGTATACAACAAGAAATTCTGCTTGAGTACTGAATGAATCAACCAGAAATAATGTACAGAGAATCACATCACTATTTAGGGCAATAGTGTGGGATTTGGGTGCAGAAGACCGGGACCCTGGGCCTTCTAGATCTGAGGTCTTGAGCAAGCCTTTTACCCTAGTTATCTGTAGGGTGGGGATCAGAAGTTTATTTTGCAAGTTTGTTTAGAACAGGAGGGAAAAAATTGCGACGAGCCTAGCAGAGTTCCTAGAATATAGCAGGTGCACAGTAAGTGATAGCTTTGTGATAATTCTCAACCCTGTCAACACTGTGTACTTCTGCTCCTGAGTGCTGGGCCTATGCTGTCCACAGGAAGTGACAGAGTAAGACCATTCCATGCTTTGAATGACCTGCCTTCTGGGATATGACAACTGTGTTTCAGAAAAGTTGGGTGTCATATGAATTTTAGAAGTTGAGTCCTATTTCCTTATTGATCGATTGATCTCAGTGAAAGTTTATTGAAAAGCAGATGTAATAGGAGTGAGCAGATCTGCCACAATCAGCTTCCAAACACTGCCATTCTAGCCAGGAAGTTTGGCTTTGGGAGATTAAGTAAATAACCCGTCCAAGGTCATATAACTAGTAAGTGACATACTTGGGGAGTAAGGCTGTCTGATCCAAATGGGAAGAAAAAAAGGAAAAATGCATAGCAACTTGACTGGAAGGAAATGCATAAAAATATTATTTATGCTGTTAATTTATGAGGAATGGGATTGAGACATTAGGTCATTTTATTTCCTATGTCTACTGTATTTTTCAAAATTTTTATGATGAACATGTATTACTTTTATAATAACCAAAATACACTTGATAAAGAAGAAAAAGTAAATTTAGAAGGAGAAGATTTGGGAGAACAGAGCTTAAGTGGTGGCCTCTGTTTAGATTGCAGACATGGGTGTGTCAGACTGAAGGGAATGTATTGGACAAAGAGCACACAGAGTCAGTAGACGCTCACTTTCTCTCAGGCTTTGAGGATGGAACTACTTTGTGAAGGTGTACTTAGGATGATTTGATGTTTTGGGGATGAGGGATGTGTAGGAGTTAATGAACCATTGCACCAAAGCTTCCTCTACTTCATTTGACTTTGCCTTGGCCTCCTGGCCTAGTGATTGGGGGCAAGGGGCAGTAGGAAAGAAGGGGCCAAGGTTCCCTATTGTTTTGAGTGGCCACATCTCAGTGCCAACTGGAGAGACCAAGGCAAGCCCTCAGAAATCCCCAGCCAGGCAGAGATAAAGGTTTTCTAGAAACTGCGGAAGAATATATATGAAGCTTATTTATTATTGATTCTGTGAAGTACAAAATATACCCCACTATTTATCATTGCCAAGGAGTTCTTGATGTTCCAGCAGATTTACTATAGCAGTCAGGTGGGAACTCTTAAAGAGTACAGTATTTTTCCGTTTTAAGATAAGACTTACTTGCTTGTCAGTTGCTGCCAGTCTCCCCTTAGGTTTGGGTTGTCTCTCCTGGACCCCTCTACCAGAAACTTCCACATCAGAGTCCTTTCTTGGAGCCAGCTGGACCCCTCCTAAACCCTCAGGGTGTCAGGCCATTGGGCAAAGTGTGCAGAAGTCTGGAATCACAGCTGTCTCTCTGGAGAAGGGGGCACACGGAGGATCCCTATCAGGTCCTCAGGCGTATGGCTTGGTACCGGGTCTCTGCCAGTTCCCCTCCCCCTGCAGAGTAGGCCTGACCTGACCAGACCCCCAGTCAATGGAGTATATCCAGAAGAGAGCTTGCCCACAAGAGAGAGGCATGCTGGAGGCTTCCAGTGGGTGTGCACTGGGTATAGAGGCCTGGGTGTGAATGCAGGATGTTGTTGCTGAGGTCTGTTCCAGAGCTCAGGCTCTTGGCTTTTGCTTTCTGATCACATAAACAAGGGGTAGAGTGAACCACACTGGGACCCCCATCTCACCTGATAACAGGGGACTTTGTGGTACCCTCTGGAGAATGGAGGCCTATACATTTCTTAGGCATTCTCTGCCTCTAGTCATCCTTGCTGTCTCCTGCCTCAGACAAAATGGAAGAGGTAGACTTTACCTTAAATATGTTCCTAAGTAACAATACCTGTAGAAGTTGGACGCACCTGTTTGAGGACTATATCAGCATCTAGCTGTCATCTTGTCTGCTGAGCCCTTACCAGGTGCCTTGGAAGAGAGGTGCAAGCCCCGCTATTCTCATTGCAGGGGTAGGTATACAAAGACATATAGCGGGGTTTTGCATTAGCGTCTGGGGAGGGATAGGAAGACTACATGGTTGGGAACGAGAGTTGGACATTGGCCCAGGAGGAAGCCATGTGTGTAGCCTCAGTTGAAGGTAGAAGGGTTTGTGGCCTGAGACTCACCCACAAGGCCTGGAGTTTCCCTTGTTGGTCAGAGCAACTCTTCCTTTCTTGATTTAAAGTCCTATTATCCTTGACAGGGAAGATGTTTGGAGGATGGCTCAGGTCCTGTGAGCTAGTCACCATCTTCAGAATTGAGAAAATGGTGACAGGATTTAATTCACAGAAAGGCCTCTTTTTTTTCCTAATCAGTCTCTGTGGACACCTGGTATTGTCATCCCAAAAGAAGAAGGCAGTTGGTAGGACCAATGTTCCATGGCCCTGGGCCACCTTAACTTCTGTTGTCTTGAAAAGCAGTGTGGCAGGTGAGACAGTTTATGGGGCTCTGCAGCTGACAGGCCCAGCCCAGCTTGTGTGTGTAGCCAGAGGAGCTTAGTTCTGTGCTTCTGTGTGCCCTGTGCTGTATATGGTGATGCCCACGGAATAACGACATACCAACCATCTCTGCCCTCAAGATGCTTACAGAATATTAGGAAGGGAAGACACACACGCCTGGAGGCACGGAGCGCCCGGCACAGTGTGCCCTGCTGAGTGTCCAGGACTACCGTGAGTGGGGCCGCCCTTCTCTCATCTTTAGATCAGGCTCTCTTCTCTAGCTCTCTGCTCTGTGACCCTATGAATATCCTGTTTAACATGTCTCACGTTAAACTTGGCCTCTTCTCCCCAGGTATATCGGCCCTCTTCCTCAAGACTTAACACCTTGAGTTTCTTTATGATTTTCTCTCTGCCATGGCTGCCTCATCTTAGTCTTCAGATCCAGTAGCCATTCATAACCTCTTGCCTGCCTCTCCTCCTTATTCCTCATCCCCACTTTTTACCTTATGACTGGGTGCTTCAATAGCCTTCTGGCCAGCGTTTCTGGTCCTGCCTTGCTCCTGTCTAGCTCGCCCGGATCCATCTCCTAAAACAGACAATATCTGCAGTTGCTCTCCACCTCTGAGAGTCATGACAGCTCTG
This sequence comes from Ursus americanus, assembly GCF_024610735.1. Taxonomy (NCBI): domain Eukaryota; kingdom Metazoa; phylum Chordata; class Mammalia; order Carnivora; family Ursidae; genus Ursus; species Ursus americanus. The sequence continues at coordinate 33,925,359 of NC_142130.1, read as the reverse complement.
GGTTGTATCAGGATTGCCTGGGAGAAGATCGAGTGGGATAATTGGGACTACCAGGGAATCTGTCCTAGGAAGCCCCCTAAAAGTATTTCGTGAAGGGATCATTTTTATTACCTAGGGTTCTACGTATAGATTACCCACATTGTGATGTATTTACGGTGACTTGTAAAATCCGGGGCTGGTTTCTCTCTGCCACTCAACAGGTGGTCATGTCACCCATCCTAACCATCTGACTGGTATGTGCTGACTGGTGACTCTTTGGGATATTAGCTGGAACCAAATACCCCCAAGAGGGTAAAGCAGCTGCTGATGACAAAAGCCAGGGCATTTGCTGTCAATCCAAAGGTGGTGGACCTAAATGGTGGAAGGGGACAAGCATGAGAAGCCAGGAGTCTTGTCTTCAACCCAGTTCAGCCATCAACTGTATCACCTTGTGTGTAAGTTACTTTCCCAGTCTGGCCTCAGTTTTCTCAGATGCAAAACAAAGTCCAATTCTGGATTAACCATACTACAACTCTCCTCTATTTTCAAGGGAATTTGGGAGGTGACTGTATTTTCTGGCCTTACATCAATCTCTCCTTGCCTCTTGCCAAAAAGGCACCTGCAGGCCTTGGCTAAAAAAGATTATGAGTGTTGGTATTAGGAGGGACTTTGTAGATCATCTGATTCAGACTCCTACCTGATGGGCATCCACAACATCCAGAAAGCAAAGGAGACAACAGATTGATTTCTGTCAGACTTCTGGGGCAGAGAGGCCCACTGGGTCCCAAGGGCTCAGAGCACTTAGTAAATATCACTTGACCATCCCTGAAAAGAGATGGAGGTGATTTCTCTTGTTAGAGGCGGACAGAATGCCCAGGTGGGCAACATTGCAGGGGCAGATATGCTAGCTGGCTTTCTTTGTTCTCTCTTCTTTCCTTTCCATGGGACTTGGGAGTCTGGGCCTCTGCTCTGTGCAGATGGAGACCTCCCCAGGGGAAGGCTAGTCACCTTCTATGCACTCAGGGCAAGGCTATTGCTGGGTAAGCGTGGACTCAGGCAGACCCCTCTGTTGCCTCCCTGCAACATTTTAAACACATTTTAAACCTATCCTGGTAAACTTGACTACAACCTGTAGTCTAGTAAAAATATCAGGAGAGGCAGTTCGTTGAGAGCAAAATTAGGGAGGTGAGCCTGGGAGGAGGTCATAAAGAATCAGAAGATGATTATGAAGTGCTGATAAGGAGTGGATTTGAAGTATGTTGGAGATAATTGTATTTTAGTGGCCAGGAGCCCAGAAGTTTCTTCTTATCCTCTGCAGTTTTCCCACAGTTTTCTAAACGTCATGTCTTGGAGAGCTGTCCCAATCTATTCAGTGCGTTGCTATGTGATAGGTGCACTTTCCCACAGCTGCTCGATCCAAGCCAGCATTTCCTGAAGTGTTTCCTGAAGTGTGGTGTGGACCATTTGCATCAGCACCACTGAGGGTGGGGGGCTTCACCCAAATATGCAGATCCAAGTAATGGCATCCCAGTGTTTGCCTGAGATAAAAGAATAGCACAGTTTTTATATCTCTCTTGGGTCCACAGTATACTTCTTTATTAAAAGGGTGATGTTTAAGCAACACGAAGCAAGCAGTAAAAAGAAGATAATTCTTTCAGAGCAAACATTTTAAAGAAACTAATGCCCAGGATGCACAGTTATGTCTTCCTCATTAAGCCTAGCTTCCCCTACCTCTGTTTTCCCCTAACCATAATCATACACCCGAGCATTGATCTGAACGATGCTGAGTTTGAGCCTGAGGTGACTGGTTTGGGAGGAGGGTGTTTGGCCTTACTTGGTTTCACAGTTTGGGCTTCTTAGCTGCTGATCTTGCCTTTGCACTTTTCTGCCAGGGCTGCTCTGTTTTTCACCTGTGAGGGAAGCTGTATAGTGGTTTTTGGAAAGAGTGCCCCAGTGTTCCCTTTCGAGTGCCCCTGAGTGTTTCCAGACCCAGCCTTTCCTGCCCTTCAGCTCCTACCCTGAAGGCCACGTAGTTTTCCACGATTTGGGGAAGTAAAAATTTTCTGGTTCCCCAGACTTTCTCTGCCAGTTTCATTTTGTGCTTTAGTATTTCCTTCCCCCAACTTTCAACAGCAAAAGTGGAACAATCCACCCCCTCCTTTTTCTTAATCTAGAAAAAGAAGGGAGTGGGTGCATAGGGAAATAGCAAGAAGGTCCTTATTGGCTCTTCAAAAAGACCCAAGTTGGAATCTTGGCCTCACCACTTATGAGCTCTGTGACCTTCAGCAGGTCATGTAAACTCTCTAAGAGTCAGTCTCCTCCTCTGAAAAGTGCCAGGAGAAGATGACCTACCTCCCAGGACTGATGTGAAGAATCAGTATAGTATCAGGAGAAAGCTCTAGGTCAGTACCCCTCACATATCAGTTACTCACTGAATATCATTGTCCTTCCACTCTTCTCCCTCTGGCTCCACTCTCTGTTCTTCCTCTCAGCTCCACATGGCCCCTTGACTGTGTTTACATTCCCCATCTCTCATGCCCACTTCCTATAATGAGCAGCACTGTCCTCACTCTACGTGTATCTATGCCCCCCAATTTACAAGTGGGTTTTTTCTAAAAATTCATTAATAAGTCAGGTGCCAGAACTTGTCTTGTGCTTTTCTAAAAAAAACAAAACAAAACAAAAAACCCCCAAAAACTCCACATTTATTCATAATGGTTAAACATTCCCAGGCTAGACCAAAATAACTCACCACATATCATACATTTGCAATGAAAAAAAAAAAAAAGTAGAGAACAACGTTGTTTTAATAGTAAACATAGCAAAAACCTCAGCAAAGAAAAGTCCTATTTCATTTTTTTTCTGGAAAGCTGCTTATGATCAAAAGCAGGTTAAATTAAATTAGATGATGAGGAGGTGGGTGGTTGCAGCTTTTGTAGCAGCTCTGACATTGATTTCGGGGTGCTTTCAAGGGCTTTAGAGTTGTTGGCTTTGGTTCGTTATTAGCTTTAATTTACTTCAAAATGCATGGCTCTGCCTTTTTCCTGATGCAGGTGTAAATCCCTGGCATGGAGCTTGCACTTATCATCCATGATTAGGATTATTTTTGGCCCCAAAATGGAACAAAGCAAGGAGGAGAAAGTAGAAGGCAGGGAGAAAGATATCTTTTCCTGGAGCAGTTTGAAAAGAATTGGAAATAAAGAAGAGAGACAAATAGACCTGGAATGGATATGTATGTGCTATGAACATACAGTTTGTGGTGGAACATGATTCCTCTGAGAGATACAGGAGCATAACATCTTTCCTCTGATGGGGAAGAAAGGGGGAAGTAGAAAAGAGAAAACAAGTCAAGTGGGAGAGCGAGCGCCAAGTGTTTTAGGAAGAGTATAATGACACTATGGCTCACTGGGGTAAGAATCTGGTTACCAACCTAAGTTTGGATGTTTCCACAGTAGCTGTTAGTATCCCAGGAGTAGTTTTTACAGTGACTGCATCCTTTTGCAGTAGGAAAAGTCAATCTGATGAAAATCATATACAAGTTAAAATTATCCCAAGGGAATTAAATACAGATGTGGATACTGGAAGATATTAATTGGTCAGAAGTCAAAACAGTAGGGTGGGAAATACTTGGGGTCTAAGGAGAGGACTTTAGGCAATGTATTAGTTATCTATTGCTTTGTAACAAGTTACTCCAAAATTTAATGGCTTAAAATAGCACACATTTATTGTCTTACAGTTTTTGTGGGTCAGGAATTCAGAAATGGCTTACTGGGTCCTCATAGTCTCTCAAGAGGCTGTAGTCAAGGTAGCATCCAAGGTTGGGGTCTCATGTGAAGACTTGACTGGAAAACAATCCACTTTCAAATTCAGTTAATGGTTGTTGGCAGTTCCTCAAGGGTTGCTTAATTGACGACCTTAGTTCCTGTTGGCTGTTGGCTGGAGGCTGATCTCAGTTCCTTGCCACGTGGGTCTGTCCAACATGGCAATTGGTTTCATCAAAGCCACGAAGTAAGAGAGTGTTCCAGGAGCTAGAAGTCACAATCATATGTAACCTAATCACAGAAGTGAGCTTGTTACCTCTGCCAATATTCTGTTGGTTAAGGATCCAGTCACTTAGGCCAGTGTATATTCAAGGAGAGGGAATTTCATGTGGGTGTGGAAACCAGGAGGATCAACGGGCACAGTCTTAGAGTCTGCTTGCCACAGGTTAGGGAGCATTAACCAAGACAAGGACTCGGAAGAATGAAGGATCTGGTGGTCCGATCCCATGTGATTCCATCTAGTGGCTCTTTAGCCATCTCACTCTTGGCCTCCAGTCCTGAGAGATATGCTCTCTTCCTGGGTTCCTTGTGCTGCTCTACCATTCTGACCAAAACAGCATCTTCATGGATGTTCTTCCTCATTAGAGATTTTCTTACTGAATATAGAACTCATAAGAAGAAACATAAGGTGATGGGGGAGAGGGACAGAAATGTTCAAAATATTGAATGTATATTTCTATGTACAGGATGTTATGGAGTGAATTGTGTCCCCCCATTCATATGTTGAAGCCCTAACCCCTAATACCTCAGAATGTGATTGTATTTGGGGACAAGGCCTTTAAAGAACTGATTAAGTTAAAATGAGGCCATCAGGGTGGGCCCTAATCCAATAGGACTGGTATCTTCATAAGAAGAGGAGATTAGGACACACAGAGAGACACCAGGAATGAGTGGGTACACAGGTACACAGGTACATGTGAAGAGGCAGGAGGAGGAAGGCCATCTACAAGCAAAGAGAGAAGCCTCGGAGGCGATCAACCCTGCCCGCACTTTGTCTCATGTCTGAGGCCAAAGCTTGTCCTAGGGACCCCTGCTTACTCAGGCTCCTTGAATCTCTCTCCCTTCTCCATCAGAAAAGACTCACGTGGACTTCATTTCTTCCCTGTCACTTCTGTATTTCTCTCAAAGCTCTAATTCAAACTCCTAATTATGGGGCTTCTGCCCTGGGTCCTATGCACTGTGATCCTCCCAGGATCCTAGACTGAGGGTCTGTCCTTCTTGGAAGGTCTGTCTGGCACTGGCTCTTGTGTGGCTGGTAGTTGCTCCAGTGTTTGTTCCTTCCTGTTCTCTCATTGGGGTCTTAACCATAGGATGCCCCGGCCCAGGCAAACCTGGCAGAGTGCCAACTGCCCTCTGTCATGCTCTAGGGAAGAGCTGCCTTATAAACCCACAAGGCAACCGGGGAGGGGGGAGAAAAGGATCAGAGCAAGACCCAAGGCATGCCAAGGGTCATGCGTCGGCCTAGAACACTTCATCTCACCTCTGGTACTCAGATGGAGGGAGTAGTGCCCATCCCCTGCTGTCAGCCGCCCATCTGCCTTTCATTTTCAAGGCCACTGGGTATGCATTTTGACCTGGCTTGTAAGCATGTTTGGCAGTGCGTTGGCCAAGGGAACTGCCCTCTGAGCCAGGTTAGGAGGGCAGAGGCAAAGTCTCACATAGTTAGTCTCACTTGGGTGGTGACCTATAATGGAGTTACCTGGCTGGAGGGCACAGCTTATTGGCAGTGGTTGCCTCATGAGAGGAAAAAGATGTGTTCAGTGGAGGGTGTTCACAAGACCCTGTGGGGCAGTTCCTAAAGAGAAGATATAGGACATCCTTGAATAACAGCAATACTCTAGAATAACACTGCCTCCCATGGGGTTGCCCTCGAGGAGTACATCATTCACAGGTATTTGGCGCTACTGGTCTCTTGAAGACATTCACCGTATTGGTTAGGTACTTGGATTCTGGAGCCAGACCTCCTGAGTTTAAATCCTGGTTCTACTTTCTTCTCTATTCCCCAGTGTTTCCAGTTGTTAAATGGGGGTAATAGCTGCCGCAAACTCCACAGGATTTAAATAAGGATTAAATGAGTTAATATTTTAAAGGTGATTAGAAGCATGCCTTGCAAATGAGTAACAGATATTAATTTAAAAGTCTTTTTTTCCAATTTTTTATTGTGGTAAAATACATATAAAATTTAGCATCTTAACTATTTTTAAGTGTACAGTTCAGTGGTATTAAATACATTTATTAAGTGCAACCCTTATCACCATCCATCTCTGTAACTCTTTTCTTGTAAAAACTGAAACTCCGTACCCATTAAACATTAACTCCCCATTCCCCTGCCTCCAGCCCCTGGTAACCACCATTCTACTTCTATGATCCTGACTACTCTAAGTACCTCAAATAAGAGGAGCCATGTAGTATCTGTCTTTTTGTGACTAGTTTATTTTACTTAGCATAGTGTTCTCAAAGTTTATTTGTGTTGTAGCATATATCAAAATATCCTCCCTTTTTAGGGCCAATAATATCCCAGTCTGTATATACCACACTTGCTTATCCATTCATAGGTCAATGGATACTTAGGTTACTTCTATATTTTAGCCATTGTGAATAATGCTGCTATGAACATGGGTATACCATTATCACTGCAAAGTCCTGCTTTCAATTCTTTTGGGTATACACCCGGAAGGGGAATTGCTGGATCATGTGGCACTTCTGTTTTAATTTTTTGAGGAACTGCTGTATTATTGTCCACAGCAGACATACAATTTTACATTTCCACAACAGTACACATTCTTACCAACATTTGTTAATTTCTGGGTTTTTATTTTTATATATAGTCACCCTAATGAGTGTGAGGGATGCCTTATTGTAGTTTTGATTAGCAGTTCCCTAAGGATTGGTGATGTTGAGCATCTTTTCATGTGCTTATTGGCCACTTGTATATCTTCTAAAAGTTTTCATTTTGTAAATTTTATTTTTATTTATTTATTTATTTATTTATTTATTTATTTATTTATTTATTTTTAATTGTGATATGTTAGTCACCATACAGTACATCATTAGCTTTTGATGTATTTTTAATTTTTTAAAATTCCAGTTAGTCAACATACAGTGTTACATTAGTTTCAGGTATACAATATAGTTATTCAACAGTTCCGTACATCACCCAGTGCTCATCACCACAAGTGCACTACTTAATCCCATCCTTGATTTCTCCCATCCCCCCACCCCCTAACCTCTGGTAACCATAGTTTGGTTTCTATAATTAAGAGTCTCTTCTTGATTTCTCTCTCTCTCTTTTTTCCCTTTGCTCATTTGTTTCTTAAATTCCACATAGGAGTGAAATCATGATATTTGTATTTCTGACTGACTTATTTTGCTTAACATTATACTCTCTAGCTCCATCTATGTTGTTGAAAATGGCAAGATTTCATTCTTTTTATGGCTGAATAATATTCCAATATTCCATTGTATATGTATACCACATTTTCTTTATCAACTCATCAGTTGATGGACACTCGGGGTGCTTCCGTATCTTGGCTATTGTAAATAATGCTGCTATAAACATGGGGGTGCATGTGTCCCTTCAAATTAGTGTTTTTGTGTTCTTTGGGTAAATACCTAGTAGTGTGGTGTGATTGCTGGAACATACGTAGTTCTATTTTTAACTTTAAAAATTTTTTCTTGAGAGGGGAATAGGGAGGGGGAGAGGGAGAGAGAAAATCTTAAGCAGAGCTGAAATCAAGAGTTGGATGCTTAACCGACTGAGCCACCCAGGCACCCCTCTATTTTTAACTTTTTGAGGAACCTCCGTACTATTGTCCACGATGGCTGTACCAGTTTACATTCTTACCAACAGTGCAGGAAGTTTCCTTTGTCTCCACATCCTTGCCAATACCTGTTGTTTCTTGTGTTGTTGACTTTAGCCATTCTAACTGGTGCAAGGTGACATCTCATTGTAGTTTTAATTTGCATTTCCCTGATGGTAAGTGATGATGAACTTCTTTTCATGTGTCTGTTGGCCATCTGGATGTCTTCTTTGGAGAAATGTCTGTGCATATCTTCTGCCCATTTTTAAATTGGATTATTTATTTTTTGAGCGCTGAGTTTTATGTTTTTTTATATATTTTGCATACTAACCCCTTATCAGATATGTCATTTGCAAATATCTTCTCCCATTCAGTAGGTTATCTTTTAGTTTTGTTGATTGTTTCCTTCTCTGTGCAGAAGCTTTTTATTTTGATGCACTCCCAATATTTTATTTATCTTTTAAAAATCTTAATGTGTGATTGTTTTTGTGGTAGGCTCTGAAGGGAGAGACCTTGTCTTAAACATCACTGAATCTACAAAGTGCCCAACCAGAGCCCTATTGCAAGTAGGTGCAAATATTTACTGAATGAAATGCTAAGAGCTCTAATAACTTCCTGCATGTTATATATTCATTAGGCAGGGGCTAAGGTTAGTAAACTTGTTCTTTTTCCTTTGGGAATAAGAACTCTCTCACTGTTCCCTTAGAGAATCTCTCTAACCAGTTTAACACACCTGAATTTCAGCCATTAATGTAACATTCTGTTGACATGTTTCCCTCAGAATGCCTGAGTGGTGTTTCAAGACTGAGTGCTATCAGATCCCTTCTCAGTGATGGTTTTGACAGAGGTGACTGTGGAAAGAGTGCAGTTATTTTTCCGGGAAGGCATGGCAGAAGAGGGGAATGTTGCTGGAAGAAATAGCTAGGGGTTCATTATATAGATAGACCTTGATGACTTGGCAGCACTGCCTAGAGCTCACCTTGGTGGTATCTTTTTGAAAGGCACAGCAATTAGAACATGGTGCATGTGGATTGTGCTATCTTTAAAGACAGATTCCTGCTTCTGGACTATGGAATAGGCTTTGTATCACTTTCCTTTTTCCATCCCATAAAGAATTAAATGTCTTACATTTAGAGATACCCAGGAGCCCTTTATTAAGTGATACCCTCAAGAGCAGAGTAAGAGGGAGGTAGGCCTTCCATATCAGACCTGCTGAATTTAATGTCTAAATAGAGGCTTCTGTGGAACCCTGACCACTCATCCAGACACAGGGGATGCGTGGAAGGAGGGAAGGATCTTTGGCAGCTGTTCAGACTCCATTTCATTAGTAAAAGTTCCTAAGCCTCTGGTAAGAAAGGCTAAATTCAACCCAGCTTCTGTTCCCTTGAAGATCTGGGAGCTGAGGAGTGGGAGCAGAGAAGAGGGAAGCAGAAAGAATTGACCATGAATGGTGGGATATTAAGCCAGGTTTCTGCTTCTGTAGATATCTTAGCAAGATGCATAGGGATTGTTGGATAGGTGAAGTATAAATGGTTAGTTGGAGTGCCAAGGTGGAGTAAAAGAAAGGGAATGGGCCAATTAACTCTACATCATGGGGAGTAGATTTCTGTTGTAGGTGATCATGAGAAAGCTACATCTTAAGATGTATATTTGAAGGGGGAAGAGCTAAATGAATTTGTTGAAAGGTGATTAGGATATTGGAATGGAGGAATATCATGGAAAAGACCCCAGTATATGCATTTTTACCTGATTCCTGTTCCTAATAGGGTAGATAGATTGGAGGTTCTCAAACCTGACTCAAATGGAATCTCCTATGAAAGCATGAAAAAATTTTCATGCCTAGACCCACTTCAGAGAAATTAATGAGAGTCTGTGGGGTGAAGCCCAAACATCCTGTAGCCAGAATCGAGCCCATGGTGTTTAGAACAAATTTTAGCATACTTAGGAATCACCTGGGGCACTTGTTTCAAATGCAGATGCCAGGGCCCCACCTCCAGAGACTGATTCAGCAGGTCTGGGGTGGAGCAGGAATCTGCATGTTCTACAATGTCCTTAAGTAACTCCCGTTCTGAAGTATAGATATAAGATTGGAGGATGTGGACATTTAAGACAATAAGAAAACAGTCATGAGGGGTCAGGAGAAAAACTCTGTAGGGAAAAAGACATTTCTGAAAAGATTTCCCTTCAGAGCAAAAGCTGTTTTAGTTAGTATCATTATCCCCTCAGTGTGACTGCTTTTGACAGAAATTGGTGTCTAGCACTCGAATTAGTCACTTAATTACATTTGCCTTCAGGTTCTCTTGTCTTGTGCCGGCACAGACAGTGGGTTTTGTAGTCAAGGGTATGGCAGAAGGAAGTACTTTGGACAGGCAGAGTGAGAGAGCTGGAACAGGTATTTTGGAAGGGAGGCGTGTGTACTCTGCTACTAGTTCCAAGAACTGTGAAGGGCCTGAGATGTTACCTACTTACCGGCTAACAAGTGAGCCTACCACAGTGTCTTGGATGCTGGAAGAAGACATGAGACTCCTGGGTCAGAGATAAAGGACTTTATTACTCACGGCAAATAGGCATTCATTACAATAGGCAGCACGGCTTTAGCATATTCGTGTTGACACCCTTTACCCCAACATCCCACAGGGGCCCCAGTGGGTTTGCATGCAGCGGATCTGCATCATAGATGAGGAACTCTGACCTTAAAAGAGTTGCGAGCAAATCTGTCCCAACTTTATCCTAGAGGGAGACATCTTTATTATACTGGTCAGCAAACAAATCTGCTGTCTGCCTCTCTATATTCCAAAGCTGTACACTGTATGAACATCCTCAAAAAAGGAAGTCTGGAACAAAAGCTATCATCAGATGTGCAGAAATGTGAGAGCCCGGGGAGTCTTGTTTCCCAACACCTAACACCGAAGATCTCCCAGTGAGTAGGTGTCACAATGAGACTATCTTGGTCTTGGACTTCTCACTATATATTTCATGCTCTAGGGAAGGGTGAGCATATAGGTTTGCCTTGGTATGGAGTGGAGAGTGTTTTGAAACACTAAGCCAAGTACCCAGAAGTATTCAGATCTGAAAGTGTTGAAGTTGTGTGTGATGTCAGCTCATACCCTCAGAGCAGGCACAGAGTTCTAGGCATTTTGAAAGACACACAAGAGGCAGGAGGTAGAAGTGCTTCTCTCTCTAAGATTATAGATTGTATGTGGGTTATATAGACAATGAATTTGTGTGAAAGCCCAGAAGCTGAAACAAACAAGAATCTTGGGGTGGTTGGCACTCCTCTTCTGAACGCTTCCAAGGCCTCTGACTCTCCCCAGTGGAGTTATATGCCTGAGAACTGTCATTTCTCTTCAAGATGCTACCTCTCCCCCTTCCCTCTATCACTAACCCTGATATTCATCTGTGGGCAGGTTTACTTGGAGCACAGTCCTACTTGAGGAATGCCGGGGGTGTACCAGGTCATCTCTGAAGGATGCCAGATCTGGCCAGGTGTTCCATTTATCTCTTGCTGACCCCAACACCTAATGACGTGAAACAACAACCGATTTATTATGCTTATGATTTTGTGGGCCAAGAATTCAGGCAGAGCACGGTGAGGGTAGCTTATCTCCACTTCACAATGCTTGGGGCCTCAAAGGTGGCTCCAGTAGTTAGAGACAGCTGGGACCAGCGTACTAGGGCCCTGTGTTTGGGGCTTCAGTTTTGCCTGTTGCTAGATTCCCCCCCCCATACCTCCATTGTGTCTGGGGGCTAAAATGCCTGATGGTTTCTTTATACCATGTCTGATGCCTGGGGAACAGCTGCCCTGGCCAGCCACTTTTTCTGACTTTATGTGGTCTCTCTACGTGGTTAACTTGGGCTTCTTCACAGCACAGTGGTTGAAGATAGTTAGATTTCCTATGTGACAGTTGATCTTCCTAATTTGAATGTTTGAAGGGCCTTGGGTAGAAGCTGTAAGACCTCAAAAGTCCCAGAATGACCCTTCCACTGCATTCTATTGATCAGGTAAGTCAGCAAGCCCAACCCAGATTCAAAGGGGGGGGGGATTTAGACTCTGTCTCTAAATGGGAAGACAGCAAATAATTTGGTCCCATCTTTTAACTACCACACCAGGCCTGGGCGGATCAAATCTGTATCTCCAGGAGAGGGTCCTGGGAATCTGTGTGTGTTCAACAGGTGACCCAAGGGGACTCCTGTCATCAGGAAATTTGGCCAACACTGTTAATTAGTATTGGCTATTAAACAAGAAGTTGTGTTTACCTTGATTTAATTATAAGTGTATAAAATTTATGTTCTCCAGAAAATTGTCAACATGTATACTTTTATTCTTTATTGACTTGACCTAGGACTTATTTGGTAGTTGATCTAATTTTTACCCCTTTCATGCTGGTCCTGGGACAGTTTGTCTTCAGTTCTCTACCCCCCAAATTCTCCTGCCTTGCCCTGTTTTGCAGATGCCAACCCTTGCTGGCTGCATTTCCCAGGCTCCATGAGCACTGGCTCAAAGCTGAGTTTGCTCAGTGGGAGGCACTGACAGGAGATTGGAAAGCAGAGGAAAAGGGAAGGTGGGAGTATCTCCCCCCCCATTCCCACATTTTCTGGGTGAGAGAAATGAGCTCAGCTCTCTTGGTTCCAGTTTCCATGGGTGACCCTGGCTCCTGGTAATCTCTGGGTTTCCCCTGTATCCTGTTTGGCATCCTAGCTCTTCTATCACTTGGGTAACCAATTTCTTGCATTGAATTCCCTCTGTTTTTAATTCCTGGAGTGATTTTTGTTTACCTGGTTGGACCCTGAATGATATATTCTTTTAATATTTTTTCCTAATTTAACTAACTGCATACACCTCTCCACTCCCAATCTCACTCCCACTAACTCCTCTACAAATAGCATCCAATTTAACATGCACTCTGGAATTCCCTTAAAGTGCAATTTCTGGCATTTCCAAAAGAAAGACAGAAAACTAAATGGAAAAATAACAGTCTTTCAGAGTCCCACCTGCCAGAAATAACCCCTTTAACCCTTGGTGTACTTCCTTCCAGTCTTTATTTTTCCTTTTTTTTTTATTTATTTTTTCCAATATTTTTATGCATTTTTTACGTACTTGAGCTCACATAGTGTATCTATTTTTGCATCCTATCTCTTTTAGCTTGACATTTTATCATAAGCACTTTTCTATTTCTTCAGAACTCTTCATAGGCACCACTTTAGCTTGTGAAAGGGACCAAAAAGGTAGAATTAGGGAGAATTCTGACTTTTGAAATTCTGTACTCTAAAAGAGAGTTTAACTAGGGTTTGCATCTGTGTCTCTCAAACTAGTTGTTTCAACAGACATTCACTGAGTGCTTACAGTGCCTGTGGCATCGTGGGGGAAGGGAGAGAAGAAATGATCTGGAGCAGGGACGGGTTAGGAAGTCAAGAGGATGCATATAAAGCAATTAGAGAGAGTAGAAGATTAAAAAAAAAAGTCAATTACTAGGTGGAGTACTTGAGACTCTAAGTGTAATAAAGCAGAGGAGGGAGAGATTAATTTGAGCTGGACTGGTCTCCAAAATGTATTTCTGTGATGCCATCTGAATAGTGAGTCAACTATGGGCAAGATTTAGGTAAGTCTGGAGGACAGGAAAGGAGCTCCAGGGGAAGAAAGGTACAGATTAAAGTTCTGGAGTCAGGCAGATTGGGTCTTATCTGGGTTTATCATTTCTACTAGCTGTATGATGATAGATAAGTTAGGAGTCTCCCGGGGCGCCTGGGTGGCTCAGTCAGTTGGGTGTCTGCCTTCAGCTTGGGTCATGATCTCCGGGTCCTGGGATCAAACCCTGCATCGGGCTTCCTGCTTGGCAGGGGGTCTGCTTCTCTCTCTCTCTCTCTCTCTCTCTCTCTCTCCTTCTGCCTCTCCCCACCACTCATTCTCTGTCTCTCTCCCTCTCAAATAAATAAATAAATAAATAAATAAATAAATAAATAAATAAAATCTTTAAAAAAAAGTTAGGAACCCTAAGCCCCGGTTTCATGGTGGTAATGATTGTACTATCTACTTCCTGAAGTGAAATGCAGTATTTGAAAGATTTACACCCTTATTTCTTCCCACCAGGATTAAAACTTTCCTCTAGGTGATCATGGAAATGAATAATCTTCATGTAAGCACTTGATGTGGGTTGTCACTTGTGGTTAAAACTCCGTGTGCATATTACTGAAACTGTAGATGGCCTGCCCTACAAGAACAGAAGTTAGAGTCTGAGTTGAGTTTGAAGATATATCTCCTGGTTTAGCTGAACCCACGGAGTACTGAGCCTTCCTCCGGTGCCCCTTGTATGCCAGGTACTATCAGAGCCTGTGGGTCAGTGTGGCTTCTCAGATTCCAGCCTGGTCCAATTCCCTTTCTGAGTAGGCCCTTAGCTGCAGCACAATGAGAAGAGGGTTGGGTGTTGAGAGTATGTTTGCTTTGTATTTGAGGACCCTAAGCTGATAGACCTGAATGTCAGGGAGAATAAGTAGTCGTGGTTGGGGTCAGAGGTTTGGGGAGGGGTGACAAGCATGAGAACGTGTGTATGTGGTTGTTGCACGTACTGAAGACTGATGCAAGTGTCTGTGGGCTCAAAATACCTTTAAGAATTTGTTCACAAATCGACGTGTTACTACTACTAATGGAGAACTGGGGAGAAGAATTAATGTGGAGGCTAAGACGGAGGGAGAAACCATATACACTCGGAAGGTGTGACAGAACTTTTACTGTAACCCTACATTAATCAAATCTCTCTTGGAGTTTAGCTCAGCAGGTAAGGGCTCAGCAGACTTTGCTGGGCCTCATGCCTCCTCCCACACTGTCACTCTCCTTTCTCAAGACCTCCTGGGGGACATGCTCCTTAGGATGCTGCCTGCTGAAGCCAACAGGCTGCCCAGTTCTCCTGCTGTAAGGATCAAACTGCTGGTGCGTGTAGAAGTGCTTTGCCCATGGTGGGGAGAGAGTCCTGGGGCTCAGGCCCTGACTTTCTAAGAACTGTAATAGAGAATGTCAGCATTTCCAGTACCTCCTTCTGAGGCTCCCCTGTGTGGGCAGGGTGGGAGGATAGAAGAAATCTTTTCCTTTTTCTCCCCAAGGGCCTTAGAGAGCCATCATCCTGTACAACCTGCCATGAGAGGGGAAGTTCTTAAAATACAGAGCGCCAATGAATCATGGGCCCTGGGTGAGCATTTCCAGACTTGGAATCAGCTCCATAAGAGCCCCTGTCTTTCCTCCACTGCATCTACCTCTTCACTCTATTGTTTGGGTAACAATGAGGAGCCGAGTTTAGCAGCGAGCATGGGGTGCTTTGTCCATGCTTCCGCACAAAAGGACAGCTGCTGAAGCCTATGAAGGCCTGCCGACCTGCCAGAAATCTAATTTCAGACACTTGCATCAGACCCACCTGCACTCTAGTGCACTCCTATAATTTTTGCAGTTCTTGCCAAAAGTGCTCTTTTGCTTGGGAGGAGGCAGAGCTCCACAGAACCAAGTGGGGGGAACCAGGGACCCTTCTTTCATAGCTAGCTTTGTCCTTAAAGCTGCGAACTCTTTCCCCAACTGTCCACTCTGAATAATAGGAATGAATGGGAAAGAGTTCTAGTGTTTTCCATGATTGCACTGGCCTTAACTGAGAGCTCTAGAATTGCCCCTCGATGATGTCTGCACAGTGTATGTGGTCCTCTCCTGATTTGTGTGACTCCAGTGAGCACCCTTGATTTACTCATTTAATTCCTGGCCCGTAGGAGGTTTTGCATCTACTGAGACAAGCTGCAGGTCGGTTCCTTCTCAGAGGCATTGCTGCTGTTATTATTGATAACACCAATAATAATGGAAGTGCTGCTGCCCAGCCCGGAGACTGGAGAGACCCAAACAGAGTCCCTGTTCACAGACTGAAGATGAGAGAGAAGGGCAGGGTGTGAGAGGGGCACCAGTGACAGCCAGGAATTCTCTCTAAGCTCACATCAAAGAAATTCCTCAGGAGCATATTCCCTTAGAGCTTTTTTTGGTCCTATTGAAGTTGGTCTTTTCTTCACTTCTGAGGGCAAAAGTAATTTCCTGTTCTTCTTGGCTATTTATTTCTGAATCTTCATCTCATTTTCTTAATCACCTAAATAGATCCACATATTTCTATATATACACACACACATGTTATAGATTTATGTAAACATAAATATGTAAATATATGAATAACAAAACCAAAGACTACATAGTTCATAATTGGCTTTCTAAAACCTAAAACACATTGTTTGTAAACATGCGTTAATATTATATTTCTATATATTATTTTTAATGGCTCAGTAGTATTCTATCTTATGAATGCTTTTGACAACAGTACTACTGGCTCACATTTATTGAATGATTCCTTGCTATACAGTTACCTAAGAATATATCGAGCAGTGTGCTAAGTAACACTACAAGGAGGCAGGTACTGTAATTATGCCCATTTACAGGCGAGGAAATGGAAGCATAAGGAATTTAAGTAATTTTCAAAAGGTCACACAGTTCTTGTGTTACAAAGCCAGGGTTTAATCTAAGCAGTCCAATTTCAGACCTTAAACAGCAAACAATTATACAACCACGATTTATTTAACTACTCTCTTGTTGGACATTCAGGTTTTTTAATTAAAAAATTGTAAGTCCTTATTTAATCTTTGCATCCATAATGATATTATTAACTAGATTTGCCTTATCTCATTCTGTTTTTAAAAAACATGGTATCCTGCAGACTCGTAACACATTAAGTTTCTCACATACATGCTATGTTACAAATTTTTAATTTGGTTTCCTGAACATCTGTGATGCTAGGAGGAGATGCCCACCCTCTCTGAGTGCTTCAGTCAAGCCCAGCCCTCTGTTTTATAAAGCCCTTACATCTGGGCTTTAAAAGCAAACTCTGGGTACTGGTTGTAAACAGACATCCAGGGTGCAATCTTCATCTCTCCTCTCATTTGCTCCCAACCTGCTTTCATTCCATCTTGCCACCTGGATTCCAGACTCTGCCAAACCATTCCTCCGCTTTGTCCCCACCCCTGGCGTCCTAGCCATGCACTCTAATAGCTGTGGGTGACATCTTTTCTGGATGTTCTCTGCCTGGCTCGCCCTCCAGCCTCACCTCAGTAGCTCTCGTGGCCACTGTGTGAAGACAATTCATTCTACATGCCATTTTCAACTCCCATCCTGCTCCCCCCCATCAGCACATACCTGAGAGGCAAGGCTTCTCCTCTGTCCTGACCCTGAGCCCCTGCAGTGTTGGGCACAGGAAGGAATTTAACAGGAGTTCTTATCTTTTTTTCTTGCTACACAGTTTATCTAGGAAGGGCCCCTCCATCAGCCAGCTAATTTTCCTCATTATATCTTCAGAGATGCTTCCCTGAATGTTCTTCTCCCCCCAACTTCAGCTGTTCTCCACTGTTTCCTACTGGAGGGTTACCTTCACCTCGCTTCTGGTTCACTCACTGACTTAGGTGACAGTTCCATGCACTGGCCACAAAACAATACCACGCTTGCACAGAACCAGAGAAATGGACACATAACCACGAGGTGTCACTTCTCTCTTTAGCTAGATTTCTGACGGTGGAATCAAAGGCTCTGAGCAACGTGGAAGGAGCGCGGTTAGTTCTGGACAGCCAGGGGAGCCTTCCTTTGCTTACTCCTGAAGGTAACCTAGCCTTGGGACATCTCCAGAGTGTGGGGCTAACAAGATCAGAAATGGACCTGGCCAGGCCTAAAAGTCTGATTCTGCACTGTATAACTCACTGTTTGTGTAACCACAGTCGATTCCTTAACTTCTTTAAGCCTGATTTCCTCTTCTGAAATGGGATAATGCCTACTTCACAAGTTCGTTGTGAAAATTAGATTTCCAGAAAATGTATATCAAGTCCTTTGGCTTCCCACTGCTTGCCACACAGTATGGACTCAGCGGGTCTGTTTTTTTTTTTTTTCCCCCATCAAAAACTCGGGAGGTGGGAGGGATCAAAGAGACAATTAGTGTTCTCACTGTTCCAAATGCTTCCCTGTGGGGAGGACAAGCTGAGAGGTGCCTGACTGAGCTACTGGGATTCTCCCAGGGAGGGAACAGCCCTAAAACAAGAGTTGTGCATGACCTCCACTGGACCAGGAGTTCTTATTCTAGGGCCATGAGTGGACTTTTTGGGAGAACTGTCCAGCTCCTATAATTGTATAGAAACTTCGTGGTGGTATGTTTATGTGTAATTGACTAGGACAAAAGTCTGTGGCTTTCCCCAGATTCTCAAAGGGGTCATCGACTTTTAAGAGAGGCTAGGAACTGCTGCTTGAGATGCTCCTTTAGCTTCTGCATCCTCTTCCTCTATCAACAGTGGCTGTGGGCTGGGCCTAGGAAGGCATTGTGGGAAGTATGATGGAAGCATGATGGATCGGTGGTAGGAAAGAGGGGCGAGGGTGGGACAGGTGCCAGCAGCTAAGGCAAGGCAGTGGGGCAGACTTAAGGAAGCTAAGGAAAGGCCAGAGACAAGGGGACTCAGAAACTGAGTGCAGCCTGCCTGTGTGACTGTGGCACTAGAAACCTGCATGGGGGCCCATGTGGGGTGTGGACACCAGTGCATGCCTGGCATTCACTCTTACAGCATTTAGGCTTGGCTTCTTCTCATTTCCCTTCTCCTCTGCTTTTCTTGTACCAAGACACCTACCTGCTAGAAGCTCAGAGCCCATTTTCCTTTCCTCACACCCCACCCACTTCAGAAATGCGGCAAGATCACCTCCAGTGCTGTAGACCTCAGCCTCATTGGGCTCTTACAGCCTGAAAGGTTTCTGGATTTGTGGTGAATGACCCAAATTCTATCCTCCCTGGGATCTGTGGAGTTCTGATTGGGCACACACACAGGAGAGACCAGCTGTTTTCTTTTCCCACTCTGGAGAGAGCAAAATGAAATGTACAGAGACTATAATAAGAAGGATTGGTGTTTTACATTCATTTATTTGAATATTTTTTATTAAGAACTTACCATGTGCCAGGCACCGTGTAGATGTTGGGGAAACAATACATCCTTTTTCCTTAAGGAATGAAGGGTCTTGTATGGAAGTGAGAGCAGTGGCCAGGAGATTACTGTGCCACGATGAAAGTGCTCTGCTGGAGAAGTTTGCAGCCAGCCTGAGCAATGATGACCCTGCACAGTGTCATGGAGCAGGGAGGTAGTCATAGACGTGCCAAAGAACTTCAAAACCTGTTCCGGCTGTTTGAGTATGGTGGAGTGAGGGGGATGGAGAGGATGATCTCTGGAAGACATCTTCTATTGGTTTTTAGAAACTCTTTTTTTCAGATACTCTTTCTGATGACGTTTGGGAGAGCATCCTACCAAGATGCATGTTCTATTGTCGAGAGTGAGTTTCCTGATCTTTTTCAGCCTTTTATGGTATTTGCCAGATTCCCCATGACCTATCTGCTCTTTCTGCATTCATCTAAATTTTAAAATGGGAATGGGTCATCATAAACAGGAAAGGGGGCTGTAGCAGTAGCAGCAACAGTCAGGCATGCAGCGTGATGAGAATGACCCATGCGGCAATGAAAAAAGCACTGGTTTGAGGCTGGACGTCTGAGCTCAGGACCTGATTCTATCACATGGGACATTGGCAAGTAACCTAACCTCTCTGAACCCCTTCCTCTTTATCTATAAAAGTGGGATGGCGTACCTGTGCCTATTGTGGTAAAGAATACATGAGAGAATGCCTGTAAAAGTAACTCTGTATGTTCAATGGAAGGGGATATATTGGGAGCCTGAGAGGCTTTTCTGAGAGTGGGGTGTGTGGGGAGGTGTATTTTTTCACAACCCTTCACATTTGAGAGAGCAGACAATCAAGAGGCATCCCATGCCATCCTTCTTGGGAGGGTCTGAGTATCCTTTTGATTTGTGAATTTGTCTGTGTTGCACGGATACTGCAGATTGGTGTACTTAACATCCATTCCAAAGTCTTTATTCCTTTTTTTCTTTTATTATAAAGAGTGGGAGATGACATACTGAAATTTTTAGCTTCCCTTGCCATGAGGGAAGACCATGTGACACAATTCCGACTATTGATGATATGTAGGCACAAGTCAATGGGAAGGTCTTCTCTTCTTAAGTAAAGATAAAGCCATCCAAAGAGAAAGCTGTTTGCTCTTCACCCTTCTTCCTCTCTGGAATGAAGACATGATGCCAGGAATTGTTGCAGCCATCTTGTGACCAAGAGACAAAAGCCATGTACAAAGATACTAGATCAAGAAGATAATCACCACTGAGGCAGCCCTGGACTGTTAGCTCCAGACTTCTTGTTGCTTGAGATAAATAAGCTACTTACTTATTTAAGCCATTAGAGTAGGACTTTCTGTTAACTCTTAGCCAAACACAATTGTAACCAATGCAGGATTGTGAACTTGGGCTCAGAGGGTGGTGGAGACACTGTATGGTGTAGGCCATCCTTCATAGCAGGAAGAACAATGGCTTTCCTTGACTTCGGCTGGCTGAGCTCCTGGTCACTCCAGTGTCTTGGCACTCCTCATGGAAGACTGGAGCCTTGTGTATGTTTTCTTTTTTAACAGATATTGTTAGTTTTCGGAACTTTCCTCTTCCTGGAGAAGAATCCTTGGGGAAAGCAGGGATTTAAAATGTCATTCTCATCAAAAAGCATTTACAAAGTCCTGGTGTATGGAGGCTCTGCTGGAGTTTGTATAGGTTGCTGGGTGTGATTCCCCCCACCGCCCCGCCAAAGCTCCTGATGGGAAGGGAGAAATGGAGAGATGCCCTTGGGAGCTCTGGATCTGATGGAGGACACGGAACCTAACCAACTGATGCACTTCGGAATGTTTACTGTTTGAGAATGTATAACTTTTAAGGACATGTTAATTAATTAAGTATGAATTAAATCCATAAATCCAACCAAGGGAGTTGCTCCGAGGATGTGACTCCCATCTTGGGAAGAAGTGGCTTCTACCTGGGCTATATACTTAGACTCAGGCCTTGGAGCTGTGATCTGGAGCTGTGATCTGGAGCTGTGATCTGGAGCTGTGGGCAGTGAGGCTCATCTGATCAGCAGGCTAGGGCCAGGTGAGCCCTTCTTGCCACATCCCATCCTTCTCACCTGCTCTCATCTCCTACCCACCTTTACTCATAGGGGAAAACAAAGACTTCAGAGCTGGCTCAAGTTGAAAGTGTGGAATCTCATTGTGCTTGGTGGAATTCATTTACATGGAAGTGATTTAGAAAATTTAAATTCGAAAAAAGTCAGCCTGAAGATCGAGAATTTTCTCTCTGTGTAAAGTGCCAACTGCTCCACTCTACTCCTTTAATGAGAGTTTGAACTAATTTTCTTTGAACCCTCCCTCCTCCTCTTGATCTTTCTTTTCCTTTACCTTTCAGGCTACATTTTTATGGACCTGTCTGCCCTTCCCCTCTTCACGAGGCTGCCTCCTCCTCTTGTGGCATTTGTTTGACTCTCTTGTGATTATCTCTTGGAACAAATGCAACTGGGGTCCTTCCTCAGTAATTTTGCTTTGTCACCTTTTCTTCAAAACACACCTCCTTTCCTCTCTGGTAGAGAACAAAGTGCTGGTCCCTTAATCCCTGAGAATCTTCCAGAATCTGTCCAGCCCTCGAGCTCTCAGTGCTGCTGTGGTCTTCCGCCGCTGTGCTGCTGCTTGTCTGGCCTGGCCACGTCTCATTTCCAGTGTGTTGTGCCAGCTGGCAGGCTGGGCCAGCAGCACTCTCCACTCTTACTTAGCTTTGCTTGTTTCCTTTACTCCCTGACATGTTCTGGTGGTAGCTTGAGTTTCATTAATGTTTTATATGCTGCCCCCAGGAACCTTGGTTGAATTACTCCAGGGAAGGTTCCCATCCTCCCTCCTCACTGCAGAGTTCTGGGGCTGCAGAGATCATTTTGTTTCCCAGAAACTTGGTGTCATCTGTCATCAAGCCTCCAATTAGCTGAAGCTCAGTGCAGCAGTTTGGGGGTGCCAACAATCTTCCTGACCGGGGAGGGAAAGCTCCTGGGGACAGCTACAGGCTGGCTCGTTATCCCTGAGCTGTGTGAGCCTTCACATTAACCCATTCTCCTCAGCTCTTCATTAGAGCTTCGGGCTGAGACAGGGTTTATTTGGTAGTGGCCCATTTGTCAGGGCTAGAAATTAAGACCAAGGGAAACAGGAGGTTTGTTTGAGGTCATATAGCAAGTTAAGGGCAGAGCCAAGTGAAAGCTACTCTTTTGCTTTCTGACCACAGGTGCAGTGTTTAGCCTCCCCTGCCATCCACTGAAGATTGCTGTGATTCCTGCTGTGAGTCTGCTGTGGGAGGAGGGAGGTTGGAGGCACCGAGGCAGCAGCTTCTGTAGCTTTATATGCTTTAGCATGCGATTATGTTCCCAAAAGGTGCAAAAGAGAAAATAGTAACAGGCAGCACCTGACAGTGACCTCCTCTGTGCCAGGGACAGGCGCTTCCCATTCTCCAACAGCCTAGAATGTAGGTGTGAGTCTCCCCATTTTACAGATGAGGATTCTGAAGCTTAGGGATGTTGTTACTTGCCCTCCAAACATAGTTAACAAGTGGCAGTTAGTCTTCCTTACGCTCAGGGTCCTGTTGGATCCTAGTGTAACCTCTCCCAAACCTGGAACACCCTTCAGACCTCTGTCTGAACTGCTTTTCCCTTCCCTGGCTATTCTGGGGTCTGTTGGCCAACCTTACTTAGGTTTCTTCTTAGGATCCTTCAACCGTCATAATTATTGTTTTGCTGTTATGCCTTTATGAGTCTTTTCAGTTCAGTTCTGGCAAACATACAGTTTCTTAGACTCACTGAATCTAAATTTAAATACAGACACCAGAGTCTGTATTTTAAAAAAATTTTCTCAACCAAATCTGATGATTACCCATGTTTGAGAACAACTGCTCTAGGCCCCAAAGAAAAACACGATTTCTTTATTTTTTACATGGAGATTATTTTCCACATGTGGAATGTTTACTCAAAAAGAAAGAAGTGAATGCAGGCTGACTGCCCCTAAACACTCCAAAAGCTTCTATGCTCCTTTCCCCAAATACTGGGTAGCTAATTAAGATGCACTTTGATTGCAGAGGGTATGTCATGTGCGGTTGATCAAAGGTGATATTCCAGTCATTTACCTTTAGCTTTGGAATGTGTCATGCAATTTTATTTTCTGCCGTGGATTATCTGTGCTACTGCATCAATGTGCTGATTTCATGTTCATTAAGAAAAAGTCACTGTTTCAGAATTTACCTCAAGAGGCTTGTGATGCTTCCCTCATTCCTTTGTTTAAAACTAAACCTCTAAGATCTTTCTTTCCACAGT
The DNA here is from genome assembly GCF_024610735.1 of Ursus americanus. Lineage (NCBI taxonomy): Eukaryota > Metazoa > Chordata > Mammalia > Carnivora > Ursidae > Ursus > Ursus americanus. Next base: position 33,902,452 of record NC_142130.1, on the reverse strand, counting down.
GGTTCTACACATTGCCCCAGAATCTAATTGCCTCCCCACTTAACAACTAGAATCATTCTTCCTAATTGTTCCTTACCAGCTTCTTAGGAGAGCTCTTTATGGAACTGTCAGAAGCTTGAGCCATGTTAAGGGACACCTATTTCTGCCTCATTCTTTATGTCTTTGTGACATTTGCCTTTACTTTTGTGAGTTTTTGTTTGTCAAGTTTACAACCCTGGCCTACATCTTTCTACTTCTTATTCCTGAAATCTCAACAAAGCAACAGTGTTGCCTTGTCATATTGGTCCAAATAGAAAGGTGTAGTTTGGGGTGCCTGGGTGGCTCAGTCTGTTAAGTGTCTGAGTCTTGATTTCGGCTCAGGTCCTGATCTCAGGGTGGTGAGATTGAGCCCAGTGTCAGGCTCTGTGCTGGACTTGGAGCTTGCTTCAGATTTTCTTCTCACTCTCTTTCTGTCCCTCCCTCCCTCTCTAAAAACAAAATAGAAAAATGTGATGTGCTGGTAAATGTTTCCAAGGGGAATGAGAGCCCTAATTGTAGCATTTGTAGCATTTGCTGATTTCCGTTGTGTAAATACTCCTATGTGTGGCAGATTTTTCAAGCTACCAACCTATTTAACAACCAGTTAGCAAAAAATCCTTAAAATTACAATGGGCTCTTGGGAGCAGGACAGCAGGCTCCAGCACACCAGCAGGTGTAAAGAGCTGTTTAAGGGACCATCCTCATCGGTTATGGTGCTCACATAGATGAAAGTTATCTTGATAGTCCTGGTTACCAGTTGTGTGACCTTGGGCCAGTCATTTGACTTCTGTGAGTCTCAGTTTCCACATTTGTGGAAATAATCTTTATCTGTATCTCTCTATATATATCTATATCTATGTATATCTAGATACAGATATAGATATAGAGATAGAGATAGCTACATATAGATACAGAGATAGAGATAGATAGGTATAGAGATAGAAACAGAAATGATATCCATCTCAAGAAAGAATATGAGAGGATTTAGTGAGGTAATTGCTATAACTATAATATACATATATAATAGTGTACAATTATAATTGTTATATATGGGTCCAGCATATGTTAGGTGTGAAGAAAATGATTATTCCTCTCTCCAACATGATGGAGACACAAAGTTGAGAACTTGGAAGATTTGGGACTTGGGTGCCATCTAGATGGGAACACCTGTTGGTGGCTGGTGAGGTAGCTGGAGCTCGGCTGGGTGAGAGACAAGGCCAATAATTTAGATATGGAAGCAGAACGATAGTAGTAGCTTGTGTTCATCCTGCTCTCTAACATTCACTGGTACTTTCACATGTGTCTGTCAGAGGCATGGGTGGGTTCTTTTAGAGAGAAGAGTGGAGAACTGGCTGACCCCTGGTAGCTTATAGCTAAGTCCTCCCAACTTGCCCTTTTCCAGTGTTTATTGTTCTCCTCTTTATTTTTTTAAAAATGTTTTATTTATTTATTTATTTATTTATTTATTTATTTATTTAGGAGAGAGCGAGCAAGTGAGAGAGAGAGGGCACACAAGCAGGGAGAGGGGCAGAGGGAGAGGAAGAAGCAGACTCCCCACTGAGCAGGGAGCCCGATGTAGGACTCAATCCCAGGACCCTGGGATCATGACCTGAGCCGAAGGCAGACGCTTAACCGACTGAGCCACCCAGGCGCCCCTATTGTTCTCTTTAAAGTTCTCCTGCGGTTTCACTAACATATTCTTGTTTCTTTAAAAAGAGACTATGTCCACCCTTTACAGAACATAGTGATATTAGACAGAAGACTTTGGAAAGGAGATAGAAAGTGATTTCTTCAGTCTCCACAGTTTACCACACTGATATTTTTCTAAAATTATGTCAATAATGTCAGTGTTCTCTGCTAATTGGTCCGCACAGGTTGACTACTGTCATAGCTTGCAGTTAATCAAGGGTAACGTAATAGAAGCTTACTTCTTGGTCATGTTGCAGTCCACTACAGATGTTCCCAGTTCGATGAAAACCCAGGACCCACACTCCTTCCATTCAGTGACTCTGCCATTCCTTGGAGTCCTCTCCTGGAGCCTGTACATCCAGCCTTTACAGAATGGGAGAGAGTGAGGGATGATTTCAGGAGCCAGTCCAACACTTCTGCCCATGTTCCATTGACTAGAGCTCAGTCACATGACAGCTCCTAACTGCCAGGGAGGCTAGGAAATGTCAGAGTTGTGTCCTTCAAAAGAAGGAATGTGCTTAGTAAGCACCTGGCCAGTCTCTGACCCATCCTTACATGGCTTGGTGGAAACAATTGCCACTACGTATATAGGCCAATCTGGGTCACCACAGAAGACTTCTTGTGTTTAGTCCCTAGGGTGTTCTGGGTAGTGTGACAATTTGAGAAGTGCACCTGCATTTCCACAGTCAGACAGAGATTTCATCTAGCTTAGATTTGCAGTTGTTGGATTTACTGTGTTACATGAGCTCTCTAAACTTTCCAGGACTGGAGTGTTTTGCTGACTGTACCAGCTGGTTTCAAGTTAACACTTAAAGTTGGTAATAATATTTGCTGCCGTGTTTATAATTACCACATCATTAACAGTCAGAGGGGTGGGGAGTTTCATGGGTCTTTTCATTTTAATTTAGCCAATTGTAGTTGTTGTCTGAAATGCTTCAGACAGTCTTTTATGGGTTGTTTTAGTCACTTGCTTATATGAAGAAAACTGACTTTGTACCTCAAAACAAGATTGGCATTGGCACTTTTGAAAGGGTTGGCAGAATGTCTGGCTGAGAGCTCAGGGACTGCTGGGCTGGCCTGGAAGAGGCAAATAGTCAGCAGTGAAATACTTAGGATCCAGTGGAGCATCACAAAAGCAAGTTTCCTTTAGGCCAGCACCATCATCCAAGGTGGGGGAGGGAGAATAGGGCAGTCCTGGTAGGGAGGTGTCTCAGAGTTCACAAGTGGTAGGAGACACACATGGTCAGGTGAGTCTGTGGTCATATACTATGAGGCCATCCATCCATCCATCCATTCCTGGTAGGCCCCCAGACAGTGACTTGGGGGTACAGGGACTCAGACCCACTTCCCTCCCCCAGGGAGTGCCAGGAGAGAGGCACGGCCAAGGGATGAGTGAGGCCCCAACTGGTCAGGTGGGGTTTCAGAGAACAATGCCAGCAGCGGGGTACTAACAGTAGTGCTCAGCAGGAAACTGAGGCACTCAGCAAGTCTGGCTACCCTGTGACTCCACAGAAACTTAGGGGCTGGAGGCTTATCCCAGACACATCAAATTCTGTGTCTGGAACTGTCCCAAACATGGCTAGATCCCAATTCTATAGGGATTGACACTCTGGATGTGCCTTGACTCAGGGGGACTCAGGAACCAGGTGAGAGAGATCCGCATGGTTTTGTGCACAAGCTTTAGAATGAGACGGACAGACCTGCGTTCAAATTCTGCTTGATCCTTTCCTAGCTCTGTGACTTTGGGTAAATTACTTGATTTCTCTAATCCTTAGTTTTCACCCATAAAATGTGGAAACTAATATATACCCCATTGGGTAGTTGTGAGAGTTAATCAACATAAGATATTCTAAGACACCCGGAAAGCCTACACCTAGCTAGTAACCTTTAATCATGACAGCAGACATCTACTGCAGAGTTCCATTTAAGCAGCAAGAACAAAACAACAGCCAGGCAGGGTAGGAGCTGAAATTTGGGCTCTTGTGCTGCGTGATTTACAAAGCCTGTGTTTTGTGAAGTAATCTAGCACTGGGGAGGGGAGGGGTGTGCCTTGGTCATGCCTGCTGGGTTCAGCAGCTGGGCTTTTTTGGGTGGTTTGCTGTGGGGCTGGGCACATGCCTTCCCCCAGTTAGGTGTCTTTAAAATGGAAAGTTGGTCTATTAAGTCAGCCCACATCCTGGCTACTCAGTTTTTTTGGCATTTTCCACTTCCCAGCTTGAGGGCCCGTCCTCTCTCCAGGCAGTCTGCAACATAATTATCACACATTGTCTTCTAACATGTATGTAACTAGAAGCACAATATCCTTACAAAGGTAGGAAGGAGCTTTTTTTCTATACTGGTAGTCAACACGCAATGGTTGGAAGATTGAACATAAATTGATTTGACCTTGGGGTTCAAGTGGCTGTGAAATCTTGAGGGCTGCCCACACTTTGGAAACGGGTTGGCCTTCACTTTAAGACAAATAGGATGAATCATAAAAGGAAAGGGACTTCTTCAAGAAGCTTGATTTGTAAAGGCCTCATACAAAAATTTAAAGGAAGGTCGGGGAACGGGATTAAAGCCACAGGAGGCAAACTTGTGAGTAGTAATGGTAGAGGAGGGTTTTGTCCTTCTGCTGGGAGAAGCTGTTTGTTGTAAAGGGAGATGAAGACAGATACAGGCATGTTATCCTGCTGCTGCTGTTTCCAGCTGAGGGAACATGCTTCAAGTCGGAAAATGAAAAAACAGATTATCATACATGAACTGATGATCAACAAAGGTGAGGGAATAGTCAAAGCACCAAGCTACTTCAACCATCATGGCCATAATAACTGCCATGGATTTTCTACCTGCTATGTACCACCAGGACTTTATATATGTTGTCTCTGTGTGAGGTTGGTGGTAGTAGTCTCATGTTACATATGAATTCATAAGGCACCGAGAAATTAAGCATTCTGGGATCCCAGAACTAAGAGGGGTAGAACCCAGCCCAGCTGTTCTGCCCATCTCTGCATACTGCTTTGGGAATGTCTCTGTAGCTCAGGCCAGAGGGAACTGTGGTTCTGGAACACTGAAAGAACTTGCCTTTGTGATCACAGGGAAATCACTAAGAAATCATTGACTAGAGATGGGAAAATGCCCAGAACTTGAAAAGACAGGAATGGGCAGATTCAGAAAACTATACACTTGTGAGCTTGATCTTATTACTGAGCAAATTCTAGAATCCTAGCTTTTACACAATTGACTATGTAACATTGGGCAAATGACATAACACTTCTGGGGTTTTTAGTTTCTTTGTCCGTAGAATATGTGCTTATATTACATTATCTCTAAGGTCCCTTCCAGTCCTAAGTATTTTATCCTAGTAAGTTCTGTTAATGCATACTGGCAGCTTTAGTGTTTTAGCCCTGTCTCTATCAGACAACTCGTTTGCACTTTGTATCAAATGCTCCGGCCTTTCTTCAAAGGGTAAAGGGTTAAGAAGACAGAGTTTGGAGTGAAATAGTTGTAGGTTCAAATCTCACCTCTTCTACAGACTAGTTAGATGACCTTAAGCAAATTTTGTAAACCCTTTGTACCTCACTTTTTCCCTTTGTAAAATGCTGATCTTTCACACATTTCTATGTCACAGAGTTGTTTTTGGATTAAATGAAATAGTGTGTGTAAAACACTTAGCTCCCTGCCTAGACTGTAACAAGTACCCAGTTAGTTCCCATATTCCACTGATTCTAAGATGCCATTCCCCATCCCACCCCCACACACGCATTTTGCCATCTCTGAAATCAGGGTACATCTTCTAGTTTATGGTGTGTAGTAATTTAATTGCAATAGTTTTTTCTTTCTTAATGGTACATAAACTAATGATGCATTTTACATTAATTAAATATGGTATCTCTCCAGCGTGATTCTCACCCCTGAGGTTCTCAATTTCTTTCCGTGTTGCTCCCTTCTCTAACTTCTTGCAGCAGAATTAGGGAATGGAATAGCCAGGGAGGGTATAATCTCAGTCATCATCTTGTCATTTTACTGGTATTGACAGTGAAGGCCAGAAAATGGAAGAGACTTTGAAAAAGCACAAGGAGAGCTCAGGTCTTTAGATTCTGAGTGTAGTGTTCTTTCCTGGATCAGTAACATTATTAACCTTGAACAATACCAGAACTATCACTCTATCGCTCTTTACACACCTGAGCCCCTATTGGATGTAAATACTTCCAGGTCTACATATGAATTTTGATATAAGGATTTTAGGCATGGAGCCCCAAAGCTGGAATGATTAGATTGTTGGCTACTCTTGCCATTTGCACAAACACAGAATCAGATACTTTTAGATTTCGAGGGAAGATTATTTTCCATGGGAACTATAATGTTCTTACCTTTGCAGTAGTCTGAATTTGCAAGGCATGCTCTCTGTAGGCAGCTTATTTCCTCCCAGTTATTATGTCTACAATTTCAGGAGCTGACAGCATGAGGATGGTTGTGTCTTAAGTTGTGAATGGTTTCTGCTTCCAGGATTGTATAGCTGAGCCCAGTTACAAGTCAATCACATAGTCCAGACACTTCATTAATTCACTCATTCACTCAATCACCTAGCACTTACTGACACCTGCCATCTGCTAGTCACAAGGTATGGACATAATCTCAGTTCATTCTCACAATAACCTTATGAGATTGGTGTTACTTATATCTGCAAATGGGAAAACTGAGGAACAGTGACATTTTTGTGTGTGTGTTGGGCATTGACAAAACCTCCACTTAGAAAGTGGGGCTAGGGCATTCCAGAGCAAGAAAGAACTTTATTGTTATGAGAAAAATGTCTTAAAATTGAAATAACAACATGAGTTATTTTACACCGCAAGATGTGAACAAATACAAAAATATACATTTCCCTATAGAAAAGAAACCAAATGTATATTGAGTATTTTATTAGCTCTAAGCATTAATTGTATCAATCACTCTTATCTGAGCCAATGGAACTCAGTGTAGTTCTTTTTTTTTTGTCTTGTATATAGTTAGAACTTCAGGTGTTGAAAATATCCAGAGGGCCTAGTCAGTTAATAACTGAAACCTTTGGTTCCCATTGGAAAATTAGATCAAGTTTCAAAAGTTAGTGATCATACTTTTCGGAAAAAAGAGGTGCAGAGAAGTCACTTGTTTTTTTCCTAGGCTCATGTGCTTAAACCAAGGATGACCTTGTCTATGGCTCTCCTGGATGGCAGATCTATGTTTAGGGACCCTGGGTCCTTGCTGGCTGAGCCCCTCAGCCAGCTGTATCGTGGCTCTTTTTTACTCATTCAGTCATTGGTTATAGGCAATGGAGAACATTCCCAGTACATTCCAAGAGAGCTCTTGACATGGACCCTGTACTCAGGCAACTTAACCATTTGTAGGGTATCTATCCATCTAAATGACTGGCACCATCAATAGAATTTTTCTGCAATGATGGAAGTGTTCTCTATCTGCGTTCTCTAATGTGATAGCCATTAACTACTTTAACTATGACCAATGTGACTGAGGAACTGAATTTTAAATTTTATTTAATTAAAATTTAAATAGCCTCATGATCTAAACTGTCCTCTACCCATCCTTGAGTTTTAATAAGGATGCATCTATAGTGGGAGTAGGCCATATGGTATAAAGCAGAAAATGCTTGACTAAAATCATGTAAAATTTGAGACATATAGAACATGCAAATAAATCAAAGGAAAGACAAAGATGAAGAGCATGGAGATAAAAAAGATCAAAGAGGCAGAGGATGCAAACTCTAGGCAAGAGAAAGAAGAGAGGTGGTTTAATATAGATTTGAGTTTGGAGTGTTTTTTATATGATCTTCATATAATTATACAACTTTAACATTTTAATACATATTCATTGTAGAAAGTTTGAAAACTATAGAAAAGTATAAAGAGGAAAATGAAATATCCCCATAATCCCCAAACCCAGAAATATATTATATCCATATTTGGGATCATACCAAATTGCTATTTCTGAAGGTTCAAAAACAGTTAAGTCTTAAATTTCATATGATTCAACCTAATATATATAGTACATGTATCATTAGTATCCTAATTTTTACTTTACATATTTTGAGCATTCTTCTATGAAATTAGAAATTACTCAAACTATTTATAGCTACTTCAAGATCATCTAATTCATCCCCTTCTGTTGGACATTTAGGCTGTTTGCAGTTTGGGACCGCAATAAAAGGTGCTGCTTGAAACTCTTTGTCCTTAAATATTTGTCCTCAGTTTCCTTAGTTCCTCAGGATAGACATCCAGAAGGGGAATTACTAGGTCATTGGTTATGCATAGTATTATTATTCATGATTCGTATTGCCAAATCGCTTTCTGGAAATGTTGCACTAGCAGCACTATGGGCAGGGAGGGCTAACACTGGGCTCTTGCCAGCATTGAGGATTATTGCCTTTTCAAAATCTTTGCAGATTTAATGGATTTTAAAACCTCTCATTGTTTAGTTTGCATTTCCTTGATTACTAATTAGGTTGACTGCTTTTTCTTATGTTTATTAGCCATTTCTTCTTCTTTTTTGAAATGTCTATTTATATTCTTTGCCTGTTTTTCAAATAGGGAGTGGTATTAATTCTTTCTCTGTTAGATCTGTTAGATATGTTCCCCAGTTTGTCATTTACATTCTAAATTTTGTTTATACTCTGATGTATAGTGTAAAATTTTCCATTGACAAAATCATCAATATTTTCCTTTCTGATTTCTTTTAATGCTTTTATGCCCAGAGAACTCTTTTCTCATTCAGGGATCAGTTAAATTTACTCATCCATATTTCCTCTTAAAGTGTTTTTTATATGTCATTTTTAAGATTTGGGCTTCTAATCTGTCTAAAATTTATTTTGGTGTATGATATGAAGTTGTAAAGATTAACTTGACTATTTCCTCCCAAATAGTCCACTTTTCCAGTGCCATTTTTGAATAATTTGTCTTTTCCTCATTGCTTTAGGTTCTTTCCTTATCATATATTAGGTTCTTAAATATGCCAGATCTGTATTAGGTCTATGAATCAGGCTCCATTCATTTGTATGCTAATTCTTATGTCTGTTCCACCTTTTAATAATGTAGTTTTAAAAAGTATATTTTAATATCTAGTAGGACAAGCCCAGCCCATTATTCATCTTTTTTTTTTTCCTAAAAAATGCTTAATTACTTTCATCCATTTATTCCTCCAAATGGAAGTCTAGTTGAAAATCCGTTTGGAACATAATAGGTACTTAGAGATTCATTCAACAGATATCTGCTATAATATTTAGCTTTTTAATCCAAAAACATGTTGATTTTATTTGAATTTAATTTCACTTGAATCTTCTTTAATGCCTTGCATTCCTGAGATAAACTCTATTTGCATGCATGGCAAATCTTTAAATGACGTTTAATGAAAAATTAATTTTCTTTTTACAGCTTATTTGGACTTCATTCTTTTAGTCATAGGATAACTTTATCTGTGATGAATGGTAGCCATTTTTTATTTGTCATGGAATCACATCATAGAGTGAACAGCTGTAGAACATGGTTACCCAAAACTTTAAATAAGTTCACTTTTAAAATGCTGTTTGCAGATGGTATCATGACTGCAACCTAATTATTAAATTTTTAAGTGCATGAATATTATACAAAGATCCTGTATATGAAAGATTAATACACAAAGGAGGGAATTTGCTCTTCTTGAATTATTTCAAAAATAAATAAGAAAAATTGGACAGCAAAAAACATTAAAGAAACACTAAAATTAACAACATCGGCCATAATCCCGTTTTCCAGAGATAACCCACTGTGTACATGTATATATGTAGTTTTTATGCATAGACACACACCAGTATATTACAATTGGGATAAGTTTGTACATACTGTTTTATAATCTATTTTTTCCTACTTAACAATAGACTATGGAATTTCCCATGACATTAATGACTCTTGCACAGTGTCATATTTAGTGGCTCTATACAGTGGATATTCCATGGATTACTTTACCAATCCTCTGTGGTTGAACATTTAGATGCTGTGTGATTTTTCAATAGTATAAAGTCATAATAAGCATCTTTACACCCCACCTTAACGTTCTTCTTATCTTTAGCACATAATCTGTGTACTGAGTACATGTGCCTATTCATCCCTGGACAAGACAAACTCATGGCTCCTTGGTCATGGCAGGGGCTCCCTTTCTAAATGGAGGTGGAAAAGAGTAAAGTGGATGAGATTTCCCAGCCTCCTGGAGGTACTCTGCTCAAATTAGTGGAAAAAATTCAAAGTGTTAGAGAATTGATGAAGACAATATTTCCATGGAACAGAGAATTTTAGCATCTTGGATCATTATTCTACTTAGCAGGTGGATTTGAAAGTCTGGCTCACCTGGGTTTGTATTTGCCACTCCCCTGTACCTCCACACACCATGCTCTGCCACCTCTAGCTTTTCTTCCTCTGTGAACTCCCATTCACAATGGCCTGACAGCTCAAGGCCAACCAGGGAAAAGGCCCACTGGGCATGAACTCTCTTTGGGCCTCTTACTTTTTGCCCCTGCAGGCAGCTGGGATTCCTTATGGGGCTCTGAAGCTTTCACCGTAGGTAGATGTTAGGGCTGCTTCATCTTAGACAGTGGCCTTGCCTTTGGCATGCATTTGTGGTAGCTGTACTTCTCAGAAATGCTACCTGGACCCATATACCTTTGTCTGGAGCCCAGCCTCATAAAGGCAGTGGGGGAGAGGTGCTGGAGGAGAAAGAATAAGGCTGGCCAGCTACAGGCTCCAACACATAGAAATCAGAGTGGGAGGGATGCCCATGACCATAGCCCTCTGGACACAGGTGGAAGGGGTAAATACTCGCTGAGCTCACTCAGCAGGTGGTCTTCTTTTGGGCACAGGAGACTTTTCTTTGCATCTGAGGAAACTGGCTAGGGGAACAGGAGTGGTTGGAGCACTTGCCAAACAGCTCAGATTGGGTAGGGGTGAGAA